>NC_141077.1:3567434-3727434 GCF_041138505.1 Cibotium barometz | reverse complement strand
ATCAATATACCATACATCATCTTTATGTGCTGCTTCAACATTTTCAGACATGGCATTAACGACATGTTGCATAACAAACAACCTTTCATTATCCTCATTGTTTCTACTCGAGGATGCATAGTTGTTTTACTGCAATTTCCCATTTTGCATGTCAGCCTGCTCCTTATAACAATCTGCCTGCACATGTCCAGGCTTACCACGATAAAAGCATCCCACGTGTATCATTATACTGCCTTTGCCAATTTCCACGACCTCTTTGACTCCCCTTGCCTCTGAATTGGCCTCTTCCACCTGCATGTTGTTGTTGTTGTGAATTCTGGGACTGTTGTTGCTGCTGCTCTGCTGGCCATAATTCTGATTAACTGTTCGGCCACCTCCTTGGCTGCGTCCACGGCCTCCTTTACCTCGTCCTCTTTCTGAACTTGTGTAGAAGGCCTGTTGCTCTGAACTGTTTTTGTTTTGTGAAGACTGTTGGTCTTCACCCAAGCTCTTCTCTTCTATAATCAACATAGACACCAAATGTGTGAAATTGGGAATGTTTTCCCGAGTCTGAATAGACATCTTGAACGCCTTGTATTGTGGCCCGAGACCATGTAGACAAACTTCCACCTTATCATCATCATTTACTGAAACACCAATAGATGCAAGGGGTTCCACAATACCCTTGATCTTCAATGCATAGTCATTCACAGACATACTCTTTTTCTCCACAGTATGAAGTTCATTCTTCAACTGTATTTTTCGTGCCTTGGTATTCGTTTCATGGAGTTTTGCCAAGGTGTCCCACGCCTCCTTGGGGGACTTAGCATCCTGTATGTGCCCAATCATGGTGTCTTGTATACTGATAGAGAGCCAATACATAACGTTTCTTGCTCCTTGGTTCCAATCCTTGAAGTCTTTCACATCTGCAGCAGTCAAATTGATCTCCGATATCTCCAGTGCCTCTTCATGCTCACCTTCTATGTAGTCCCAGTAACCCTTTCCCATCTAGAAATTTGTCAACCTGGACCTCCAAGCATGGAAGTTGTTCTTATCAAGCTTCTCAGCAACAATCTGGTTTATGCCATCATTTGACATCTTGCCAGACACACAAATTTACCAGAAACAGCACTCTGGTTTGTCCTGCACAAACTTCTGTATTTTTTACAGCGGTACTGTATTACACTCAAATGTCACAACCAGTGAACTCAATGTGCATAAATACACCCAATGGCAACTGTTGACCTCCTTGCAGCACACACAATGTCTGCACAACCAATCTGTCTTCTTACAGTTATTAAAACAGAGTTGTGTAGAGAATCGATGACTTACCCGCAGTGCTTGAAATCGACTGCTTTCCAAAAAACGGAGGTCCTAACACGCCCGAAACAGTATAGTTGCCCTATAGCTTTACTCCCCCGAAGAAAGCTCCTCAATCAGAGATCATTTGCCGGTGCCTCCCATAGAGCTCCCAACAAGGGTGTAGTTGCCAACACAAATAGGGAAGAGTAGTTGAAGCTCTTACCCTCGTACCACTTCCTGCGCTTCTCTTGCTTGCAGCTCAGCCCTTAGCATGAACCAGGCTCTGATACCATGAAAAGATGCAGGGGAGAAGAGAGCTTGAGCTCTTGCAAGCACACGCACACTCACAAAACCCTAAAAGAGAATACACAAGGTGAGAGAGGCTGAAAATCTTCTTCTTCTTCACACAACACTCAACACACCATATACAAAGATAAGAGTACACATAATATGAAAAGGTACTCAACCAAGTACATACTAGGGTTCTCTATAGTGTGAACCCAACTAAATGAGCTGGCGCTATAACTATGCCAGTCTTTAGAATGGCTGTCACACAGCCTGTCATCCCACTGGCTGCATATCACCCATGATCTCACCAACCATGCCAGTGGTGTAAGTGTGGGGTCTATCTCCCAGGCGGGTCATCAGTGTCCACCGCCTCACTAGATGAGCTCGATATCTCAACATAGTCCTCATGGGGCAAACTTTTTAACAATAATGCAATGTATACATCTTCTTCCATAGTTAAGTTAATCCCTAAAAGCTATGTGGTTAGACTTTTCATCAGATTTAAGTGGGAGGTAAGAGGCTCTCCCATGTTTAACTTAAGTTCAAAAGAACTGAATTAGAAGGCTAATCTTAGAGCTCTTGGCTTGAGCACAAACAATGTGGCCAACTCTTCCCAAGCTTCATTTAAAGTACTTTTTCCATCTATGTGATGGATAAACTGATCACTTATGAGACCAATGCTATGATGGTAAGAGATCTTTCATCCATTGCTAATCCACAATGCTTCTCCCTCCCTAGTAGTAGGCATTTTTTCCTTCCCATTGGTCATGCTCCACAACCCCTTTTTCATTAATGTAGATTTGATCTTGGTCTGCCATGTAGGACATCTTGTTCCTTCAAATTTATCTATCTTGGTGGCCATTAGGGAAGGTCTTACCTCAAAAAGATAGTTTCTAGTCCCTTTACAAGAAAATAGATGATTAATGCATAGATTAATACCAAATAGTTTAAGTAATAAGCTGTCCCAAAATTAGATATGCATGAGAATAAATGTGGAACAAGATCTGATTTCGACTACTAACTCAGTTGATTTAACTAGTTGATTCTAGTTGATTCAGAGATGATTCAAATAGCTGACTTAGATGGTTGATTCAAACAATTGACTCAAATAGTTAATTCAGACAGCTGTTGACTCCGACATCTGACTTCGAGAGATGACTTAGGCAATTGTATTAGATAGCTGACTCTGACATTTGACTTGGGTAGCTAACTCAAATAGTTGAATCTAATATCTGACTCCATGTTTGGACTCCATCAGCTAATTCAAAGAAAGTAAACCTGGCCAAAAAAGTAAACCCAACGAGAAAATAGGTCTCAATAGTTTATTGTGAGACGGTCAGCATTAGGTTCTTGGACTGTCAACAGTAGGTCATTAATTGTCAGCATAGATTATCTGACTATTAGCAGAGCATGTCGTTGATGTTAGCAAGCAGTAACAAGTAGTCCAACTATTAGTAGGTCATCATAACTGTTTAGCAAGCTGGTCGTCTGGCTGTCATCAGTAGTGGTAGGTCATCATCACTGATTCCACATTCAGATTGTAACTTGTTGCTAATACTCTAGATCTCAGACACCAACTAAAGCAACACACTAATCAAAAGATAAGGTGGTACACGTAGTTGACATGACAAGGTGGCATGTGGAGTCGGCTGTATGATGTAGTTGATGAAGAAGCTAGTGTGCTCCATGAAGTGTTATGCAGTAACAAATGCGGATAAGTAGTAGTGATTGTGGTCGGCAGAGCAGGCAAGCATAAGAGAAGCTCCAGCTGGTGACCAGAAGTGACAACAATTGTAAGATTCCTCCCCAGCCTTCGAGGTATATAGGAGTAAGAATCTCCCTTTTTGATCTTATAATTATTCCCTCTCTAAAAAAATAAAAGAAAGATTCTGTTTAAAAAAGGAAGACCCTTTGCCTGGAATACTTCTCAGGAGTCCCACCTGTTTTAAGGATTCAGAACAATGAGATCAGAAGTGAAAATCGGTGTTTTGGATACCAAGGTTTTGGTCTTCATTCGAGTACGGCCCAAAAGAAGTTCTTTATCTCTTGGGGAGTATAAGAAGTTATCCCCCAGATATTGTGAGCCTTATCTGAATTCAAAGAAAGTAAGTGACTTAGCCTACGAGCTTCTTTTACCTCCTCATCTCAAAGTTCATAATGTATTTCATGTAAGCCTTCTATAGAAATATGGGCCAAACCCAAATCATGGAAAGACGGTAAAACTTCAGTGGCAAGATACCGTTGGCTTCTAGGTTACGCTAGCTCCTTCCTTTATATAAGTCGTAACTTTTACTTGTCGCTCACAATAATCTTACTTCCATCGATCCCCTTTCCTTCTTAATCTCCTTCATGGCTTGGCAGCAGACAGCAGGAATTGGTTTTATCCATGATGATTTCTCACCTTCAAGACGCAAGCGAGTCTGTGAAGAAGGATTTTATAGAACTGTATGAGCGCTCACTTTTCCCTCACTTGGGAACTTCTGTAGCTCAAACCAAATGGCAGACCTATCGAGATATAACTAGGGTCACACCGTGGGGACGACAGCACTTCCGTAACAATGTCCGCTTGGCTATGGTTATTGAAGCTTTGGGTTTGGGTCCCCGATACTACTGCGTGATGAGATCAAGGCATGGTGGATTTTCTGAGCGGGTCTTCTTACTAGCGTGCTTTCTTCCTTACCAGAAGATATGCCTTCCCGTTTTCGGCTTGCCTCTTAGAGGTCCTTTTGTTAGATCACCTCATACCACTAAGGTAGGTGCTGCAATAACCGGCCGAATTATTCCCATAGATGAGTTACCTTATACGTGTGCAGCTTGTGAGTGCTGCTTTTGTGACCATATGATGGACGGGCTTATGGAACTGTAAAAAGTCCTTCTATCTTTGCTGTATATGTTCCAAGAGTGAATAAAGTTGAAACCTTTGTTCTTGTCTTGAGTCTTGTTCTCTTTGAGACTTTTCTTGGTGGTTAATCTTAATTAAATTTTCTCTTAGTCTCATAGTCGTACATCTTGCGAAATTACCCCCAGTTTGCGAGATGAGGACATCTCGCGTTTTTCAAGTAGGAGAGAATGTAAGATTCCTCCCCGGCCTCTCACAATATCCAGCATCTTCCCCTGTAATCAATTTCCTCTTCAGAAATATAAAAGACCTTGTTTCTAACTATTTTAACCTAGAGAGAGAAAATATTCTAGAGAGAGAATATTCAGATTTTTAATACTTTTGGATAGAAAATTATCTCATCTTATTAAAATAAGTTCCCCTAAAACAGAAATTCAAAAAGAACTTTCCAATGTGCAATTGGAATTAATTGGAAATGGGTATAAAGAACCTTAGTCTAAGGGTCTAGATTTTCAGAAATCTCTGGATTATGGTCCAATTAAGGTTCTTGTGGGCCAATAGGATCAATCCATGTGTGGGAAGGAGATAAATCCAATTTTGTAAAAGAAGATACCCAAAAATGAGTAAATGCTCACATAAGATGAAGAGTTGACTATGTACAAAGTTTATTAGTAAGAAACTATGAGTAATTTTAATAGTATGAGATATTTGGGTATAATGATTTCATTTTGACACATATGTAAGGAAGGGGAGTCCCTTCAATACTCACATAAGATGAAGAGTTGAAAATGTACAAGGTTTATTAGAAAAAAAAACTATGAGTAATATTAAAAATATGAGATATTTTGGGTATCCAAAATTGAGTTAATGCTCACATAAGATGAAGAGTTGAAAATGTACAAGGTTTATTAGTAAAAAAACTATGAGCAATATTAAAAATAAGAGATATTTTGGGTATAATCATTCCATTTTGACACATATGTAAGGAAGGGGAGTCCATTAAAGGAGGTGCATATTTCACATGCTTGAATGAGTTTTAAACTCAAAAATAATGTGATATTTTTATCTCTCCTCTCTCTTGAACCAAACCAAATCAAAAAAGAACCAAACCGAATCAAAAAGGAACCAAACTAGGTCTAAATCTAGTCCAAATTCAACCAAACTGAAATTTGGAAAATTCTAGAAATCAGTTGGTCTTGGTTAGAGCCTCCCTCTCCTATAAATAGAACATGAGTCCTTTGAAAAAAAAAAAAAGGAAAGAGGAGGAGAATTTTACTATACTAGAACTATGCTGAAATAATACTAATTTTTACTATTCTCTAAAATTCTCTCCAATTTGTAAGAAATTGGAGCTTCCCTCTTTCTTCAATCCCCATTGGTGGCTCCATCAACATACTAAACCAATTGATTGGTTGGGGGCCTCTACCGTGAACAAAGAATCAAGCAATTTGTAAAGTAAGTGGTGAATTTTGATCTTTTTTATAATTTCTCAATGTTTCTCTCTTCTCAATCCCTCTCAAGCTTGAGAAGCTTAATTGGAATGGTTTCTGAATGTTATTGAAGTAATTAATGAATGATAGAAAAGAATTACATAAATTTACATTTATGCTTGATTCTAATGGTTTTTATGTAATATCTCTCTCTCACTAAAGAAATGGTCATACTCATGACCTATTCTCAATCCAAATGAAGCTTTTCTTTAATCCAAGATTAATCTATGCTTAAGACCAAATTAATGGCTTTCCCTATGCTTTTAGTTTATGTATTTCATGAATGTTGATGATTCAATCCATTATGGGTTAATGATCCAATTAGGGATCATTCTAATCATTCCCTTAATGATAAGCTTTATCTTTTAAGATAATTGAGATTTATCAGTCATAGCAGCAGCGGAGCTATGGTAAATTTTTTATAAAAATTACACATAAAATACTTTTATTCAAAGCATGAAAAGAGGACTTCCTACCATATTCTAGGAATTATCATCCTAGATTAATTAAAAGAATTTTATTGTAATCATGGAGATGTGGATGTATGCATGTAGATGTAGATGTATAGATGTGGATGTGAATGTGGAGGCAGATGTATGCATGTAGATGTAGATGTATGGATGTGAATGTGAATGTGGATGTGGATGTATGCATGGAGATGTGGATGTATGCATGTAGATGTAGATGTATAGATGTGGATGTGAATGTGGAGGTGGATGTATGCATGTAGATGTAGATGTATGGATGTGAATGGGAATGTAGATGTATAGATGTGGATGTGAATGTGGAAGTGGATGTATGCATGTAGATGTAGATGTATGGATGTGAATGTGAATGTGGATGTGGATGTATGCATGGAGATGTGGATGTATGCATGTAGATGTAGATGTATAGATGTGGATGTGAATGTGGAGGTGGATGTATGCATGTAGATGTAGATGTATAGATGTGGATGTGAATGTGGAGGTGGATGTATGCATGTAGATGTAGATGTATGGATGTGAATGGGAATGTAGATGTATAGATGTGGATGTGAATGTGGAGGTGGATGTATGCATGTAGATGTAGATGTATAGATGTGGATGTGAATGTGGAGGTGGATGTATGCATGTAGATGTAGATGTATGGATGTGAATGTGAATGTGGATGTGGATATATGCATGGAGATGTGGATGTATGCATGTAGATGTAGATGTATAGATGTGGATGTGAATGTGGAGGTGGATGTATGCATGTAGATGTAGATGTATGGATGTGAATGTGAATGTGGATGTGGATGTATGCATGGAGATGTGGATGTATGCATGTAGATGTAGATGTATGAATGTGGATGTGGATGTATGCATGTAGATGTGAATGTACGCATATAGATGTGGATGTATGGATGTGAATGTGCATGTAGATGTGGTTGTATGGATGAGGATGCATGAATGTGCATGTAGATGTGGATGTGAAAATATGATATGTGATGTGAAGGAATCTGAAGTGATGAGATGGAAAATGATGTGATGGGATGAGTACACATATAAATGGAATATGGAATAAGTAATGTGGATTGATGAGGGATAATGTGGAAAAATGAGAGTTAATATAGAAACTGTATTTGTAAACTGTTTGTAAATGGTTGTTTTATGTTAAGAATGCTGGGGAAGCATTTTGACCGTCTTGTGACGATTAAGTCGTGGAGACCTAACTGATAAAGTTACAACTGCTGACGGAGAGTCAATGGAGGACGTCTCGCGTAGCAAAGTCGGCCGAGGTCTTGGCCAGCCTCGGTTCGATTAAAATGGTGAGCTTCCGGTACGGTGGATGAGGGACCAAGGAAGCGGCCTATGAGTGAAGCGCTAGGTCACCTGCGAAGGATCCTAGAGGGTGCTGACCATACGGTGCTCAGGCTCTGGGTCGCCTAGGATACCCACACGTGCGTCGAGGAAGATATTGGAACAAGGAGTAAGAGCTGTTTTCTGAAACCGGGCATGGATCTGGTTGATTGACCTTGCTGGTCTTCAGTGGATGAGTCCATGGCTCTTTATATGGATCTGTTGGTTGATCTTGCTGATCTTCAACGAGAGTCCATCTTGATTTTTATAAGTGATTATACTGCCGAGTATTATGGGCTAGGAACTATTGAAAAGACCCCTGAGTGGATAGGTGGTGAGCGTTCTGGTTGCCAATGATGCCATAAATACTCTGATGAAGGAATGATGGGAAATTAAGAATCAACCGCAAAAATTGGAAGATTGTGATCAGTGATACTATGGTTTCATTAAAGGATTGTTTTAAAACTGGTTGAATCTGTTAAAAAAAAGGCAATTTCATATTGGGTGTGTAAGTGGTGTGACTAGTTTTATTTTTGCATGAACATCCGGCTAGGGGGCCTGGGAACTCTTTTCCCTGGTACCCACGACAAAAAAATCAAATTCTAAATTGGATCCCATCACTACAGTGGTTGGGCGGTTGGCTAACCCATGGGATCGGATGGGGTTAGGCTGGACTGATGGATCCGTAAATCGAGACTCAATTTTTGTTATTACGATAGATAAAGTAAATCCCGGATAGTAATTGTTCTATGGATAGGAATCAACGGCTGTGCCTCTTGATGGGGAAAAAGCGTTGATCCCAATGATCCAAGTGTAACTTTCTTCCTTGATCCGAACGAGTATCTTTATAGGTGCAGTCGGATCAGCGCGATCAGTAATGATCTTGACTACGTTAGAGTAAAAAGTTATCCTGGTGGAATCGCCCGTGCTTTTCGGGTAAGGGGAGTTTTTTCGGGTTTGGTTTTGGAAAAACCGACGGATTAGTCTCTTGTCCGGATATCCGTGGATGAGGCCCCGAGTGTGGGACCCTACCCGCGCTAGATGTGCTACTTCCGCTGCTAGTACCCCGAATCCATTGCGCGGTGGGAACAGGGATCTCACAGTTGGTATCAGAGCGAATTGGCTAATAAAGATCAACTGAGAAGCCAAAATTGCCAAAAATTTATCAAGAAGCACAAAAAGGTTGTAATTGTGTGATATAAGTCATACAATTTGATATTCAAACTAAAATTCGTAATTTGGTAATTGGGTCTTCAGATGGAAGTACCGCAATTATATAGAATCCCTGACTTGCTTGAGGCCTAGACATGATGGTATCTACCTTATAATTCCAAGGGCCGTGACTACCTGTATATACCGAGAGTATAACTGCAGCTCTTTACTGACAGTATATACGAGTAAATCTAAGACTTGAAATTATAAGCGTTAATGCTATCTAGATGATGATTTTGAATGTGGTTGATATGATTTTTAATTCTGTTTGAGAATTGATGAATTGATTTGGATTCTGATTGAAAAATGATGATTTCTGAAATTTAGTTGAAATATAATAACCTGAGCGAAACCACAATGAGGATGAATGGGACGAGTCCCTATGATGATACTCATAACTAGAATGATGATAATGATTTCAGCAAATCACTATGAGATTAGTGGATTGTGCTGTCAAATTGCTACTGTTAACACTTGACACGGTAGATCAAATTAAGGGATGACAAATTGAGAACTTGCTCGACTGAAATTCCTGTGGAGGAATGTTCATCAGAAGGAAATTTTTCGATCTAATGGACCATTATCATGTTAAAGATATGAATGATATGATCTGAATGAATTGTTATTTAATGATGAGTTCTATATAAGGGATATTTATCCCAGTATTCTGTTGGGTTGACCAGAATATAAGGAACCCCAGAATAAAATTGGATCTTAAGAAAAAGAGTTGTCCTCTACCTTGCGAGATGAGGACATCTCGCACTTTTTAAGTGGGGTAGAATGTAAGATTCCTCCCAGCCTTCGAGGTATACAGGAGTAAGAATCTCCCTTTTTGATCTTATAATTATTCCCTCTCTAAAAAAATAAAAGAAAGATTCTGTTTAAAAAAGGAAGAACCTTTGCTTGGAATACTTCTCAGGAGTCCCACCTGTTTTAAGGATTCAGAACAATGAGATCAGAAGTGAAAATCGGTGTTTTGGATACCAAGGTTTTGGTCTTCATTCGAGTACGGCCCAAAAGAAGTTCTTTTTGGTCTTCATTCGAGTACGGCCCAAAAGAAGTTCTTTATCTCTTGGGGAGTATAAGAAGTTATCCCCCAGATATTGTGAGCCTTATCTGAATTCAAAGAAAGTAAGTGACTTAGCCTACGAGCTTCTTTTACCTCCTCATCTCAAAGTTCATAATGTATTTCATGTAAGCCTTCTATAGAAATATGTGCCAAACCCAAATCATGGAAAGACGGTAAAACTTTAGTGGCAAGACACCGTTGGCTTCTAGGTTACGCTAGCTCCTTCCTTTATATAAGTCGTAACTTTTACTTGTCGCTCACAGTAATCTTACTTCCATCGATCCCCTTTCCTTCTTAATCTCCTTCATGGCTTGGCAGCAGGAATTGGTTTTATCCATGATGATTTCTCACCTTCAAGACGCAAGTGAGTCTGTGAAGAAGGATTTTATAGAACTGTATGAGCGCTCACTTTTCCCTCACTTGGGAACTTATGTAGCTCAGACCAAATGGCGGACCTGTCGAGATATAACTAGGGTAACACCGTGGGGGCGACAGCACTTCCGTAACAATGTCCGCTTGGCTATGGTTATTGAAACTTTAGGTTTGGGTCCCCGATACTACTGCGTGATGAGATCAAGGCATGGTGGATTTTCTGAGCGGGTCTTCTTAATTACTAGCGTGCTTTCTTCCTCACCAGAAGATATGCCTTTATCCCGTTTTCGGCTTGCCTCTTAGAGGTCCTTTTGTTAGATCACCTTATACCATTGAGGTAGGTGCTGTAATAACCGGCCAAATTATTCCCATAGATGAGTTACCTTATACGTGTGCAGCTTGTGAGTGCTGCTTTTGTGACCATATGATGGACGGGCTTATGGAACTGTAAAAAGTCCTTCTATCTTTGCTGTATATGTTCCAAGAGTGAATAAAGTTGAAACCTTTGTTCTTGTCTTGAGTCTTGTTCTCTTTGAGACTTTTCTTGGTGGTTAATCTTAATTAAATTTTCTCTTAGTCTCATAGTCGTGCATCTTGCAAAATTACCCCCAGTTTGTGAGATGAGGACATCTCGCGTTTTTCAAGTGGGAGAGAATGTAAGATTCCTCCCCGACCTCTCAAAATGTCCAGCATCTTCCCCTGTAATCAATTTCCTCTTTAGAAATATAAAAGACCTTGTTTCTAACTGTTTTAACCTAGAGAGAGAAAATATTTTAGAGAGAGAATATTCAGATTTTTAATATTTTTGGATAGAAAATTATCTCATCTTATTAAAATAAGTTCCCCTGAAACAGAAATTCAAGAAGAACTTTCCAATGTGCAATTGGAATTAATTGGAAATGGGTATAAAGAACCTTAGTCTAAGGGTCTAGATTTTCAGAAATCTTTGGATTATGGTCCAATTAAGGTTCCTGTGGGCCAATAGGATCAATCCATGTGTGGGAAGGAGATAAATCCAATTTTGTAAAAGAAGATACCCAAAAATGAGTAAATGCTCACATAAGATGAAGAGTTGACTATGTACAAAGTTTATTAGTAAGAAACTATGAGTAATTTTAATAGTATGAGATATTTGGGTGTAATGATTTCATTTTGACACATATGTAAGGAAGGGGAGTCCCTTCAATACTCACATAAGATGAAGAGTTGAAAATGTACAAGGTTTATTAGAAAAAAAAAACTATGAGCAATATTAAAAATATGAGATATTTTGGGTATCCAAAATTGAGTTAATGCTCACATAAGATGAAGAGTTGAAAATGTACAAGGTTTATTAGTAAAAAAACTATGAGCAATATTAAAAATAAGAGATATTTTGGGTATAATCATTCCATTTTGACACATATGTAAGGAAGGGGAGTCCATTAAAGGAGGTGCATATTTCACATGCTTGAATGAGTTTTAAACTCAAAAATAATGTGATATTTTTATCTCTCCTCTCTCTTGAACCAAACCAAATCAAAAAAGAACCAAACCGAATCAAAAAGGAACCAAACTAGGTCTAAATCTAGTCCAAATTCAACCAAATTGAAATTTGGAAAATTCTAGAAATCAGTTGGTCTTGGTTAGAGCCTCCCTCTCCTATAAATAGAACATGAGTCCTTTGAAAAAAAAAAAAGGAAAGAGGAGGAGAATTTTACTATACTAGAACTATGCTGAAATAATACTAATTTTTACTATTCTCTAAAATTCTCTCCAATTTGTAAGAAATTGGAGCTTCCCTCTTTCTTCAATCCCCATTGGTGGCTCCATCAACATACTAAACCAATTGATTGGTTGGGGGCCTCTACCGTGAACAAAGAATCAAGCAATTTGTAAAGTAAGTGGTGAATTTTGATCTTTTCTATAATTTCTCAATGTTTCTCTCTTCTCAATCCCTCTCAAGCTTGAGAAGCTTAATTGGAATGGTTTCTGAATGTTATTGAAGTAATTAATGAATGATAGAAAAGAATTACATAAATTTACATTTATGCTTAATTCTAATGGTTTTTATGTAATATCTCTCTCTCACTAAAGAAATGGTCATTCTTATGACCTATTCTCAATCCAAATAAAGCTTTTCATAAAGCTTTTCCTTAATCCAAGATTAATCTATGCTTAAGACCAAATTAATGGCTTTCCCTATGCTTTTAGTTTATGTATTTCATGAATGTTGATGATTCAATCCATTATGGGTTAATGATCCAATTAGGGATCATTCTAATCATTTCCTTAATGATAAGCTTTATCTTTTAAGATAATTGAGATTTATTAGTCATAGCAGCAGCGGAGCTATGGTAAATTTTTTATAAAAATTACACATAAAATACTTTTATTCAAAGCATGAAAAGAGGACTTCCTACCATATTCTAGGAATTATCATCCTAGATTAATTAAAAGAATTTTATTGTAATCATGGAGATGTGGATGTATGCATGTAGATGTAGATGTATAGATGTGGATGTGAATGTGGAGGCAGATGTATGCATGTAGATGTAGATGTATGGATGTGAATGTGAATGTGGATGTGGATGTATGCATGGAGATGTGGATGTATGCATGTAGATGTAGATGTATAGATGTGGATGTGAATGTGGAGGTGGATGTATGCATGTAGATGTAGATGTATGGATGTGAATGGGAATGTAGATGTATAGATGTGGATGTGAATGTGGAAGTGGATGTATGCATGTAGATGTAGATGTATGGATGTGAATGTGAATGTGGATGTGGATGTATGCATGGAGATGTGGATGTATGCATGTAGATGTAGATGTATAGATGTGGATGTGAATGTGGAGGTGGATGTATGCATGTAGATGTAGATGTATAGATGTGGATGTGAATGTGGAGGTGGATGTATGCATGTAGATGTAGATGTATGGATGTGAATGGGAATGTAGATGTATAGATGTGGATGTGAATGTGGAGGTGGATGTATACATGTAGATGTAGATGTATAGATGTGGATGTGAATGTGAAGGTGGACGTATGCATGTAGATATAGATGTATAGATGTGGATGTGAATGTGGAGGTGGATGTATGCATGTAGATGTAGATGTATGGATGTGAATGTGAATGTGGATGTGGATGTATGCATGTAGATGTAGATGTATGGATGTGAATGTGAATGTGGATGTGGATATATGCATGGAGATGTGGATGTATGCATGTAGATGTAGATGTATAGATGTGGATGTGAATGTGGAGGTGGATGTATGCATGTAGATGTAGATGTATGGATGTGAATGTGAATGTGGATGTGGATGTATGCATGGAGATGTGGATGTATGCATGTAGATGTAGATGTATGAATGTGGATGTGGATGTATGCATGTAGATGTGAATGTACGCATATAGATGTGGATGTATGGATGTGAATGTGCATGTAGATGTGGTTGTATGGATGAGGATGCATGAATGTGCATGTAGATGTGGATGTGAAAATATGATATGTGATGTGAAGGAATCTGAAGTGATGAGATGGAAAATGATGTGATGGGATGAGTACACATATAAATGGAATATGGAATAAGTAATGTGGATTGATGAGGGATAATGTGGAAAAATGAGAGTTAATATAGAAACTGTATTTGTAAACTGTTTGTAAATGGTTGTTTTATGTTAAGAATGCTGGGGAAGCATTTTGACCGTCTTGTGACGATTAAGTCGTGGAGACCTAACTGATAAAGTTACAACTGCTGACGGAGAGTCAATGGAGGACGTCTCGCGTAGCAAAGTCGGCCGAGGTCTTGGCCAGCCTCGGTTCGATTAAAATGGTGAGCTTCCGGTACGGTGGATGAGGGACCAAGGAAGCGGCCTATGAGTGAAGCGCTAGGTCACCTGCGAAGGATCCTAGAGGGTGCTGACCATACGGTGCTCAGGCTCTGGGTCGCCTAGGATACCCACACGTGCGTCGAGGAAGATATTGGAACAAGGAGTAAGAGCTGTTTTCTGAAACCGGGCATGGATCTGGTTGATTGACCTTGCTGGTCTTCAGTGGATGAGTCCATGGCTCTTTATATGGATCTGTTGGTTGATCTTGCTGATCTTCAACGAGAGTCCATCTTGATTTTTATAAGTGATTATACTGCCGAGTATTATGGGCTAGGAACTATTGAAAAGACCCCTGAGTGGATAGGTGGTGAGCGTTCTGGTTGCCAATGATGCCATAAATACTCTGATGAAGGAATGATGGGAAATTAAGAATCAACCGCAAAAATTGGAAGATTGTGATCAGTGATACTATGGTTTCATTAAAGGATTGTTTTAAAACTGGTTGAATCTGTTTAAAAAAAAGGCAATTTCATATTGGGTGTGTAAGTGGTGTTGACTAGTTTTATTTTTGCATGAACATCCGGCTAGGGGGCCTGGGAACTCTTTTCCCTGGTACCCGCGACAAAAAAATCAAATTCTAAATTGGATCCCATCACTACAGTGGTTGGACGGTTGGCTAACCCATGGGATCGGATGGGGTTAGGCTGGACTGATGGATCCATAAATCGAGACTCAATTTTTGTTATTACGATAGATAAAGTAAATCCCAGATAGTAATTGTTCTATGGATAGGAATCAACAACGGCTGTGCCTCTTGATGGGGAAAAAAGCGTTGATCCCAATGATCCAAGTGCAAGTTTCTTCCTTGATCCGAACGAGTATCTTTATAGGTGCAGTCGGATCAATGTGATCAGTAATGATCTTGACTACGTTAGAGTAAAAAGTTATCTTGGTGGAATCGCCCATGCTTTCCGGGTAAGGGGAGTTTTTCCGGGTTCGGTTTTGGAAAAACCGACGGATTAGTCTCTTGTCCGTATATCCGTGGACGAGGCCCCGAGTGTTGGACCCTACCCGCGCTAGATGTGCTACTTCCACTGCTAGGACCCCGAATCTGTTGCGTGGTGGGAACAGGGATCTCACAACAATAGGAGTCATATGAACTTGATGTGGCTTCTTAGGCAATCACTACAGTAGATTGCAGGAGACTAAAGCACGTTACATGTGTGTCACCAACAAGTAGTGGTGTGTAGGTCTACACAGATGCAAATGATGGCTTAGTTGGTGAAGGCAAACTGAGTAACAAGGCTTTGATACCATGTTGAAGTTCATGGTGGATCAAAGACAAGTGTTAGCATGGTGGATTAAGCCTAAGGATGTATAGTGTTGAGTAATTAACAGTAAAAGTAGAGTAATAGACAAATGTGTAGCATAATTATAAAATGCTAGAGATGAATTTCCATTAGATCTAGCCTCTTATATAAGCACAAGTACAAGGTCGATTACATAATACATAAGGTCGGGAATCCACCTCCAAAATCATCTCCCCCTTCCCATCATTCTCTCCTTGATTCTTGCACTAAAGTAGGCTCGAATCATTCCTTGATCATCTCTCCTTGATTGCTCTTGGCTTCTTACATTCTTTTACTATTAATTGGAATTTCTATGTGCTAGTATTTTATGGCTTCACTCGTCTAAACCTTAGCACCCATTCTGTAAAGGTTATGCTTCATATATTATCCCTCATCCCGATGTATTCATCAATTTTTTCTAATAGTTCTTGTGTCCACCCGTTGTAACCTCAGCTCTTATTGTTGTGTTGCTGGTTCAAAGAATGGGTTCATGTAGATGATCTATGGAGACATCTCCAATTGTATCCCTTCATTGGATGAAGTGATGTGGACAAGTCATCTTGGAGTAAACAAGTGGAGTCCTCCATGGGGTGGGTTTGTGGTTGCTTTGGTCTCCACACCATAGAATTATTTTGGGCTCCTTGAGGTTAAGTTGATGACAAAACCTGATTAATCTTGACAACTTTAGTTTACCCTCATAGTATCCCTAAGCATGAAGAAGATTTGTGGATATCCACCTTTCATGAGTTCTTTGATTTCAAGCATTGTACCTTGATTTATAAATTTTCATTTTTGGTGCAAACTTCTTTTTGGTTGTACCAAACATTTTCTTTTTTGGGAGCATGGTTTGCCTTTTTAAGATCCAAACATGGGTTGAACCTTCATGATAGCCTTGGGCTTGTAGTATTACATTTGGAATCCATACTTCCTTTACTGCCATTTTCTTGTGTTGTAATGAAGTAGATTTTGTTGCACATGCACATGGGGAATGGGGCCTAGGCACTGGGGCTTAGGATCATTTACATGTGTACTTTTAGGGAACCTTGGGATATATTAGGTATAGGGCTCATGGGAATTGTACCTTTTGATCATATTCATTTGCATGAGTATACTTACTCTTTGGAGCTCTAAGCTTCCATGGTGGATTTCTCCCCTCTTAAGATGTTAGGATGGTGACCTACATCCATGTCACTCCATGCCTTGAGTGGCCAACCCTAGTTTCTTGCATTGGTACCAGAGCTCTTGGCTTAGATCCTTGCTTATGGAGTGATTAGTGATCATTTCAAATTATGCTTGATCCAATTTTAAATTGCATTTTCTTGATCTTGATTAATGATAATAATTTTTGAATTATTTGTTAATCCAAATTTTTCAGATAGCATTTTCTTAATCAAGATTACTATTAATCATTTTCGAAATTGATTTTTACATAGTTTTCAAATTTGCTAATTTCTTGTGTTGACAAGATTAGCAATGAAACTTGTGTTTCATTTTTAAACTTATATTAATCACTATTTTCAAAACCCTAAATCACTTTAGGGTTTGATTTCTTGAACTTCTTGATCTTCTTGCTCTTGATTTCTTGAAAATTTTCTTGATTTTTAAAATTAAGGTTTAGAGAGATTTTAGCAACCAATTTTATTTAATTTTCTTGCATTATCTTGATTAGAGAGCCTACAGTTTCAAATATCAATCCTTTAAGCTCTTATTTCTTCAAGATTAAACCCTAGATTGCCAAATCTTTGAATTCTTGGAGAAAGATTACAAGAAGAAGATTGTTGTATAGAGAATCAAGGTTATAGTGCAAAGTTGTGCAAAACTGTTGCAGATTTCAAGAGTGTGTAAAAATTTAGTGGAGTTTCAAGAAGTGTGCAAAATATAGTTTACTATACAAATCCAAAAACAGAGTTGAAGATTATAGTGTACAGTACAATTTTGTTATACAGATCTACAGTGTAGAATAGAGCAGTTTACAGATTATGCAAAGTCTATTGTGTTGAAATCAAATCTTGATGGAAATCTCTTATCCTATCACTTTCTTGTAAAAGAAGTTATACATCTTTCTAATCTTGTCACTTTCTTGCAAAGAAGTTAGACAAAGATTATAAATCTGTTAGAGTAGTATAAATCTATACAGATTAGTATAATCTTGACAAGTAAGAGAAGCAAGATAAGTGTTGAGAAGACACTGTTTGCAAGCACATATCTTAGATTACAACATTTTAACACATTTTCATTAAGAAATGTATAGCATGTTATTGTATTACAAATCTAGGAATCAATATTCTGTAGAGAGCATGTTGATAAATAGAAAGCATGTTATTGTATTACAAATCTAGGAATCAATATTCTGTAGAGAGCATGTTGATACAAAAGTGTACAAGCTTTACAATTTCAAGTGTAGAAACTTAAAACATGGTTAACACTCTGTGTGCAAGTATGGCCCTGTTGGGAATTGAACCTAGCGCACTAGCATGAGCCAATATGCCCCATACACCACAAGGTTCTCCTAACTTGCATACAAGGTTCTTTGAGTGTGAAGATCTCTTGCAGATTCTATAAAGAACCAATTTTGTGAAAAGAAAAACTATCAAGAAATAGAGCACAGTGAAGAATTCCTATGTAACTTGGTAAAGAAGTGTGCGGAATTTAAATCTTTTGTAGAAGTTTAGACTCGTGCCTTTCTTAGTGCATTTTTGGAACAGCTTCATTGCCTTGGTGTTGGTTCAAAGCTCAGCATTATATTACTTGTTTCAAATTTGTTCCCAAAGTGGAGAGACCCTTGCATGAGAATTGCATTCAAGTGTGTGCCTGAGAGATACTCTGGTATAAGTTTTTTGCCACAGCATGAGAATTGCATTCAAGTGTGTGCCTGAGAGAGACTTTGGTATGAGTATTTTTTCACACGGGCACAAGAGGCCCTAGATTTCCCGATCAGCTCTAAAGAGAACCTCTCTCATGGGTGCATTAGATGGCACAAGATGACCTAAACCGGCCAAGGACTTTGAAGAGATCAAGCAATAGTTTGAGAAGGTGCACATCCGCAGAAAGCAAGCAGGTTCTCAGCGTGCACAGAACACATTTTTCTTATCAATGCAAAAGGCATTAAAGCTATGGGAAACCTATCATCAAAGCTCTTGTAGATTTGCAAACGGAGAAGGCTTCTACATGCATATGATTGTGAATAAACTACTCTATCTCTATTCCTAGATCATCATTCTCTCTCTATGGTTTCTGACAGTGGACTCAACACAGAATTCATATACTTAGAAGTAAAAAGGTAGGTCTCCATTTCTAAACCTCAAAAGGGGGGGGGGTACTAGAGAAGCTGACAACTGAGCTTCAAGACATTTTTTTTCTTGAGTTTCTAAGAGCAGCAATAGATATTAGTGGGGTGATGCTTGAGTAGAGTATTTGTGGTGTTCTCACACATAGTGGGTAGATTTTTTTTGGAATTTTTTTTTCACCTTGTTCACATGCTTGAGCTTCATGGAGGTGGCCCGTGTGCCATGTGGCCAATTTGGTGCATTTTGGACATTCACGTGCACACTTTTGGTTGTTTGGTGTATTTTAGGTGCTCACACGTGTGTTTTTGGTCACTTTGGTGCATTTAATGGTGTTCACTAGTGAGATCTACCTTGTGGATTGAGTTTTGCACTATTTTAGACATTTTGTGGTGATTTGCATTTAGTTTTGGCCCTTGTTCATGTGTGGGCGGACATTCTGAGCATTTTGGTCATAGTTTTGGCCTTTGCTCATGTGCCGGTAGTCATTAGAGCATATTGGTGCTTTTTTCACATGCAGTGTGGCATTCTTGAGCACATTTTGGGGGGGGGGGTGTTTCCTAACTCTCGGGCATTAGGGAGGACATCAAGATCCATTACTACCTCTAGCTTGCCTACGATCGTCATGCTACCTACCATCATCATCATCGATACGCTGATCGTGTGGCATTTGCTCGTATCCTATCACTCTGGCTCCATGCCCATCATCTTGATTTACCATTTCAGGTGTAGAGATGCATATCATTTGCTGAGTTCATACATACATTTGCTAAGTTCATACATACATTTGGCACATCACGGCTTTGACCTCTAGATCCTTCTTCACCGACATCATGCTATGATGACACATCATATTCATGTCACATATGGATGTTTGAGCTTGAGATGTTGTTGCCTAGACAGTTTAGACACTTATTTGATGAGGGGGATGTCCATGCCAGATGGTTCATACATTCTACACATGGTGATTTTATTGAGGATATATGTGGTTATCTTTACAGGGATGGTTCGGCATTGCTTGATGGGATGATGTATATGGAGACTTGATCGAGTGCCCTACACTCGTGAGTAGAGATGACTATATACTTGAGGATGGGTATCATGATGACATGCATTCAGTGGTGGGTGATGATGTGGATAGTGATGATGATCATCATGTTGATGATGATATTGATGCTGACACATGTACACATGATGATGATGTTCATGCTATGACTATAGATGATTATGTGGGTGATGATGATCATTGTGAGGTCCCTATCCCCACCGTGCAACGAATTCAGGGGTTCTAGCATAGCGAAAGTAGCACTTCTTGCACGGGGCAGGGTCTCACACTCGGGGCCTCGCCCACGGATATCCGGACAAGAGACTAATCCATCGGTTCTTCCAAAACCGATCCCGAAAAAACTTCCCTTGCCTAGAAAGCACGGACGATTCCTCCAGGATAACTTTTCTCTAATGTAGTCAAAAGCCTTAACTAACTGAACTGATCTGACCAAACTCGTAAGTCCCAAATCAAATCAAGGAAAAGATTGCACTTGGATCATAGAGACTAATGCTTTTTTCCTCATTGAGAGGCACAACCGTTGATTCTTTTCCATAGAACAATTTTTGTCCGGGATTTACTTCATCTATCGTACCATAACAGAATTGAGTCTCAATTTAAGGATCCATCAATCCAGCCCATCCAGTCCCGTGGGTTAGCCAACTGCCCAACCACTGTTGATGGGATCCAATTAAGAATTTGGTTAGGTTTTGTCCCGGGTACCAGGGAAAAGAGTTCCCAGGCCTCCTAGCCGGATATTCACCTCAAAATGGGAGCACTTGCTAAGGCTTTCTTCATGTTGTTATACGCCTGTTGGTACTCCTCTCTCCATTCAAACATGATTAGAAGTCTATAAAGGGGGCAAGAAATTTTGCGTACATGAAAATGAAACATCAATAGTACCCAACATGTCCCACAAAGCACTGGACTCCTTCGAAGTTGGTCAATGGTCAGCTCAAGGATGAGTCGCACCTTACTGTTATCTGTGTGGTGGTGGAGACTCCTTATTTTGAGACAGTGTCCCAAGATGACTCCGTGCAGCCAAACCCAGAGTTGGCATTTGAGAGGGTTGAGGGAGATTCGGTAGAGTCGACATCTCTCTAGCACTTTCCATAACACTCTAAGTGTGCTTTCCAAGTAGAATTGACACAGAGGTTGTCCATGAAGACTTTAGGAAATTTCCAAAGCTATTCCTTGTAGGCTATGCACATTAGGCACTAGAAGGTGCCTGGGGCATTGGTTAGCCTAAAGGGCATGACATGGTATACATACGTGCCCTATTCAATCTCGCAAAGGCTATCTTATATTGATCCTTTGGATCGATCAACACTTGGTTATATCCAAGAAATCGATCAAGGAAGCTGTAGGCTTCCCCACCGCAACTTTCTCGAGCACATGCTCTGTTTGAAGGGCAAGGAATAAGGATCCCATATTGTGGCAGCATTGAACTTTTTGAGGTTTATGCACACTCGCACTTTTCTATTCTTCTTAGGTACTATCACTATGGGTGAGACCCATTCTGTGTGCTCTATCTCGTAGATGAATCCGGCATCTATGAGTGTGTCAATTTCCTCCCATACCATCTTGAAGTATTTGGGATTCATGGGGTATGCTCTTTGCTTTACTGGTCTTGGTCCCTCTACCATGGGGATGGTGTGTTTGACCACTTTGGGGGGTACACCTTTCATGTCCATGTACTTCTAGGCAAAGCAATCCTAGAATTCTGTGGGGAGAGCGACCAAATCTTTTTCTTCTTCAGTAGAGAGGTCATCCCCTATGTAGATAGGCCTCGGATCTTCACCCAGGCTTGCTAGGTTAACTTATTTTGTCTTGGCTAGACCGGCATAAGAGGTACCTCACACTCTATCATGAGTTCTTTGGACCGAGTCATATTATACAAATCGATCGGCCAATCTTGAAGGTTCTAAAGTGCTTGGAGACTTGTTTAGTCTCATTTCTTCTTCTACTAGTTCTTTGGCTTCCTTTTTTGTAAACTTTTTGTTACGTGCCTTGAAGCAAAGGTTTTGGGGTTCATGTTGGGGATCAATAGGTTCCTTCTGTTTGGAGGTGATCATATGGACCAAGAAGGAGGCCTTCAAGAGCTCCTTTTGCCAAACTAGGCTAAAGTATGCATGTGCTTCAACAGCCCCTACATATTTAAGTTAGTAGGGAAGGCGTATGCCTCTTCCTTGGGGAACCCGTCGGCTTTACAAGTTCTACGTGGATGGTTGTCCCATAATGGTTCCTCCTTGTTGTCATTTGGGGGCTCATGATTGGCAACATCGAGCAAGCATGTAGTGCTTAGCATGTAGAGAGATGCAATTTCTTACCCATCAGCTACTATCACGAACCAGGTTCCTATGCGTCTTGGAAGTATGTCCAAGGTAGCAAGGATATGCATCCAGTTCTCAAAGTCTTCCAGCTTTGGGAGGGGTGAAAATTACACGCTATCCCTTACTTCATCGATTATTTTGTGACATGTTTGGCATAAGTGGACGGCAGTGGATTGAGTTGTTGTTACCGAAGGATCAGCCACTCATGGGATGGACCTTCCAAGTGCGTAGGTTGATCTTGACTTTTTGGTCTTTTTTCTAAATATAGATGTGATATGTATCCCAATCATGGATATGGACACATCCAAGCACACATCCCCGAAAGCACTTGCATCGACATTGCATACGCAATATCCAAGACCATTTGATATTATGGCATGGAACGCTCCAAGATGATGAGGAGCTTGGGATTCCAACAATGAGGACACATGGTGTGAAGAAAGCTATGGAAGCCATGAATGCAAAGTTACGGAGATCTGGAAGAGTCAAAAATCCTATGCAGAAGTTAACTTATGATGGTTATGTGGCACATCACTATGTGTATATGGCAAAAGTTGTGCAAGTTGTAGAACCCACATGCTTTGATGAGGCGATTGGAAATGTGTGTTGGGAGAAAGCTATGGATAAGGAGATGGATGCATTGTATGGAAATGAGACTTGGGATTTGGTGCCACTGCCTGAAGGCAAGAAAGCTATTGGGTATAAGTGGGTGTATAAGGTGAAACATAACAAATGATGGTAGCATAAGTAGGTACAAGGCTAGAATGGTAGCCAAAGGATATGCGCAGACACATGGGATTGATTATGAGGAGACATTTTCCCTAGTTGCAAAGATGGCAACTATGAGAGTTGTGACTGCGGTGGATGTAGCTAAAGGCTAGTTTTTACATCAGATGGATGTAAAAAATGTGTTCTTGCATGGTGACTTGCAAGAAGAGGTGTATATGGATCAACCACCCGATTTTGAGGATACAGGTCACCCAGAGTATGTATGTAAGCTTCATAAGGCCTTGTATGGGCTGAAAAGCAAGCTTCACGAGCATGGCATGACAAGATTGCTGAGTATCTTGTCACTATTGGTTTTCATATGGAAGATGCAGATCACTCTTTGTATGTGCGCAAGAGTGATAAGGGTATTGTGATCATCACCATTTATGTAGATGATCTTATTGTTGGGGGTGACAACTTGGAAGAGATTGAGCATGTGAAAAGTCTTCTCAAAAGAAAGTTTGAGATGAAGGATTTGGGAGATCTGCGCTACTTTTTAGGAATTGAGGTCATTCGCACACCTGAGTGTATTTGGCTGTCACAGAGAGAGTATGCATTGATCATGTCCAAGTATGGGATGGCTAATTGTAAGCCAGTCTTGGTGCCATTAGATCAAAATGGCAAGCTTAGTGCAGATGTAGGTTATGTGTTGGAGGATCCCACTATGTACAGGAAGATTATGGGGAGTCTGATCTATGTCACGATCATTGGGCCAAATTTGAGCTACACTGTTGGATTAGAGAGCCAGTTTGTGCAGTTTCTGCACAAACCACATCTTGATAGTGTGCGACGCACACTTCGATTGAGGGCCACTATTGATTATGCATTGTGTGGATGACTCCGTCGGTCCTTTTGCTAGGGAACTCGAAGACAACTGCCACAAACACTATGGTTGGGGGAGCATGGAGCGTGGATCCTCTCAAGGAAGTATACCGACCTCACTGGCTAGACATGCAAGACCTAGGCTCTACACTGTCTACCGTGCTCTCCAACCACCACCTAGCCCAAAGTACCCCTACAGGCCTCTCATCATCACTGACACCACACACACCACTCACACCTTGCTCACACAAAGAGATAGACAAAACACCAAACAGAGCACAACACTACAATCACAATACCAAAAAGGAATGCTACAAGGGAGACCGATAGAAGGATTATGCTAGAACTGAAGGTGATACACGAGAGTGTCCTCTCCTGTGAGAGTATGTCCCCCCAGACTATGTATATGCTGTCAAAAGAGTGCTCCCCTTAACTCCTCCTTGGGTGTCCTCCTCCTCGGGTGTGGTGCTCAAGAGGATCTCTCCCTGCCTTAGGAAAGGGAGAGGGGTGTTCCCTCCATGAGTGCCATCAAAGTTGGCCATGCACGTATGAGATGTCGAAGGGGAGGGGTTGAAGAGCACTGGTGGTCGGAGGGCACCGACGGTGACGGCAATTGGAGTCATCGGAGGGCACTGGGGGTCGGAGTGGTCGGAGTAGTCGGAGGGCACCGACGGTCGGAGTGGTCAGAGCAGTATCAGAGGGCACCGACTATCGGAGTGGTCGGAGCACACTGGCGATGGCGGTCAAAGGGCACCGATGGTGACGGTCGGAGTGGTCGGAGCACACTGGCGATGATGGCGGTCGGTCTCGGAGGGCACCGGTGGTGACGGCGGTCAAAGTCATCGGAGGGCACCAGCGGTGACGGCGGCGGTCGGAGCGGTCGGTGGAGTGTGGAGGAACTGGCTTCCCGTCCATAGGTCGCCCACTACTACTCAATTCACCGTCCCGATGAATGCCAAGAAAACATAGGTGAGCCTCCGGGAAAATCATTCGGCAAGCAAGCTGCCAGGCATACCTCATATAATGATCCTTCCAGGCAAACCTTCTGGAGAGATACAAAATAAATAAAAATAGATCAACTAGGCTCCTGGGCAACTTCATCCAGCAAGCTTAGAAAAAAAAATGATTGAACAGGGAGCTCCTGGTGGGCACTTCATCCAGCAAGCTATTTCTTAGAGCTCCTGGGCACTTCATCATCCAGCAAGTGATCACTAACTGTATTACCACTGTCATCCCCTGGGCAAAGCATCCGACAGAAGGTTACCTCAACAAAAGCACAAAAACCAATCTAAACAATAAAAATCACTGGCCACTTTGTTTAGGCAAAACTTCTGGCCACACGAAGTCCAGGTATACAAGATACAGAATGAAAGTTGGCCATGTACATGCTCATAGGCAAACAAAGAAAATAAACTAAATAAAATGACAAAAGATCGAATCAGCCATCATGAGTGGCATGGGAGGAGGCATCGGTCGTCCCAAACCCTGGTGGACCTATGGTGGATCTGGAGTGTGGATGGCCAATTGAACGACACCGCTCAATGAGATGTTGGAACTCCGTAAGGTCGTCCTCTCTGCAGATGAAGCCTGTTTGCAGAGATCAGCTAACTTAAATGTATGTTGCTGACTGAACTCTGTGTAAGAGCGTGCTCATGTGCATCCTGCAAAGTGGCGAGCTCTCTCTCATGCTCCAACTGAAGGGCCTGCATCTCTGACTCATGCGCTGATGCTGGGTCTCCACCAAAAGTGTACACTCCTACTCTCTCGAATGGCTGCCATGGCATCCTCATCAAGGATGGGAGATAAGTACAGCTTAAATAGCTCCTCGCGAAGCTCCTGAAGCTCTCCGTTGTTGTCTTGCTGGGCCATGGTCTCATGTAACTGCTAAAGGGCCTCCTCTGCATCCTCTACTCGAGCTGTAGCCTCCTGAGCGATCCACTCTGCTAGATATATCGACCGACGCAAGTGTCGGTTAGCGTCTGTGAAGGCACCTAGTCGTGATCCGTCCAGAGGCTTCCATCAATGTGTCAGCCCCCACCAGATAGCACTCCGCAGGAATCCTCGTCAAGTCTGACGGAGTGGTCGGGACTGTCTGAGAGGGAGACTCGGAAAGAGCCCAACCCGGGGAGTGGTGGAGAAGATGGTGGAAGTGAAGCTCGGAGGAACTGGTGGTGCTGTCAAGAAAGACTGTGTCAGAGGGGAGGATGAGGGTGGTAGTGGTTGAAGTAAGTAGCTCATGTCAGTGTCGACAGGAGATCAAGGTGAAGTGGAAGATGAGGTGGTGAGACGAGGGAAGTCGGCGCTGAAAAATGGGTGAGGTGGGGCGAACTGTGAGGGGTGGAGTACGGGAGAAACCTCCATCGTGAGAGATTCCCAGAGGGCTCTGAATGGTGTGGAAGGAGAGGGTGGCGAGGATAGTGGTGATGACGGCGGGGAAACCAGGGAGATGTGGTGTGATGCCGGTCCCTGGGAAGCAATGATCCATGGAAGGAGAATGGGGTGTGAGGGTGACGAAGGAGTAGTTGATGATAGAACCGTCAATGAAATGAAGGTGGTAGTGGGGGGATGTCGATGATGGGCAAGGTGTCCATGGATGAAGAGGAGGGTGGGGGTGGAGTGGACGTCGATGACAAGGGTGGCCGTGGGATTGATGTCGATGGTGGGCAAGGTGTTGATGATGAGGGTGGGGGTGGAGTGGATGTCGATGACGAGGGTGGCCGTGTGGGATGGATGTCGATGACGAGGGTGGTCGTGGGAAAGATGTCGATGGTGGGCAAGGTGTCAATGATAATGACGAGGGTGGCCGTGGGATGGATGTCGATGAGACGAGGGTGGCCGTGGGATGGATGGCGATGATGGCTGCTCCCTAAGGAGGCGGGCTCAGGTGCGAGGTCGTGAGGGGGAACCAGGGTGGTCGGGTGAGGGATGGCGCTTAGGATGGGCCATCGAGTGAGTGTAAAAGTAACGTGCCATGTGTGTGAATAATGAACCAGCAAAGCATAAAGCTGGTGTGCGTGTAGATGTGAGACGGGCTACGGGGCAGAGCAGAGAACAGTGGAGATGAGTGCACCCAGTAAAAGGGGTGAGTGGTGTGCAAAGAGAGAAATGCATCAAACAAGGGGAGGCGAAGTACCGGTTGGGGATGAGGGGCAAGGCGGGTGAGGAGATAATAGATGAAAAAATGTGGGGGGTGAAGCAATTCTGCCGACACCAAAGTGCTGGCATCCACCCAGGGAGATGATAGGGGATGCTGGGTCATGAGGGGATTTCCGCCTAGGAATCATCCCAGGGAGGACTGACCCCTGGAGGTTAAGGACCCAATCCTCCTCAGGAATCCTGGAATACCCAATCCCATCTGGAGGCTTGGGAATGGTGGGAGATTGAAAAACCTCGCCATTGGTGAGTGTGGGGATGCGCTTGGTGGCTAAGTCCACCAAGAAGGATATGCATAAATCCTCCGATGCACTAGTGAAATCTAAAGAGTCAAAGTGAGCCAACCCTACTAAGGCAAGCTCATGCGATGATAAAACAAGAGATAATGGAGGACCTAGAGGGTGGCGAGGAAATGATACCTCCGCCATTGGAGATGACAGCTCGGTGGTGGTAGTGGCGATGGTCGAAGCAGCTACGCAAGCCGTGATGGCGATGTCGATGGCAGCCATGAGAGAGGTGGGCACGAGGGGGATCCGAGAAGAAGAGATTGTCGGAGGTGGGCCGGACAGAAGAGTGATGGTGGCGGACCGGAGAAGAGGGACACTCCCGAGGATGAAGTCAAACCCTGGGTGCGGGCCCTACAGCTCGCACTGTGGTGGGTGCTCCTCCATGATGAAGGCTAGGACAGAGACACTGACTCTGCTGCAAGGGTGGGGTGCAAGAGGCAAATGAGAGTACAGAAGAAGGGTGGGCTAGGAAAGAGAGAGAGAGTGGTGGTTTCTTGGTGATAGAAAAAGAAGAGAGAGGGTCGATGAATATGAGAGAAAAACAATTAACAATAAGAAAGAAAATAAAAGAAAAAAAATGAAAAATAACCAATGGGTTGAGAGAGAAAAGAGTTGGGAAGGCGGGTTTTTTTTGGCTTGTTTTTAAGGTTGGGATAAATGCTAAGAAGAAGGGGAGGGGTACAGCTTGGCTCGATAGACAGACTGGTTGAAGTTTAGGTGCCCTTTGCCTATTTGGCCTTGAGAAATTGGCCGATGGAAAGAAATGATGGTGAACAGTGGGAAAGGAACTCTAGGCCAGGTGTGGTATGTGCCTGAGAGCCGGGAGCTGAGCTGTCTGTGTTGCTACTAAATGTCGATGGAAGAGAAGGCTAGGGGGGTTGGCGGTCGTGAGGTGAGAGAAGGGGAAGGCCTGGGCTAGCGAGGGGGGCTGGTCGTGAGGGGAGAGAAGTGTACACAAGGGAAAACAAAGGGGGCAGTCTCGTCATGAGGGGAGAGAAGGGGAGAGAAGGGCACACAAGGGAAAACAAAGGGGGGGCTGGCGGGTGAGGTGAGAGAGGGGGGAAAGCAAAGGGGGGGGGGCTGCTGCGCACCCCAGAGCAATCGAGGGGGGCAGCTAGTCGTCGTGAGGTGAGGGAGGGGGAAGGCTTGGGCGGCACACAATGGGTAAGCGAGGGGGGGAACTGTCGATGAGAGGGGTTCGTGGAGGAAGAGGAAGGGGAAGATGAGGGGGGTCGGGCGAGAGGGTGGGGTCGGGTGAGCGAACAAGGGGGGAAGCTGGACGGTGGGGTGACGGGCGGTGAGGAAGAGAAGGTGGGGGGGCCGCCCAAGGGAAGGGGGAGAGGAGAGGGATGGTGGTCGGTGGGGTGAGAGGGTGAGGAGCGTGTGGTCGGTGAGGAGTGAAGGGAGGGGGTGGTCGATGGGGTGAGGGAGGGAGAGAGGGGGGGTCGGTGAGGGGGAGAGAAAGAGAAAGGTTAGTTGGTGAGTATGCAGCAGAGGAAGGGGAAGACGAGGGGGGTCGGGCGAGAGGGTGGGGCCAGGTGAGCAAACAAGGGGGGGCGTTGGTTCGATGGGGCCAGTGAGGGGGAGAGAGAGGGATGGTGGTCGGTGGGGTGAGCGAGAGGGGAGACCTAGAGAGGGGATGGTTGTCGGTGGGGTGAGTGAGAGGGAGAGAAAGAGAGAGGGGGATGGTCGGTGGGTGCGATGGGGAGATTGTTTTTTTTTTGAAAGGGTCGACGAGAGGGGAGCACAGGTGAGCGACCAAAAAAAAGGGGCGGGGAAGGTGGTGAAGGTCGGTGGGGTGAGGAAAAAGGGGGGGTCGGGCTGGGCACGGGGGAGGTGGGTCGGGTAAGATGGAGCCGAAAGAGAGAGAGTGAGAGAGGGGCTAGGTGGTTGATGAGGTGAGGGAGAGAGGGGGTGAGACTGGTGAGGGCTTGGTTGGTGAGGGGGATAGGTGGTCGGTGGGGAGAGATAGAGCGGGAGAGGGTGTCGGTGGGGAGAGAGGGGGTTGGTGGGTTGACGACGGGTAGTTTTTTTTTTTTGGGTGGCGGTGAAGAAGGCCGAGGGGAGAAGTGAGAGGAGAGGGGGTCGATGAGGAAGGGGTGGTGAAGCCACCCTCTAACCCTCTAAAAAAGGAGAAAAAAATTTAAGTTGTGGATGACTCCGCCGGTCCTTGCTAGGAAACTCAAAGACAACCACCACAAACACTATGGTTGGGGGAGAAGGGAGCGTGGATCCTCCTCACAGGGAAGTATACCCGCCAAGGATGAGTCAACCTCACTGGCTAAACATGCAAGACCTAGGCTCTACACTGTCTACCGTGCTCTCCGCCGACCACCACCTAGCCCGCAGTACCCCTACAGGCCTCTCACCCACACCACACACACCACTCACACCTCACTCACCTCTCTCACACAAAGAGATAGACAAAACACCAAACAGAGCACAACACTACAATCATAATACCAAAAAGGAATGCTATAAGGGAGACTCCGCTCCGATAGAAGGATTGTGCTAGAACAACTGAAGGTGATACATGAGAGAGTGTCCTCTCCTGTGAGAGTATGTCCTAGACTGTCTGTATGCTGCCAAATACATCATCATCATACGCATATAGTGGCATCATGTGCACGTGTATCACTATCATCATGTGTATGTGTGTGCGATACATCAATATCATCATGTGTGTGTGTGTGTGTGTGTGTACAATATGTTGAGATGTCAAGCTCAACATGAGCTAACACTCATGAGGAGCCTACATGACCTTTGACATTTACATCATTGGCGGGTTTGGTAGCTGGCACCGACATATCTTTGCCAGAGATTCTATAGCTGGACTACACCGACTAGTCCACACCCATCCACTCCACTTAGCGTGTTCACATTATGGACCGCTTGTATATACTCTATTATGTGTGTTAATCACTTTATCTTCTTTGTATACCTCTTTTGTTGTGTGAACAAGAAGAAGAATTTTCAGCCTCTCAACTTGTGTGTTTCTCTTCTAGGGTTTGTGTGAGTGTGTGTGTGTGTGCTTGCAAGAGCTAAAGGTTTTTACAGCAGTTTACATCATGAACAGGACTCCAACTGCAGCCATACATGATGTAACTCCAGAGGAGAGGTTTACTGGCAGAAAACCAGATTTGTCTCATCTGAAAGTCTTTGGATGCATTGCATATGTGCATGTGCCAGATGAGCTGAGAACTAAGCTAGATCCAAAAGCTGAAAAATGTGTGTTTATTGGATATTTTCCTTAAGCAAAAGGGACACAGGTGTTATAACCCTACTACACGTGAGTTGAGGGTAAGCAGGGATATTGTTTTTTGATGAGATGAGCAGCTGCTGGTATGCTGCTAAAAAAGAAGCTGTTGGGGGCTGATGTGAGTGGAAATGTGGTTGCACAGAATGCAAGTCAACAATCACAATCTTTGAGTGGACCAGGAGAGTCCTCGTCTAGTGGTTCAGTTGATAGACCATGGAGTGGCAGACTGCGTCATAATACCAGTCCTGCAAATGTGATTAGTACATCACGTAAAGGAAAAGATAAAGTGGTTGAGCCCCTTTGTATGCCTGACATTTTTGCAGGGCATTCTCATGTTGATAGAGAGTCTAGTGGCTCAGAGATGAGCCTTGATGAGGAGCTTGGGATCCCAGCTATGAGAACACCTGGTGTAAAGAAGGCTATGGAAGCCATGAATGCAAAGCTACGAAGATCTGGGAGAGTGAAGAATCCTGTGTAGAGGTTTACCTATGATGGTTATGTGGCACATCACTATGCATACATGGCAAAAGTTGTACAGGTTGTAGAGCCCACATGCAAAAGTTGTACAGGTTGTAGAGCTCACATGCATTGATGAGGCTGTTGGAAATGTGTGTTAGGAGAAAGCTATGGATGAGGAGATGGATGCAAGTGGGTGTACAAAGTAAAACATAACAGTGATGGAAGCATAAACAGGTATAAGGCTAGATTGGTAGCCAAAGGATATGCGCAGACATATGGCATTATGAGGAAACTTTCAGCCCAGTTGCCAAGATGGCAACAGTGAGAGTTGTGATAGCAGTGGCTGCGTCAAAGCAATGGTCTTTACATCAGATGGATGTAAAGAATGCATTCTTGCATGGGGATTTGCAGGAAGAGGTGTATATGTTGTATAGCCACCTGGTTATGAGGATGTGAGTGACCCCGAGCATGTCTGCAGGTTGAACAAAGCCTTTGTATGGCTTAAAACAAGCACCAAGAGCATGGTCTGACAAGATTTCTGAATATCTTGTCACTATTGGCTTTCATGTAGCCAATGCAGATTTCTTGCTGTATGTGAGACACGCTGATAGAGGGGTTGTGCTTGTTGTCATCTATGTAGATAACTTGATCATTACTACGGGGGACCATGATGTAGAGTTCTTTGATGTAAAGATCTTGCTTAGACAGAAGTTTGAGATGAAGGATCTGGGGGCAGCTCATATATTTCTTGGGCATTGAGGTGATTAGGTCACCACATGGTATTGGCTTACTGCAGAGACAATATGGCTTGGACATGTTGTCCAAGTATGGTATGACAAGCTGTAAGCCTATCTCAGTGCCATTGGATCATAATGGCAAGTTGAGTGCAGATTCAGGAGAGATCTTGGAGGATCCTACTATGTATAGGTGCATAGTAGGAAGCTTGATCTACACATGACGATCACCAGGCCAGATTTGAGCTATGCTGCTGGGTTGGTGAGTCAGTTTATGCAGGTTCCTTGGAAGCTGCATTTGGATGTATTGAGACACATACTGAGGTATGTGAGGTCTACTTTGCATTGTAGACTATTTTATGAAACTGGGACAGAGATATGTGTACATGGGTACACAGATGCTGATTGGGCTGGTAGTATTTTAGATAGAAGATCTACTAGTGGCTTCATGTTTTCCTTGGGGAGTGCTGCTGTGACTTGGAGCAGCAAGAAGCAGCCTACGGTTGCTCTATCCAATACTATAGAGGGCTGAGTACAGAGGTGCTGCTATGGCAGCATGTGAGGTAGCTTGGTTGAAAAAGCTACTTGCAGATTTGGGTCTATCAGTGGATAGACAAGTTATCATTTTCTGTGACAACATTAGCAATATACAGTTGGCCAGGAACCCAGTTTTTCATGCTCGTACGAAGCATATTGAGGTCCACTACCATTTTGTCAGAGAGAAGGTCTTGGCAGGAGATGTTGACCTTGTTTATGTCAGCACACAGGATCAGGTAGTTGACATCTTCACCAAAGCATTGGGTACAGAGAAGCTCCGCAGATTCAGGGCTTCACTTGGTGTACATGAGATGGAGTTGAGCTCGAGGGGGAGTGTTGAGATATCGAGCTCATCTAGTGAGGCGGTGGACACTAATGACCCGCATGGGAGATAGGCCCCACACTTACACCACTGGCATGGTTGGTGAGATCATGGGTGATATACAGCCAGTGGGATGACAGGCTGTGTGACACCCATTCTAGAGACTAGCATAGTTATAGCGCCAGCTCATTTAGTTGGGTTCACACTATAGAGAACCCTATTATGTATTTGGTTGAGTACTCTTATCTTTGTATATGGTGTGTTGAGTGTTGAGTGTTGAGTGAAGAAGAAGAAGAAGAAGATTTTCAGCCTCTCACCTTGTGTGTTCTCTATTAGGGTTTTGTGAGTGTGTGTGTGCTTGCAAGAGCTCAAGCTCTCTTCTCCCCTGCATCTTTTCAGCCACATCATGCTAGAGGCATACTCAGTAGTCACACCAACAAGGCAGCATTATGTACCATACCCTCTCCGTGCCCCACACCCCAACTTAGAAGAATTACTTCCTTTGGCTGGAGAGGGTACATTGTGGGCAAATGTAGCAAAACACACAAGGCTCGCCAATCCTCAGTTAGTTGACTTGCTAAAAATTTGCATTCACATTCATGATCAGCTACTATTTTAGAAGATGGAGAAGGACACATCCTAGAGGTGGCTATGCCACTATCATCACTAATGAAGACCACCCACAACTGACAGGTTTTGGAATCCAACCCGCCGACTAGAGGAAGGAGTTCTTGTCAATCCAGAATATAGCCAAGTATACATGAGCGCACCACCCTAACAATGAGGGTAGATCCATTGTACATGCCTATCAAGAGAAGGTGGACACTGCTAGAATTCCAAGAGGCCAAAAACAGGGACTCACATGTGTATTACAACTTCCCTATCTTCATACTAGCAACTGTTGGCCATATCCAGTAGAATAGAGATAGCAGATGCTGACATGGATCAAGGCATGGCGAAGAATACTTGATCCCGCCATTGTGGTAAGTGTCACGTTTATGAAATTATTGGTGGTGCTAATAAATCAACCTAAAGAAGCCTATGATGGATTTGAAGTAGAGAACCTAAAGTTTGACATGAATCAAGGGCCGTCAGATAGAGGTATAATGCTGTACTACCACCGACTACAATGTCTTCTAGCCTACATGCATGCTACATTCAAAGACATGGTGGACACTGGATTTTGGAAGTCACACTCAGCGCATTTTGTTGCACTCTTCGGAAGCTCCAATCTAGAAGAAATTTCTACAGACATGAGTTCGATGACCAGGTCTTCGGACCTCGGTATAACAGGTTCTGAGGATAGAACCTACATTATGAAGGGACCTACATTATGAGGATAGAACCTACATTATGAAGGGGGGGATATTAATCCCATTTTGGATTAACAACATGATCAGTTAGGGATGGAGCCTACTTAGATCTTTTCCTGGATAGCCATGGGATGAGGCCTGGGGCGGGTAAGCCCCTTACTATTTCGTGGTGTTTGCATCCTCGTATGGCGGCACATATCTATAGTCCATATGTTGCCGCATATGGGAGGATACCGAACAACTGCCAGATTCCCATATACTTTGCAAAGCAATTATATGCGGAGTTTGTCTTATGGGAGGAGGTGGATTACACTAGCCATTGGCTTGGTGGTGGTGCTGGCCGAGACCGTCTCCAGGACCAGGGTAGGCGGCCTCCACCGACCCTTTGTGTAGCTCCTACAGATCCAGCATTTGTGCCTATGTCGACAGTCGAGGCTTTTGGCACCCAGGTTGGCATCGACGTACGGAGTACCACACGGAGAGCATCTAGCACGTAGTGCGCTTGTTCTCACGATCGATATTGATGACAAATGTCGAGGTATTTACACATTTATTACTTCTTAAGTTTATTTAGTCATTTATTTACATGTTTATATATACTTTTCTATATTTTTACATGAGCGCGGCAGGGTTGATTGTGTCATGTTAGACTCACTCAAGAATTGGTAGAGGCGAGAGCGGAGATTGACTGCCTTAGAGTTGCATTGCATACGGCAGAGGCAGCTACTACAGAGGCACGGCATGTGAGAGAGTCCAACATCCAGCAGGTATGTTTCTCTTGTACGTAAAAGAGTTATAATTAAGGTCCTAAGTTATAAATTTCTTTAAGTAATACCTAATGAGAGAGACTAATCAATTATTTTTATGCTTTACTTTTTGCGTAGGCACGGACTAAGGTAGAGAGTTCTAGAGCTGAGGCGCAGCAGCACATGATTATGGAGCGGATTGCACAGCATAGGGCAGAGCAGTTGATGCTACATGTTTGGGAGTTCTGCAGATCCTCAGATGTGATAGTGCCGTACTTGCCTTTATATCCACGGCCTGTTTACAGACGTTCTTCGACGACCTCTCCCTCAGGATGCATCATCATTCCTCCGTGATGCCTGCTGTGCTCTCTGTATCGAGGACATTGATAGTACTGGGGTGGATATTCTCTGGGATGTGGACATTTTTTCCATTTGTCTTGTATCACCTAGGAGCTAGTACACTTCTCAGCATGTCCCTCTTGCTGCGCACGCGTCGACCTAGCGACATACAGAGTTTTGGGCATCGATGATCTTCACCCAAGCTTCGCTCGAGTAGATGATAGGACTGGCAGGCCTCTTGAATTTACCTCAGCTCTACTACTGACTTAGGACTCGCCGCCGTGCGCCGATGAGAGAGATCAAGAGCTTGAGGTTCCTCCAGAGATTGAGTGGAGTGCACATGAGTTTGATGCATACCATAGAGTCCTTCACGAGAGCCAGATCACAGCATACGAGCGTGTGGGTGGTGCTGGTCCTAGTGGCACCTCAGGTGATGGTGCTAGCAGAGAGCAGTGCTGCTTCTCATGAGCAGCGTGTCCTTACAGGCAGAGGAGCTTACACATGCAGAGTGGCAGACACGTACCATTGCTGATTACAGATTTTGGGTTTATAGACCGAGACGTCTTGCAGTAGCACGACGTAGAGAGAGGGAGAGGGCTATAGAAACTTATGGGACTCGTGAGTTCGTGAGTACACCGGCACGAGCTCATGATCTTGCCTTTGAGGCAGACCTCCCTGTAGATATTCGACGACCCCCATAGCCGGCACAGCCTCCTCGACGTGCACAATAGCCTCGACTCGCACGTTAACCAGCAGTCAGCGACACGATGACGATTTAGATTGGGTTGCCGTTTTGATAGTGACTAAACTTAGACTAGCTGGGCTAGCTCACTTACATTGTACTTAGATTTATGGGCAGTGACTAACCTCAGACTAGCTGGGGTAGCCCATTTTCATTATGCCTTCATCTTTTGAGTTAGTGGCTAAACCCAGGGTAGCTGGGTTAGCTCACATTCTGATGTACTTATTTGATGTTTATATCATTATGAGTTTTTTCATTATTGAGTATCATTACATTTTAGTTGACGTTCTTGGTTTTTTTTTTAACACTTTGGCTATCATATTGTTTATTGAAAATCCCCATGCCATCGTACCTAAACATGCTCCAATGGGACCAAACTTTGCAAGCATGTTGGGGGGGGACCCACATCCACATGCTTGTAAAGTTTGGTCATGATCGGAGCATGTTTGGGTTAGTAATTAGTGCCCAGTGTGGATTTTTCAAGTCTCTTGGTACTTAAGAGGCCATGGAAAATCCGTGTCTTCCCCATACCATCGTACCACCCAAACATGCTCCGATGGGGCGACCAAACTTTGCAAGCATGTGGGGAGGACTCACCTCCACATGCTTGTAAAGTTTGGTCACAATCGGAGTATGTTTAGATTAGTAATTAGCGTCCAGTGTGGATTTTTCAAGTCTCTTTGGTGCTTACGAGGCCATGGAAAATCCAAGCCTTCCCCATACCATCGTATACCCAAACATGCTCCGATGGGGAGGACCAAACTTTGCAAGCATGTGGGTGGGCCCACCTCCACACGCTTGGTTGTAAAGTTTGGTCATAATCGGTTTGGGTTAGTAATTAGCGCCCAGTGCGGATTTTTCAAGTCTCTTGGTGCTTAAGAGGCCATGGAAAATCTCCATACCATCGTACCCAAACATGCTCCGATGGGGACCAAGCTTTGCAAGCATGTGGGGAAGACCCACCCCCACATACTTGCAAAGTTTGGTCACAATCCCAACATGTTTGGAATAGTAATTAGCGCCCAATGCAAATTTTTCAAGTCTCTTGGTGCTTAAGAGGCCATGGAAAATCCGGGCCTTCCCCATACCATCGTACCCAAACATGCTCCCATGAGGACCAAACTTTGCAAGCATGTAGGGGGGGCCACCCCCCTCCCACATGCTTGCAAAGTTTAATCATGATCGGAGCATGTTTGGGTTATCAATTAGTGCCTAGTGCGGATTTTTCAAGTCTCTTGGTGCTTAAGAGGCCATGGAAAATCCGGGCCTTCCCCATACCATCGTACCCAAACATGCTCCGATGGGGACCAAACTTTGCAAGCATGTGGGGGGGCCCACCCCCACATGCTTGCAAAGTTTGGTCATGATTGGAGCATGTTTGGGTTAGTAATTAGCACCTAGTGCGGATTCTTCAAGTCTCTTGGTGCTTAAGAGGCCATGGAAAATCCGGGCCTCCCACATACCATCGTACCCAAACATGCTCCGATGGGGAACCACACTTTGCAAGCATGTAGGGGGGGACACGCCCACATGCTTGCAAAGTTTGGTCATGATCAGAGCATGTTTGGGTTAGTAATTAGCGCTCAGTGCGGATTTTTCAAGTCTCTTGGTGCTTAAGAGGCCATGGAAAATCCGGGCCTTCCCATACCCAAACATGCTCCGATGGGGACCAAACTTTGCAAGCATGTGGGAGGACCTACCCCCACATGCTTGCAAAGTTTGGTCACAATCAGTGCATGTTTGGATTAGTAATTAGCACCCAGTGCAGAGTTTTCAAGTCTCTTGGTGCTTAAGAGGCCTTGGAAAATCCGGGCCTTCCCCATACCATCGTACCCAAACATGCTCTGATGGGGACCAAACTTTGCAAGAATGTGGGGAGGGCCCATCCCCACATGCTTGCAAAGTTTGGTCATTATCGAAGCATGTTTGGGTTAGTAATTAGCGTCCAGTGCGGATTTTTCAAGTCTCTTGGTGCTTAAGAGGCCATGGAAAATCCGGGCCTTCCCCATACCATCATACCCAAACATGCTCCGATGGGGACCACACTTTGCAAGCATGTAGGGGGGGGCACGCCCACATGCTTGTAAAGTTTGGTCATGATCGGAGCATGTTTGGGTTAGTAATTAGCGCCCAATGCGGATTTTTCAAGCCTCTTGGTGCTTAAAAGGCTATGAAAAATCCGGGCCTTCTCCATACCATCGTACCCAAACATGCTGCGATGGGGACCACTTTGTAAGCATGTGGAGAGGACCCACCCCCACATGCTTTCAAAGTTTAGACACAATCGAAGAATGCTTGAAATAGTAATTAGCGCCCAGGGCGGATTTTTCAAGTGTCTTTGTGCTTAAGAGGCCATGGAAAATCCGGGCCTTCCCCATACCATCATACCCAATTATGCTCCGATGGGGACCAAACTCTGCAAGCATGTGGGGGAGACCCATCCCCACATGCTTGCAAAGTTTGGTCATGATCGGAGCATGTTTGGGTTAGTAATTAGCGCCTAATGCGGATTTTTCAAGTCTCTTGGTGCTTAAGAGGCCATGGAAAATTAGGGGCTTCCCCATACCATCGTACCCAAACAATATGGGAATTTTCACTTGGGAGAATTGAAAATGAACCTTCCCATACTCAAATTAAGCCATTTTTAAAAAAAATAAAGTCATGGCAATAAGCGTATTGATCCCTAGAGATTTTAGATTAAAAGATTCAATATTTGATTTTCTAGAACTAAGTTACAATGGATTTAATGGGCCTTTTACAATTATAACAAATTTTCCAAAGTAAATCTATAAAAATCCAATCATTAGATTTGTAATTTTACCTTATACCCACATTCTACTAATCTTCCCCAATCTAATCATCACTAGATCCATGCAGTTTGAGCATTTTAAATGGTAGATGTGGTGGGAGGACAAAATAGTATGTTTTTTTAACAATTCTAATGCCTTTTAAATAATATAGAAAATAGTAAAACACATAAAAAATTACTCGATAAATCAAGTTAAGCTCTATGTTATTTGTATTTGTGATATGCAAAGTGGAAACATTATATGAGTAATAATGTAAAAGTTATAGGCAATTTACTCACATTCAGTGTACTTATCTAAACCTCCAATAGGGCTTGTATACAATTTACTCACATTCAGTGTACCTATCTAAACCTCCAATAGGGCCTATATACAATTTTGGTTCCCAAAGAAAAGGGGATTTGCAATTATTAGATATTCGATCAGATTATAGTTTTAGGTGCCCAACTTTGCATATGATGTTTCATTAGAAGACCTTGAAGTGAAACTCCTTGGCTAACTAGGAGAGATTGGCTAATCTTCTTGAAAAAATGCCTATTTTTAGGCTAAAGCCAAGGGCACCCACTACATGAAACTAGATAACCTCATCTTGCAACCACCCCATAGCTTATTGAGAAATAAATTTGTATGAACATGAAAGAAGAGAAGATGCACGACACACATTGGGTACAATCTCCCTCCACTTTCTTGATGGCTCACACTTTTAAGCAAGTGTATTTAGATATGTTATTTTGTGAGCCAAAAATGACTTTTACACTCCACTTTGGGCCTTGTCCCTAAAATTTAGGAAAGTGTTATGCATGAAGTAATGTGAACCATCCTTGGGCCTTGACTTTAGCAAAGTGTTGCGCATGAATTAATTGAGTTCTATGATACTCCGAGCGACTTTTTCTGAGAAAACCAAAAAATCAAGCGGGACATGGCAAAAGGCCTCTTACACGAAGAATTAGGGCAGAAAAGCCTAAGTCCTTGGAAAGAAACACCACTACAATGCATGCAGTAACTGGTGAACACTGCACATCAAGCATCTAACTACAATGAAATAGCTAATTTCATGAGACAAAGTTGGAAGCACTTGCAGGAGGCTAGATCAAGTCACAAGGACTCAAACCCGTCCCTTGGTGCAGATTGCAAAGCTAGATAGAGATCCGTGCAGGGGAGTAGGGGGAATTATGGCTAGTGGATCTGGGTGAGGAGACAGCAGCTCAAGCAAAGAGCAACATTGTCAGTGCCCCTCACCAACGCAACATGCTAACAACAAAATCAAAGGGAATGCCTAGATTGGATCATTTAGGGATACCACCATATTGAAAACATGCAGGGGAGAAGAGAGCTTGAGCTCTTGCAAGCTCACACACACACTCACACAAACCCTAGTAGAGAACACACAAGGTGAGAGGCTGAAAATTCTTTTGCTTCTTCACACAACAAAACAGGTCTACAAAGAAGATAAACTGATAGAGTATAGACAAGCGTATAGACAAGCGGTCCATAATGTGAACACGCTAAGTGGAGTGGATAGGTGTGGACTAGTCGATGTAGTCCAGCTGTAAAATCTCTAGCGAAGATATGTCGGTGCTAGCTACCAAACCCACCAGTCATGTAAATGTCGAACGGTCATGCAAGCGCCTCCTGAGTGTCAGCTCATATTGAGCTTGAGATTTGAACACTCCCCCTCAAGCTTAACTCTAGCTCATGAACTCCAAGCATGTCTTGAAATCTGCGAAGCTTCTTATCTCCCAAGACCTTTGTGAAGATTCAGCGACCTGATCTTGTGTGTTGATATAGGCCAAGTCGATGTCGCCTGCCAAGACTCTCTCCCTGATAAAGTGGTAATGTACCTCAATGTGTTTCATCTGCGCATGGAAAATTGGGTTCCTAGCCAATTGTATACTATTAAGATTGTCACAATGTATGATAACCTTTCTCTCCACATGCACCCCTTGCGTAACCAAGCTACCTCACACACTGCCACCATAGCTCCTCTATACTCTGCCTCTGTACTCATATGTTAGCGACCTGATCCTGTGTGCTAACATAGGCCAAGTTGATGTCGCCTGCCAAGACTCTCTCCTTGATAATGTGGTAATGTATCTCAATGTGTTTTGTCCGCACATGGAAAATTGGGTTCCTGGCCAACTGTATACTGCTAAGATTGTCATAATATATGACAACCTTTCTCTCCACATGCAACCCCAAATCAGCAAGTAGCTTGTGTAACCAAGCTACCTCACATGCTGCCATCGTAGCTCCTCTGTACTCTGCCTCAGTACTCGACAAGGCAACTGTGGGCTGCTTCTTGCTGCTCCATATCACAGCAGCACTCCCCAATGAAAACATAATTCCACTAGTAGATCTCCTGTCTGAGATGCTACCTGCCTAATCTGCATTTGTGTACACATATACCTCCAATGGTACACCTGTTGCATAAAACAATCCATAGTCAATAGTGGCTCTCAAATACCGAAGTGTGTGTCGCACACTATCAAGATTTGGTTTGCACAGAACCTGCATAAGCTGACTCTCTAAGCCAACATTGTAACTCAAATCTGACCTGCTGATCGTGACATAGATCAAACTCCCCACAATCTTCATGTACATAGTGGGATCTTCCAACACATAACCTGCATCTGCACTAAGCTTGCCATTTTGATCTAATGGCACCGAGATTGACTTACAATCAGCCATCCCATACTTGGACAACATGTCCAATAAATATTGTCTCTGTGACAACCAAATACCATCAGGTGTGTGAATGACCTCAATTCCTAAAAAGTAGCGCAGATCTCCCAAATCCTTCATCTCAAACTTCCTTTTGAGAAGGCTTTTCACATGCTCAATCTCTTCCAAGTTGTCACCCCTAAAACAATAAGATCATCTACATAGATGGTGATGATCACAATACCCTTATCACTCTTGCGCACCTACAAAGAGTGATCTACATCTACCATATGAAAACCAATAGTGACAAGATACTCAACAATCTTTTCATACCATGCTTGTGGAGCTTGCTTCAGCCCATATAAGGCCTTACGAAGCTTACATAAATACTCTGGGTGACCTGTATCCTCAAAACCAGGTGGTTGATCCATATACACTTCTTCTTGCAAGTCACCATGCAAGAACACATTTTTTACATCCATGTGATGTAAAAACTAGCCTTTAGTTGTAGCCATCGCAAAATCACAGCTCTCACAGTTTCTATCTTTGTAAAACTGGGGAAAATGTCTCCTCATAATCAGTCCCATGTGTCTGCGCATATCCTTTAGCTACCAATCTAGCCTTGTACCTGCTTATGCTACCATCACTGTTATGTTTCACCTTATACACCCACTTACAACCAATAGATTTCTTGTTTTCAGGCAATGGCACCAAATCCCAAGTCTCATTTCCATATAATGCATCCATCTCCTCATCCATAGCTTTCTCCCAACACACATTTCCAATGGCCTCATCAAAATATGTGGGTTCTACAACCTACAAAACTTTTGCCATATAATCATAGTGATGTGCCACATAACCATCATAAGTCAACCTCTACATAGGGTTTTGACTCTTCCAGATCTTTGTAACTTTGCATTCATGGCTTCCATAGCCTTCTTCACACCAAGTGTCCTCATTGCTGGAATCCCAAGCTCCTCATCAAGTCTCATCTCCGAGCCACTAGACTCTCCATCAACAACAAGAGAACACCCTGTAGAAATATCAGGCATACCAAGGGGCTCAACCACTTTCTCTTTACCTTTATGTGATGTATCAACAACATTTCCAGGACTGGTATTATGACGTAGCCTGCCACTCCATGGTTTATCAATAGAACTGTTGGATGAGAACTCTCCTGGTCCACTCAATGACTGTGATTGTGCTGACTTGCATTCTGTGCAACCATGTTTCCACTTACATTCAGCCCCAACAGTATCTTTTTCAGCAGCATACCAGCTACTTATCTCATCAAATACAACATCCTTGCTTACCCTCAATTCACGTGTAGTAGGATTATTATAGCATCTATATCCCTTTTGCTCAAGGGAATACCTAATAAACACACATTTTTTACCTTTGGATCGAGCTTAGTATGCAACTCATCTGGCACATGCACATATGCAATACATCAAGAAACTTTCCAGTGAGACAAATCAGGTGTCGTGACAATAAACTTCTCCTTTGGCGTTATCTGCCACTCCATGGTCTATCAACAGAACTGTTGGATGAGAACTCTCCTGGTCTACTCAATGACTGTGATTGTGCTGACTTGGATTCTGTGCAACCACGTTTCCACTTACATTCATCCCCAATAGTATCTTTTTCAGTAGCATACCAGCTACTTATCTCATCAAATACAACATCCTTGCTTACCCTCAATTCACGCGTAGTAGGATTATAGCATCTATATCCCTTTTGCTCAAGGGAATACCTAATAAACACACATTTTTTACCTTTGGATCGAGCTTAGTATGCAACTCATCTGGCACATGCACATATGCAATACATCAAAAAACTTCAAGTGAGACAAATCAGGTGTCTTGACAATAAACTTCTCCTTTGGCATTATGTATGGCTATAGTACGAGTCATGTTCATGATATAAACTGCTGTGTAGACACAGCCTCAGTCCAATAGCAATACGGCATATTCTTCTCTGCCTTCAATGCTCGTGCTATCTTTGCAATGTGCCTATTTTTTCTCTTAGCAACTCCATTTTGCTAGAGAGTGTATCTACATGTAAATTGTCTCTGAATGCCATTATTTCACAAGAATTCAGAGAACTCGTTGGAGAGGTATTCTCCCCCTCCATCTGACCTTAGGCACTTCACATGCTTTCCTGTTTGTTTTTCAGCCCCATCACTCCGATATTCTGAAAATGAGTGAACACTTTACTCTACTCCATGAAATACACCCACACTTTCCTCATGTGGTCATAAATGAATGTTACATAGTACCTGCAACCCCCGATAGAGACATAGTCTTCGCAGGACCCAATACATCTGAATGCACAACATCTAGTACATTCTTGTTCACATTTCTATCATGTGGAAATACATGCGTTGTTTCTTTCCAAATTGACATGCTTCACATACTTTCTGCATACCTTCAACCTTCAACATAGGCAACACTGTCACAATTTCTTTAGTCTGCATAGACTTCATTCTTTGCACATTTACATGCCCAATTCTCTTATGCCAAATGTCTATATCTGCAACAACTCTTGAACCATTTGCAAATATTGCAACACTCAATTCAGGTATATTTACATTCAATGTAAACATTCTGCCCACTACTCTGTTTCCTTTTGCAACCAACTTGCACTTATCTTTAAAGTCTTCTACATAACGGCCATCAGGGTTAAACCGGACCTTCAAACCCTGCTCAATCAGATTCTTTGTAATGTTCAGAACATGAAGTACATCTACAAGGTACTTCACCTTACTATCCTACATAGACAATGGCACATCTCCAACATGGGCAATCGGTGAGCAGTGTCATCCCCTGTTTCAACAAAACCTGGTCTTTTATGACTCTTCATTTCTTTGAACCACTCACCATGACTTATCATGTGGTTCAAAGCACCTAAATCAGCATACCATACATCATCCTTACATGTTGCTACATCATTTCCAGACACAGCATTAACTACATGTTGCATAACAAACAACCTCTGATGATCCTCATTATTTTTGCTAGAGGACGCATAGTTGTTTTGTTGCACTTTTCCATTTTGCATGTCACTATGTTTCTTATAGCAATCTGCTTGCACATGTCCAGGCTTACCACAATAAAAAAACCCTCGCGTATCATTATGCTGCCTTTGCCAATTACCACGGCCTTGTTGACTCCCCTGCCTCTTAACTGGCCTCTTCCACCTCTATGTTGTTGTGCAAATCCTCGGACTGTTGCTGTGTGCGGCTGACCATAATTTTGATTACATGTTCAGCCACCACCTTGGCCACGTCCACGACCTCTACCTTGTCCTCTACATGCACTTGTGTAGAAGTCCTGCTTCTTTGAACTGCTTTTGTTTTGTGAAGATTGTTGATCTTCACCTAAATTCTTCTCTTCACAATGATCAGCATTGACACTAAATCTGTGAAGTTGGGAATGTTCTCCCGAGTATGAATAGACATCTTGAACACCTTGTATTGTGGCTTGAGACCTCGTAGACACACTCCCACCCTATCATCATCATCAATAGAAACAACGATAGATGCAAGGGATTCCACAAAACCCTTGATCTTCAAGGTATAATCATTCACAGACATATTTTTCTTCTCCACAGTATGAAGCTCATTCTTCAACTGAATCTTTCATGCCTTGGTGTTAGTTTCATACAACTTCACCAAGGTGTCCCATGCCTCCTTAGGTGATTTGGCATCCTGTATATGCTAAATCATAGTGTCTTGTATGCTGATAAAAAGCCAATACATGACTTTCCTTGCTCCTTGATTCCTATCCTTGAATTCTTTTACATCTGCAGTAGTTGGATTAATCTCTGATGTCTCTGGTGCCTCCTCATGTTCACCTTCAGTAACCTTTTCCTATCAGGAAATTTGTCAATCTAAAACTTCAAGCATGGAAGTTGTTCTTGTCAAGTTTCTCTGCAACAATCTAGTTTATTCCATCATTCGACATCTTGTATGCAACACAAATTTACCAAAAACAACACTCTTGTTTGATCTGCACAAACTGTATTACTATACTGCATCCAAACTATCACAACTAGTGACATCAATCTGCATACATACACCTAATAGCAACTTTAAGACCACTTTGTAGTACACAGTGTCTACACAACAAATCGCCCTTCCTGTAGTTCCAAAAATAGAGTTCTGTAGAGAATCGAAACTTACTCGTCGCAATGCCCATGAATGCCTGCAAACTGAAAATGAAGGTCCAGACGCACCTAAAATGCTTTTTCAGTGTGAAAAATGTAGTCCAATGGATAGTATAGTTGCCTTGTAGCTCTGCTCCCCGCAAAGAAAGCTCCTCAATTGGAGTTCATTTTCTAGTGCTTCCCAAAGAGCTCCCAACAAGGGTGTAGTAACCAATACAAAGGGGGAAGAGTAGATGAAGCTTTTACCCTCGTATCGCTTCTTGTGCTTCTTTTGCTTGCCGCTCAGCCCTTAGCATGAACCAGGCTCTGATACCATGAAAATATTTAGGGAAGAAGAGAGCTTAAGCTCTTGCAAGCACACACACACCCACACAAACCCTAGAAGAGAACACACAAGGTGAGAGGCTGAAAATTCTTCTCCTTCTTCACACAACAAAGAGGTCTGCAAAGAAGATAAAGTGACTAACACACATAATAGAGTATATACAAGCGGTCCATAATGTGAACACGCTAAGTGGAGTGGGTAGGTGTGGACTAGCCAGCTGTGTAGAATCTGTAGCGAAGATATGTCGATGCCAACTACTAAACCCACTAGTCATGTTAATGTCGAATGGTCATGCAAGAGTCTCATGAGTGTCAACTCATGTTGAGCTTGACATTTCAACACATATGGTTAAAAGTGGAGCCAGGGAAATAGAAGGGTATAAAAGGAGAACTAGAAAAAACGATCTTTGAAGATGGTTCCATCGTTCCCGGGGCACATAGAAACCCATGCCTTTGCAACTAACATGGCAGTAGCTGCTATAACAAGAGAGAGGGCCAAGTACCTGAATGCAAATCCAATTGAGGTAAAGTTTAGGAGGGCCGATGAGAAGATTAGGCTAGGACATGCTTCAGTTTAGCAGTCATAGGAGAGCTTATGAGCCAAGGCATAGCAAAAAAAGGACCTTCTAGTTTGTATCTGGGGACACTATAGCTTATTTAGCAATGTGGAGGAAGCAGGGTGGGACCAGCCACCATGAGTCATCTAGATAACACAATCTGGAGATGGAGACACAATCTGGAGACTAAGACACAATCTAGATCCAGAAATTTTTTAGAATGTTAGCAGCAGGAAGAGGTGGGCTTCGATGCTAGTGATGCAGCATCCACCGTGACCCTAGGTGTTGGCAGCCAATCAACCCATCTTGCCGCTGCCAAGGTTCCTCCCTTTAGTAATAGACTCATCATGAGTCGGGTCTTCTTGTTCTATAACAACTTTTGTAACTGTTTCAAAAATGGGTAGTACTGTATGCATGTAAAGAGAAAAAAGGGGATTCTCCCTGTTTGTGTATGGATGCTAGTATACAAATGTGTGCAAATCTGTGCGTATGATAATGTTGGAAGGAGAATTTCTTCAGGTTTGGCCATCTCTCTTGTTGTTGCTACTCTATGTTGCATAGTCCTATCTCTCTTATTACTCGGGGGGTGCACTACTAAGAAACGCTGTGTATCATGTGCATCTAAGGTGGTGTATTTAAAAAATCCCTTACCTATGAATTTTTCATGAATAAAATGATCCCTTTTTCTTTATGAACTTATGGGTTTTTTTAATCAAAATTGATTTAAAAAACCCCTTCTGTAAATGTATTTCTATAAATTTATCTTAAAATTTTAAATTAAAAAACCCCTTGATACGAACTCACGTGCTATACTTACATATTTCTAGGTGAACCCCCCGAGTCTTATTACTACTTTGTGTTGCATGAATGTTTGTCTTGGTATTAATCACTATTGGGAGGCATGAATGAATAGGAACTAACATGCGCACAATCTTTGTTAACTTCCCTTTGCATGGGAAAACTAGAGCTTATCGCATTGGGCATAGTAGAGATAGTCATTGCCCTTTAGGAGCCGACTAGGTGTTTCGGAACCACCAGTGAAGCGTCGGGTCTTGACTAGATGGTGACATGATGCAAAGTACTCCCCTCTCTGTGCGTATTTCTAGAGTGCCAAGGGGATCTTTTTTCGTTATAAGCGATGGTTAGGAACACCTAGACACACTCCTCTAGTTAACTCACGATTGGTAGGCCCACTAAACTAGAGCTAACTATGCATGTAACCATCTAGTTTTCATGCCAATTTTCATACAACTATCTCTACCTCATGCTATAACTCTTACACTTAGTGAACTAGCACTTCTCATGCATGGTTCACTTTAACTAATAGTATGCACCCTTATTTCTTTATTTATTTAACTTCCTTGGCCTCAAAATTCAACCTCAACTTGTTAACTTTACCCATTAACCTTAGGCAATTTATCATACACATTCCCAAATTTCAATTACCAATACCAATATTTGACACTCCAACAAAGGTTTAATTTTTAATGTACATAGGGAATATTTCATTTATCATATTTTCTTTTTAATTTTTTTACTAAAATTTTCATAATACTTTCCAAAGGTATTTTTCCTCAAACCCAATTAGTATTATGTGCCTATGTGCACATGTGCACATAGGAGAGTCCCAATAAAAATTGTGATGGTATTTTCTAAAGGTATCTTTGCTTTAGAAAATACCATCACAACTTTTATTAGGACTCTCCTATGTGCACATATGCACGCACCACCTTAATCCAATTAACTTAAAAATTGTGCACTCACTGTCTTAATCCAATTAACTTAAAATTAACCCTAATAATTTATCTAGTTTTATTTTCTCATGGTCTTGAGATTCCCTCATTAAATAGACACTCCTCTCTCTAGAACATACACCAAAAAGTGATAGTCCCTATTAATTTATCACATGGTAAGAGGTATCTTATAGAGATCTCTTTGGCCATTGTTCTTGTGATAAGTCACTTAGGCCATGTGGAACTCCTCTTGATCTTAGAGAACTATTGATTCCTTGTGCAACCCACCTTCTTAGATTGTTCAGTATTGCCAACATTTGGGCATTTAGGGTCTTTAAGGGTTGATGTGAGCGATGAGTCCAAGGATTTGCTGAGATTGGAACTTGTTTGGGGGTGGTTGGAATAAGGACTAGTCAATGGGGGAATAGGAGTCACTAAGGATATGATCCCTAGTGGCACACTCAAAGACATATGATTGGTCCAATATATAGTACATTCTAGCTATTAGATGTGATTGGGAGTTTAAGGCATGAATCTCAAGGGTCGGTAGATTTTAGCTATTTTAGATTAGGCTCCATCAAGGGTATATTTAATCCCCATGGGTTTTGAAACATGTCTTGCATTTTGTTGAATGTTCATTGAGGATGAGCTGATGCATAATTCTCAAGTAGATCCAATTTTTGGGTTTTATATTTTTGAATTGTTATAGTTTAATAATTTGTTTGGATATTTTTTGGTTGTTTATTTTAGATGTTTTTTTAATAGTGCTAGCTATAAGGGAGACTAATTTACATATTAATAGCCTCTTATAAGCACAAACATGTTTAGATAATCCAATTTAGGTCTCAAGGATGCCCAAAAGTATTAACAATGCATACAGTTTGAAATTGAGGCAATTTATCTCTCTTTGTTTCTACAAATATATACCAAAGAGGAATCATGGATGTACATGTGTGAGTTATGGAGTCCCTAAATTAGGCCTAAGCATGGCCAAGTAGCCTATAGTTCCTTACTAACTTCAACTATTTGTATAGCCAAAATGTTTATGCATAGGAAAAAGCTCCCTAGAGGCCAACCAACCATCCCAGTTATGTTTTTGAACATGTAAAAATACACAATAGCAGAAGAAAGATCAGCACAATATAAAGCACTAAAATGAAGAAAGAAGTGGAGAGTACTACTTGCAAAACTTGATTACAAGCTGATGGTGTCCACCCACCTGTGTGCTCTAGGTAAAGGGCTTTCTTAGCAATCTACACAAACTCTAGACAGAGGATGTCTTGTTTATAGAATATACTTGAACACAAATAACCTTTCATGTTTCACAATGATCCATAATATTCCAAGTGTTATTTCTCAAAATTGAGTTAGACTCTGATTCCATCGCCCCCTTCCACCAACTCAGATTTACTAATGCTTTCTCCATGCTAGCTGGCTCCTGTACTTTTATTATCTTGGCCATCAAGGACATATTGACAATGTGAGTGGACGCCCTCTTATACTCCTCTACTCTATTGGATCTACAAATAGCTAGCTCTTTTGTTATTGTTGGTGGAGCTTTCCCATCTAAGAGCTGCTGCTTCACCCATTTAGGATATGGCTTTTGTGGTGTTTCATGCTTCTCTTCTTCATTATCTAATGAATTTATTTCTTGTGGAGTTGGTACTACTAATGGTGGTTGTGTCTGCTCAGCTACTTACTTATTGAAGGATGATGTGGATGGATCTTTCTCCTCCATCTAATGAGTTTGTTCCTCAAACACCACATCATAAATGATAATTATTTTCATCATCCTCTTTCAGGACTATTTCATTCTCTACCAAGCTATGCCATATTTTAAAATTTCCAAAAGCCCCAGCCTTATGTCAAAGAGAATACACCCACATCATACTAAAGTCATCAATTAGTAACAACAAGAAGTAGGAAAAACCACCCAATACACTGGTTGGCATTTTACCAGATAGACCTACATAAGCTCTATAAGAGTCTTTACACAATTTTTTCTTCCTTGTGGAAATGCATGTTGATGTTGCTTGCCCCCATCATACAAGCTTCACACACATCTAACAGCTTTGAAAATACTGGTAGATGTGCCACAATCCTAGACCTTGCAACTCTTTTGAGACTATTAATCTCAAGTGTCCAATGCCATATCTTGCTTATCCTGACATCCACTAAGGTTATAAAAGCTAATAGCTCATACATGTTGTTATGTTGGATTCCTCTCCCAATATGACATTATTGTTGGCATCACCAAATGAGTGATCCTGACGAGATTAAACATAGCATATCTACATTCCTTCTCCTCCACGCCAAAGCAAGAGCAGGAGGATCTGGTTGTATGGTCTATAGTGGATTTGTTGGATCCATACTAGCACTAGCACTTGTGGACTTTGCATCAACCCCTCTTGTGGTTTCCCATGACTTATATGATTTAAGAATAAACCTAATCTTGAACTTAGAGAGAGAGTAATTTTTCCCATCTAACTTCCCATCACCAAAAGGTGGAGTGACTCTGTTATTTCTAGGTTGGGCCATCTCCGTTCAAATAGCAAACTAACAAAACAAGCTTTGCTTAGAGCCTATTATCTATACATAATGGAAAAAGCAAGATCAACACAATAAAAAGCACTAAAATACAGAAAGAAGTAGAGTAAACAATATTACTTATTGTAAAACTTGATTACAATGGTCATCTACCTAGTCATGTGCTCCGAGTAGGAAGCTTTGATGGCTATCTAGAGAGACTCTAGATGGAAGATGTTTTACAATGGTCATCTACCTAGCCCCGTGCTCCGATTAAGGAGTTTTGATGGCTAGAAAGACTCTAGATAGAGGATATATTGCATATAATAGTTCTTAAAATCAATGAACTAGATGATGAACTAAGGTGACCAAACTAGTCTATATATAGTACCTAGTGTAGGCATGGACATAGGTCAGCTATGTCGGCCAATCCACGACTTGGTCTAAAATGACCAACCAATCACATCATCCTACTGGGACCATATTACACTACAATTGAGATTATTTGAGAGCCTCAAATGGGCCTCACAATTTGAGAACAGTGTGTACTTTGATTGCTGTGTCTAGTAATTACTAATGGGATCACATAGCCAACACACAAGCATGCATTCTACTTGTTAGCAAAGTGCCAAGTCTATAGAAGCCATCTCCTAACCATTTGGCCACACTTGCCCATAAGCTAATGTCTAAATTAGGAACTGCCAAGTGCCAGGGCTCATCACAATGGCTATTGCTCATAAAGGGGCCTTATAAAATAGAGCACATCCATCTAGAAACAACATGAGGGTGGAGAAAATGCTTTTCCAATAGAACAAGCAAACTTAACCTTAGAGTTTCTAAAGATGGTGTAACCTTAAAATGTGAAGGTTTTATTATAAGTACTTTTTTCAAGAATTTCAACAAAAAAAGGAAAACAAGCCTTTCCACACTTTTGAGAGAACGTTTCCCTTGTCACCACCATAAGTCCAATGAAGTGGTGCCTTGAGTCTCATCGTGGGAAACATCATCATCATCATGATCAAGAGACCCTCAAATGGGCCTCACAATTTGAGAATAGTGTGTACTTTGATTGCCATGTCTAGTAATTACTAATGGGATCACATAGCCCACACACAAGCATGCATTCTACTTGTTAGCAAAGTGCCAAGTCTATATAAGCCATCTCCTAACCATTTGGCCACACTTGCCCATAATCTAATGTCTAAATTAGAACTGCCAAGTGCCCAGGGCTCATCACAATGGCTACTACTCATAAAGGGGGCCTTATAAAATAGAGCACATCCGTCTGACACCCTAGAAACAACATGAGGGTGGAGCAAATGCTTTTCCAATAGAACAAGCAAACTTAACCTTGGAGTTTCTAAAGATAGTGTAACCTTAAAATGTGAAGGTTTTATTATAAGTACTTTTTTCAAGAATTTCAACAAAAAAAGGAAAACAAGCCTTCCCACACTTTTGAGAGAACATTTCCCTTGTCACCACCATAAGTCCAATGAGGTGGTGCCTTGAGTCTCATCGTGGGAAACATCATCATCATCATGATCAAGAGAAAGTAAAAACTACATAATCACTACATCATCAACATGATCCGGCATGAAGATCAATATCATGTGAATCTGGAGAATCATCAAATAAGATCATATCAATGTGATCATCACCATCACGCATAATAGGCTCAATCAATGGAACCTCCAAACATGGATCATGTGTAGTAGACTCAATGTGAGTCTCCACACTCACATGAAAAACTGTATCACCATAACTAGAGTGAAAGATACTCATCATATCTATATAAATATCAATACTAGACAAAGCTAACTCCTCTGGATCATCATCAAGAATTCGGATGAGATCATCAGCCACCACATCACTATGCATCACGACATCATGTGTAAAAATATCATCATAAACATGAGAAGAAATCTGGCTATCATCAACTATAGAAATGTCATCCTCCAAAAAATCAAAAATCACACCATCATGGACAACATACTCCATACATCATGGCATCCATCATGTACCACATTATCAATGCTCTCAAAATCATGAGGAAATATGACATCATCATAGACATGTGAGTCGAAACTATGCACATCGGCATATCTATCATCCTGACTATGCACATCAGCATCTCTATCATCCTGACTATGCACATCAGCATCTCTATCATCCTAACCATCTACCAAACCTTGGGATCCATCCAATGAGAACCTGGTACATCCGAGAATTCCTCTTGACACTTCTGGCCTTCCTGGTTCTCCCATGCACTCTCAACTCTCACCATATCCATGCCAATATCCTGGCTATCAAGGTCAACATCACTATTATCATCCTCATTGTCCACTAGATCGTGACATATTGGCACTAGCTTCTTCATAAGCTTTCTCCTTCCTAAGATGTCATACTACCCATCCATATTTGATTGCAATGCCTCCAAGAGACATAAGTGATGATGTGTGCTCTTCGTTCTTGGTCCATGCATATGAAACCATCCATGTGCTCTATCCAAAGATGCATGATAAGATTCTAAGTTAACTTTAGCCCTATGAAATGATCGATGTGATACAGCATCATGTGCAAGATCATCAAACTTCTCCTCCAATGCAAGTGAACAATATTTCATATGCGATGACCTCTTTGAGAGCAATGCTTGCACAAATAAAATTGGCAGTCCTTCGTGCCATGATCCCACTCAAGACAGAGCTCACACTTTTTCTTCTTTTTCTTTTCCCCCATCACGACAACGAGGAGTATAGACCCTCATGAACGACGCACCACGCTTGCACAAATAAAATTGGCAATCCTTCGTGCCATGATCCCACTCTAGACAGAGCTCACACTTTTTCTTCTTTTTCTTTTCCCCTATCACGACAATGAGGAGTATAGATGTCTCCTCACCACGAACGACGCACCACACCGATGCAAGACCAAGCTTGTACACCACAAGAAGAGCTTGGTGCTATACCAAGATGGAGATGATGCATGAAAGTTGGCTACCCATACAACTCAATCTCGTATGCAAAAGAAAAATGAAATGCCGTTATACACATCAACTAATCCCCCCATAACTTCAAAGATCAAAATTTCATCAATGTATGTGGACGCAGCATAGAAACAGCTCCTTATGTGAGATTAAGCATAAAAACAAAATCAAGGAATTTAACCTCAAAATTGGACCTGCATGTCGGAGCGGATCTCGGACTTCTACGACTTCTGACCAATCGCCTTCCTTCCACAATGCGAAGCCTCAAAATAAAAGAACATACAGCAAGAAGAAAAGCATCCCGCAGACCTAGAAGAACTCTGGTCGAACGTTGGAGTGCAACAATCCACCAACTCTGCAGGCGCTGCGAGCAAGAACCACCTTCGTTGGTGTCCGTCATTTCCACTCTCACCATTTTCGAAATCTTCTGAAATTTAATTGGAAAGGTACACACTTCTTACAGTAGCTTTAGCACTCAGCCGCTTAGCAATGCAAGGGAGGACAGATTTGGGGTGTGTACTCGGATTTCAACCGGATGATGTCATGGCCATCACCTCCACTGCAGCCCCTCGCATAAGAATCACAATGAAATCCTGACGGAGCACGCTGTTCTGCAAGTGGACGTCAAGGCCCACCATTCAAATGATCCGTGTCCCTCTGGGTTCCGGACTGCGCTGATCCGCTTCTAGATGCTCTGAAATTGGAGGCAGTTTGACTGCTCACAAAAACACCAGATGAAAGGCGGATTCGAAGGGTGACAAGCTGTTGGATGAGCTGTCTGTGTCAGATCTGGATCTAGATCGGGGTCTGGATTATCTGGCTTCGTGCATGCGGTGCACTCAGTCCGCTCCGGATGGTGTGCTGCTCCGGATGACGTCAAAGAGCGCCTGATGATGTCATAATCCGGATTTCAATCGGACCACCTCCAACTTGTTCAAGGATTGCCGGATGGATGACGTCAGCATGTTGTCACCATCTCCATTAGTTTGTGTAACAAAGTATCCTAGTGGTGCACGTGCATACTACGCACATGGGGTTACAAGGGTCCATTTACACATGTGGGGCACATGGGGCCCTAGGGGTATAAATAGGAGATTACTATCATGTATTGGGATCTTTTACTCACTTTATGACGTTTGCACATCTATTCTACTTGGAGCATGTGTTCCCTTAGATATGGTGCAAACTCCATGAGTGCTCTAGGTATTGCTCCCTATGATGAGCTTCCTCTAGGTGAGAGGCTAGCACACCACACTTCCATAGTTGCTTGCATCATTGGTATCAGAGCTCCTTCATTGCATTGGTATCAAAGCTCTTGGCTTAGGTCCTTGCTTAGGGAATGATTATCGTTAATCATTTTTAGAATTGATTTTCACACAGTTTTTAGATTTGCTAATTTTTTGTTTGACAGGATTAGCAAAGAAATTTTTGTTAATCATTTTTGAATTTGCATTAAACACTATTTTGGGAACCCTAATCCAGTTTACTATTTGATTCTTGAACTTCTTGATCTTGATTTTCTTGATTCTTGAATTAGGGTTTACATAGATTTTAGCAACCAAAATTGAGAGATTTTCTTGCATTATCTTGCTTAGAGAGCTTACAGTTCCAATTATTAATCTATTAAGTCTCTATTGCTATCCTATTTTCTAAAATTTTGGAGTTCTTGGAGCAAATTTACAAGAAGCTTGGTTACTGAAGCAATTTTACAGAAATTTCATTTGCAGTTTCAAAGACTGGTGCAAACTATGCATAATATTCAAATTACAAAGTTTATGCAGAGTACAGTTTGTTGTGCAAACATCAAGATTGTTGTGCAGTTTTCAGATTTTTGTGCAGATTATTGTGCAGAGTACAGATTGCTGTGCAGAACAAAGTTCTAGTGCAGATTATTATAATAGTTGCAGATTCTATGCAGAAAATTGAAGATTACTCTAGTTCATTAAAGTCTACAGTTTCTTGAAGTTTATGCAAAGTTTATTGTGCTAAAATCAAATCTTGACACAAAAACTAGAACAATAATTGTTTCTTGATCAAATCTTTATGATCTTGATAATTTCTTGCAAAGAAGATAGACAGAGATTACAAATCTACTGGAATCTACACAGAGTAGCATAAATCTTGATGTATTAGAAGTAAAGAAAGCAAGAAAAGTGTTAAGAAAATAGTGTTTACAATATTTTAGCACATCGCCATCAAGAAGATGTACAATATGTTGTTCTGTTACAGATTTGAGCATTAGTATTATGCAGAAAGCATGCTAATAACTAGTTAATGAAAAAGTATACAAGTGTTACAATTTTGAGTGCAAAAATACAAAAAGTTTATTGATTAACACACTGTGTTGCAACTATGGGCTTGCTGGGGAATTGAACCCAGTCCACTAGTGTGAGTCAGTGTGTCCCATACACCACAAGGTTGTCCTAGCTTGCATACAAGGTTCTTTGAATGTGAAGATTTCTTTATGATCAAGCAAATCATGTGGATCTTAATGCCAAAATTGCAAAATCTTGGTAAAATGGTGCAAGCTAGCTATTGGATATATGCTTTTGATCCTCACTGGATCCTTTTGTGCATAAGCATCCTGCTATACTTGATCTTTGGTGGATCTACTATGATAGAGAATATCAAGTTCTCATCCCCTCACTAGTGAACAAATTGGTCTTGATAGGGGCCAGACACAGAGGAGGCGCCAATGTGAGAGGGAGAAGTAGAGGAAGAAAAAAAATGTGTGAAGTCTAACGTTTAGGTTTTCTTTTTCTTTCTTTGTCTCTTAGCCTTTTCATACCCTATACCTTATTTTACCTTGGATCCTTTGGCCATTTCCTATTCCCATTCATTTTGTCCAACCCACACTCTAGGCTCTTGATCACTTAGCCCATCTTGCCCATTTTTTAGTTTGTTCCCACTTTTTTTTTTTTAACATCTCCCATTTATCGCTTTTGGCTTACTTGTGCTAGTGGTGGTTCCCATGCATGATAAGTATGCATTGAGTTAGGGGTGTTCACATGTGGTAGAGTTTGTCCTCATGTCTTGAGTTTTTGGAGATAGTTCATATGTAGTGTAGACATATTGGGAGATTGTTCACACGTGTGAGGGTTGTTACACACGTTGATGTTTTATTTGAGGTTGTTCACATGTTTTGAGCCTCATGGTGGTGATGGCTAGTGTGCCATGTGGTCGATTTGGTGCATTTTGGGCATTCACGTGTACACTTTTGGCCATTTAGTGTATTTTGGGCATTCACACATGCATCTTAGCCTTGCTCATGCACATGTGGTCATTCTGAGTATTTCAGTCACACTGTTTTGGCTTTTGTTCATGTTCGAGTGACCATTTGAGCATATTGGTGCCTTTCCACATGCAATGTGGGATTCTTGAGCACTTTAGAGGGGTTTCCACACTTTCGAGCTTTGGCAGGACGACATGAGTTCCCATTACTACTTCTACCCCACCTACAATCGCCGTGCTACCTACCATCTTTGTCGTCTCGTCGACAACACACTGTCTTCATCCCAGATGCTGATCATGTGATATCTACTTATATCCTATCACTCTGGCTTCATGGTCGTTATCTTGATTTGCCATTTCATGTGAGGAGTTACATATCATTTACTGAGTTCATACATACATTTGGCACATCGTGGCTTCAACCTCTAGATCCTTCTTCACCAACATCATGCTATGATGACACATCATATTCATGTCACATATGGATGTTTGAGCTTCAGATGTTATTACCTAGCTAGTTTAGACATTTATTTAATGAGGAGGATGTTTGTGCTAGATAGTCTAGACATTCTACACATGGTGATTTTGTTGAGAATATATGTGAGTATCTTTACATGGATGGTTCGATATTGATTGCATGGGAGGATGTATGTGGGGATTTGATTAAGTGCCATACATTTGTGAGCAAAGATGACTATATACTTGAGGATGGGTATCATTATGACATGCATTCAGTGGATGATGATGTGGATGGCGATGATGATCATCATGTTGATGATGATATTAATATTGATACATGTACACATGGTGATGGTCATACAGAAACATGTGATGACATTGATGTAGCACACCCACATACCTATGATGATATATTGTGCACACACACATGATGATATTGATGTATCACACACACATACACATGATGATAGTGATACACATGCACATGATGCCACTGATGAGATGACATATATGTACATGATGATGATGTATGTGATAGTGAGAGTGAGAGTGATGTGTGTGAGTCAGATCATGTGGGCATGATCTTGATGGGAGGGATGGCAGCGAGCACATCAAGCATTACAAGCATTATAGAGCTACCTATCTCTATTCCTAGTGATCATAGGGATACATTAGATGACCATAGCGATGCATTCCATGATCTTGATGGGCATTTGACTAGTCATAATCATTCGGCTAGTCACACATGGGATTGACACTTCACATGTCGTTGATCACATCATAGACCATGAGGAGCATAGACCCAAGGTTCTAGTATTAGATGTGTTGGGCTACTCCTCTAGATTTGTTACATGTGCAGAGATTTTGGATATGACCACTACTCTTAGTTTTCATAGCATTTCTGGGCAGCATTCGAGGGGATCAAGTTATTGTGATTGAGCAGTCAGGGATATTGCATGAGAGTAGTGATGAGTTCATAGAGGTGAGACATCGTAGGAGTATGCATATCGATCATATTTTTAGCATATCCTATGACATTGAATTTGAGAGTTTACAGTTGATCTAGGTATTTCCTTAGATCCAGTACTATTGGAGATTGATCTATCATGGGATTTAGGTCATATACGGACACCAGTGATGGGGTTGGGTTATACCTTTGGGGATGACCTTAGGGGCCTTGGAGATTCCATTGATAGTGAGTTGACTGATACCACTTATACCTTTTGTGTAGACACTTGGTCAGTGCTGCTTAGTGATGACGATCTTTATGATGATCCAATTTTTATTCTAGAGGGTCACACACATATAGAGTATCATACACAAGGAGATATTGTGCATGGGTCGAATCATACTTATACATACATACATATGTTGGATCATGCTTTTTACTTCTTGAGTGGTGCTACATATGATTGAGGCATGAGTTCACATTTGACTCTACATGAGGCTGACCTTGAGCTATGTTCATTTAGCTCCTTCGGATGTCGACACGATCCTGTGTTCTTTGGAGTCAGGACATTTTTCTTTGGATGCATTCTTTGCCATTTAAGGAGCATAGTTTGTGGATATGTGGCTTGACATTCAGGTGCATCTATGACATATTCCAATCTTGGCATACATGATGATTCTTTTCTGTCAGGACCACTTGACATTCTGGCCAAGAGTTTTGAGCTTCTTTAGCAAATACCTTTCATGCCAGATTCACAGTGTGGTCATGAGGATGGGCTTATGAGTTTTCCTTTTGACCCTAGGACTACTATCTCTTTGGAGTAGTCGAGCTTTCCTTTCAATCCAGGAGATACTACCATTCCAGCTTCAACGGTTTAGGGTGTATACCATACATATCCCTTTGATCCTAGAGGATACTCGAGTAGATTCGTCATCGACAGTTGTTCCTTGTCTACTCCAATTGCACCAGATTATCATGCGACCATTTCCTTGGATTTTGCATGCCTCGGATTTCCTTTTAATCTAGGAGGTTTCATATATAGCCTCATCATCAAACGGGAGACCTCTATCCTTTCCATTTGATCCAGGGGGTCATATGATTCATGCATAGGTCTTTCGCTACATTGAGTCTCTGGATGTGATTCTTTTTGGCTTTTGTACACATAGCCTCTTGTATATGTTTTATGCACGACCACCCTTTAATTTCAAGGACAAAATCATTGTAGGAGGGGATGGTTTGTAACAAAGTATCCTAGTGGTACACGTGCATATGAGGATGGGCCGCCTAGGCACATGGGGTTAGGGTCCATTTACACATGTGGGGCACATGGGGCCCTAGGGGTATAAATAGGAGACTACTATCATGTATTGGAATCTTTTACTCACTTTATGACATTTGGTTATCTATTCTCCTTGGAACATGTGAACTCCCATGAGTGCTCTAGGTATTGCTCCCTGTAATGAACTTCCTCTAGGTGAGAGGCTAACACACCACACTTCCATAGTTGCTTGCATTGGTAACAAAGATCCTTCATTGCAGTTTGCCAAATCCGGATAATGGATCTGCTGCTTGAGACTCCGAAATTCAAATGATGCCGGATGACGTAAGCCTACTACTCCGAAATTGTTTCACCCGAAAGCTTGTCGGATTTGTATGACATGTCGCCTACCTGTGAGAATCACAAGCACCTGTTGCAACAACCTGGGTCTGCTCTACAATCAAGATTCCACTGGACGTTGGATCCGAATCTAGATCTTGGATCTGGATTCAAATTGGCCTCTAGATCTGGATTCAGATTGGCCTCTAGATCTAGATTCTTTAGACTGTTGGATTGCTCCTATGCTCTAGCAATCATTGTTCGTCAAAAACTTGGGCTCCTTCTCAAGCTCTTTGACAAAACGCCTTTCAATCTTGGTGAGGATCTCAGCAAATGTCACACATAGCGAAATGACCAAGAGGAGGGTACTCAAGCAAATGTCTGAACAGTCATAGACTTGGTAGGAATTATCTTCACAATACCAGCATCACTATCACTCCCATTGCGCAAAGCCATCAAGTGTCAGGCATCACTGCCGCCCCCCATTAACAAAGCCGGGCAACCTTTGCAATGCCTAAGGCCATTTCACATGCACGTGATAGCTCCTGTAGTACAACATTGTGTCCGTTGCGCCTGGATGTTAATGGTAGGGTGGTATGCACTGCATGACACAACCGGTTACGTGGGTGGGCAAGATGAGGTTATCTAGTTTCGTTTAGTGGGCGCCCTTGGTGAAAACAAACATTTTTTCAAGAAGAATAGCCAATCTCTCCTAGTTAGCCAAGGAGTTTTACTTCAAGGTATTCTAATGAAACATTATATGCAAATTTGGCTACCTAAAACTATAATCTGATCGAATATCCAATAATTGCAAATCCCCTTTTCTTTGGGAACCAAAATTGTATACATGCCCTCTCGAAGACTTGGACAGGTACACTAAATGTGACTAAATTACCTATAACTTTTACATTATTACTCATATGATGTTCCCACTTTGCATATCATAAATTCAAACAACAAAGAGCTTAACTTGATTTATTGAGTAATTTTTGATGTGTTTTACTATTTTCTATATTATTTAAAAGGTATTAGAATTGTTAAAAAACATACTATTTTGTTCTCCCACCACATCTACCACTTAAAATGCTCAATTTGTATGGATCTAGTGATTATTAGATTGAGGAAGATTAGTAGAATGTGGGTCTAAGGTAAAATTACAAATCTAACGTGGTTAGATTTTTATAGATTTACTTTGAAAAATTTGTTATGACTGTTTTTAAAGGTCCATTAAATCAATTTTAATTTAATTCTAGAAAATAAAATATTTAATCTTTCAATCTAAAAACTCTAGGGATCAATATACTTACTGCCATGAATTTATTTAAAAACATTTGGCTTAATTTGAGTACGGGAAGGTCTATTTTCAATTCTCCCAAGTGAAACTTCCCATATTGTGTCCACTCTCCCCTTTTCAAGTCTAAAACCAATCCTAGTTAGGTTTGGAAATCTAGGCTTGGTAAACTTCAAAGCCTCGATATCATGCCATGTGTGAGGCTTGGGTAGGCACAAATCTTATATATGCATGCCACTTTATGTCCACATCAGCCTCGATATCATGCCATGTGTGAGGCTTGGGTAGGCACAAATCTTATATATGCATGCCACTTTATGTCCACATCAGCTTCGAGAGGATCCACAGAAGCACCTTGCCACCTCACCTTGCCACCTCCACCCTCCATGTCAACATGGTCAACCTAGTTGACTCCCCACCTCATCATCCTAGTCATCATTAATGCCACATCTTCTTGCCACCTCTGACTTGCTAACATTGCATGCCACATCATGGAATTGCCACATCAACCATAATAGTGCCACATGTCAAGAAAATGCCACGTGTCATGCATGCATTTGACATGGCACCTCCTTCCCACCTTCCCATTTTTTTCAAAAACATATTTTTGGAAAAGTTAATTTAGTATATTTTTAATATTTTTAAAAAAAAGAGAATTAAAATATAGAATTTTAAATAATAAAATATATATAACTTATTAATATTAAAGAATTTAAAATCACTAATTTTAAAAGATTATATTTTAGAATTAGATAAATAATATTATTTTTAAAGTTCATGTTATTTAATTTTAAAAAAAATATTTTTTTAAATTTGATATTTCTTGAAAATATTTTATGTGTAGGATTAACCTTTGAATAATTTTTTTTAAAATACATTATAAAAGAAAATGTAGTTATATAACTATAAAACAAAAGATATATTTAAAGATATATTTATATATCTAGTAATGATAAATATTTAGACTTGTAAATATTTATTATTAATAATATTTATTTCTAAGTGGATAATATTTTATCTTAATTATCCAATCAATCTTAGATAGGAAATCCAATGAGATTTGAAGTGGATAAACTGCTTTTCCTATATAATGACACATCTCTAGTACTATCCCACACTTATCTCTATCCCATCATTGAGCCTTCATAATTCTTTCTCTCTTAGCTTCCTTCAGAATGGGTTCTCAAAGTCGTGGGAGTTGGAAACGTCATAGGACTAGACTTCTCTCCATCCACCAAGTTCAAGAGGAGGAGAGGAAAAGGGTAGCTCATGAGAGAAAGAGAGAGTGGAGAGCACGTCAACGAGCAACATCTTCTATGGTGGTGATGATCCAAGCCTTGCTCCCCCTCTTTCACTTCCTCTCCCTCCGCCCACTACTCCTTAGTTTAGATAATCCACAAGAACCTGCCCTTCCTGAGCCTCCTTCTCTTTCACAAGAACCCACCCCCCTCCTTTGGGCACCCATAGTGTGGATAGGAAAGAACTATCAAAGTCAGGGGCGCATCGTCATGTCCATGCAATCTTCCTATCCTATTTCAAAGACCTCATGCCTTCATCACACAAGCATGCGTGCTTGATGATTTGATCGATCTGCGCAACATGGCCAACTGCAAGGTACTTTCTAACATTGGAGGTCGAATACAAAGGAGAGCTGGCATGGTGGTGCTACAAAGTGTTCATCTATACAGTTAACAAGAAGGGGAACTCTGTGGATGCTTTGGCTACTCAACGGGCTATTGTGGTAGCTTTAAGTAGCTCCCATATGAAGGGTAAGGTGAGTGCCACATCTCGCATCCTTTCCATAGCACCACACTCACTTAGAATTGGGTCTATTAGACAGCAAAGTTTAGATGCCAATGAGGATGGTGCTTTATGGGTGAGTAGTGGTTGTGTAGCAACTAGGCATGATCCCCTATTAGATGAAACCACTAGAGCCTTGATAGAATGTTTTTAGGAGGAAAATTGACATGCCTCGCCAGTTTTCAAGAAAGCTTTGTGTAAGAGAGTGACAAGAGGAGTGTTCATTGAGCATGGTGCTTGCTTTCTTGAAATGACCCAAACAGAGTTGTATTCTCTGTTTATGGCATCATATCCTGAGCTTAAAATTGGGCAAAGGTCATTCGAGGGGTGTAAGCCTTGGTTTGTGAGGTACTCACAACAGCGTGACACCTGTTGTCGCTACCATGTTGAGTTCTAACTTTTTTATAATGTATTCCGTTCTCTTAGTGGGCATAGAGAGTTGCCTCATAGTCCTCGTGATTTCATCCACTCTCTTTTGTGTGTACGCAGGGAGGATGCTTAGTTCCATAGGATGCCTTGTGTGGAGAGCGATTGCATATCTACTGATGGTAGATCTTGATGCAAGTGACCAAGAGATAGTGCCATGCAACATTATGAGTATGTGACACACCAGCTCCAGAGTGGTGGGGCAGTCTAGGAAGTTGCAGCTCATGGACAAACATACACCACGTTTTCACTTCACCACCACATTTATGGAGTAGATCTACCCCTATATATGGCACAATCATTGTGCCAAGTGGCAAGATCATTAGTTCCGAGCATGCCTAGCAGAGTTTCCTATTGCTGTGGTCGTCTCTGTGGTTGATTTTGCAGAGAACTACACCTTCACACCTTTTCAGGAGATACAATCTGAGTATTACTTCTTGGAGTAAGTAATGGTTATATTTCATAATATTTGTTTCGTGTTTGAGCTATATTACTTATATGATTTTTTGTGTCCTAAATCTCTCTTGCTTACCTCACCAGGCTACTATTATGGTCCACATTAGCTATCGACATGCAAAGGCCCATGTAGATGGGATAGCGAGTACCCCCGATGCCCGTGTGATTATTCGAGTATCATTTCTACTATGAGTGATGATCGTTCACATATGATGCACATTTTGTGTAACACTGTTTTCGTCTCCTTGTTGATGATTTTTACGAGATTGTGGGATCACATGTGGCCAGTGATGGGTTTGGTCAGATGGCTATGGCACACAATTCAAATCATTCACGACAGTTCTATTGGCTCTATAGGTAGTACTTATGGTTCTCTTATATTCGTAATTAAGCTAAATTCACTAGAACATCTTAAATAAAACAATAACTAAGACTTTGTTTTATGGGTTTATAGGTGGTGTGTGCAGTCTAGTATCCTAATGATTTAGTCATTCTTTGAGACTGGTCATAGGAAGGGAAAGCATGATGGTGCGGGCACATGTGCGAAACGTGCCCTGAGACGTCATCAAGTGTGGCAGGATGCTGAGCGATTCAGAGATGTGGGCCACATGGTCAAAGTGGTACTCCCAACATTTGTGTGGGAGTGTAGTATCATCATATCCCAAATGTGATTTTCAGATTGTTAAGAGATTTTTTTGGCATGTGGATGGTGGCATGATTAACCATAGATCCTCCCATGATTGTAACACAGTACTTGGCACCTTGGGCGTACATTCCATTAGGAGCACATGCATGGCAGCCCCCACGATTTACACACAACGGTTTGCATGCTTCTATTATATGGAGCATGTATGGATGGCGATGGTCACATTGTGCCTCGAGAGGATGGGTAGATGCATGGATACAAATAGTCCTCTCCCCCTCAAGCATCCTTCACATCCAGTATTGTCCAATGAGCACACAGGTCTCATCCTGTTGTTCATGGTTAGCTATGATAACCTGACAAATTTGCTACAGAAGAGTGATATATTTGTTGTTATTATAATCATGTGGGGGGGACCCACCCCCATATTCTCGCAAAGTTTTATCCCCATCGGAGCATGTTTTGGGTATGATAGTATGGGGAAGAGCAAGATTTTTCATGGCCTCTTAAGTACCAAGAGACTTGAAAAATCCACAGTGGATGCTAATTGCTAACCCAAACATGCTCTGATGGGGACCAAACTTTTCAAGAATATGGTGGTGCGTTCCCCCCACATGCTTGCAAGGTTTGGTCCCCATCGAAGCATATTTGGGTACGATGGTATGGGGAAAAGTGAGATTTTCCATGGCCTCTTAAGCACCAAGAGACTTGAAAAATCTGCACTGGGCGCTGTTTGCTAACGCAAACATGCTCCAATGGGGACCAAAATTTGCAAGCATGTGGAGGTGGATCCCCCCACATGCTTGCAAAGTTTGGTCCCATCCGAGCATGTTTGGGTACGATGGTATGGGGAAGAGCGGGATTTTCCATGGCCTCTCAAGCACCAAGAGACTTGAAAAATCTGCACTGGGCACTAATTGCTAACCTAAACATGCTCTCTGGAAGGGGATGAAACTTTGCAAGCATGTGGGGATGGCCCCCCCCACATGCTTGCAAAGTTTGGTCCCTATCAGAGCATGTTTGGGTACGACGATATGGGGAAGAGCGAGATTTTCCATGGCCTCTCAAGCACCAAGAGACTTGAAAAATCCGCACTGGGCGCTAATTAATAACCCAAACATGCTCCGATGTGGGGACTAAACTTTGCAAGCATGTGGAGGACCCACCCCCACATTCTTGCAAAGTTTCGTCCCCATCGAAGCATGTTTGGGTACGATGGTATGGGGAAGAGCGAGATTTTCCATGGCCTCTTAAGCACCAAGACACTTGAAAAATCGACACTAGGTGCTAATTACTAACCCAAACATGCTCCGATGGGGACCAAACTTTGCAAGATTTGGGGGTGGATCCCCCCCACATGCTTGGAAAGTTTCGTCCCCGTTGGAGCATGTTTGGGTACGATAGTATGGGGAAGAGGGGGATTTTCCATGGCCTCTTAAGCACAAGAAACTTGAAAAATTTACACTGGGCGCTAATTGCTAACCCAAACATACTCTGATGGTGACCAAACTTTGTAAGCATGTGGGGGGAACCCACCACCACATGCTCACAAAGTTTTGTCCCCATCGGAGCATGTTTGGGTACGATGGTATAGGGAAGAGCGGGATTTTCCATGGCCTCTTAAGTACCAAGAGACTTGAAAAATCAGCATTGGGTGCTAATTGCTACCCAAACATGCTTCAATGTGGTGACCAAACTTTACAAGAATGTTGGGGGGACCACCGCCAAATGCTCACAAAGTTTGGTCCCCATCGGGGGTATGATGGTATGGGGAAGAGTAGGATTTTCCATGGCCTCTTAAGCACCAAGAGACTTGAAAATTCCACACTGGGTGCTAATTGCTAACCCAAGCATGCTCCGATGGTGACCAAACTTTGCAAGCATGTGGGGAGGACCCACCCCCACATGCTCACAAAGTTTCGTCCCCATCGGACCATGTTTGGATATACGACGATAGCATTGGGATTTTCAACAAACAATATGATAGAGGATTTGAATGTTTTGCGAGCTTTCTTTGGCGAGCTTTTTGGAGATAAGATAGTCTTATGCGAGCTTGTAAGAAAAATGATACATTTTGGTGAGCTTTTATACAGTAAGTGTTAATGATGAAAGAGAAATAAATACATTCACATACATACATACATACATACATACATACATGCATACATACATACATAGATACATACATAGATACATACATACATACATACATACATACATACATACATGCATGCATACATACATACATACATACATACATATCCAGGCCCCCGACAGAGCACAAACCTATCCCCGACTCTGCCCTTTGAGGCTCTTGGCCTTTTCTTGTGAGGCACGATACAACCCTATTCTGAGCAGCGTTTTGGACTAGCTGTCTTCTTGTTTTGCAGACTGTGTGTGGGTTCTTAGGCTTGAATGCCCCTAGCCATGGCCAGTCTATGGCGGCCCCCTGGGGAGTTGGGAGGGGCAGATCAGGGCCCTCGGTAGAGCCTCTCCTTCTTATTACAGGACAAGTCATGATTTTAGCTTATGACACACAGCTCTTTCTCTCCTTTGTATTCCAGGACAAGTCGTGAATTAGTTTATGACACAACCTCCCCCCTCATTCTTTCGATTGGCCATTTGCTCTCTGAGAATGAAAAATTTACTATGCATAGAATAATGGAAGCTAGATGGAAATTTGTGCATTTTCCTTGATGTGTAAAGAGCCCTTGTTTTTCTCTCTCCTGATGCTCACTGCCCAACATCATAAGCTTCTATCACAAGAAGTTTTAAAGTATGAGAAAGTAAGGAGCCCTTTTTACACGTTTTTTCACTATAGGGTTCCAACTTCAACTTCATGCGCTCGTGCTCATCAGGAGGGAACGGATGCCTAGGTAGGTGTGGTTGGGGCAGAGGGAGGGAGCGAATGCCTAGCTAGGTACGGTTGGGGCCAAGGGAGTGCCACCCCCACCCCCGACTAGCACTCACCCGTCACTCACCCGTCACCAACCACACCTAGCTAGGCACCAACCTAGGCATGCGCTCTCTCCCTGGCCGCAGCTCATGATTGATGTTGCCATAGTCTGAAATGTTGGAATAACACATCAATCTGAGCAATCCCTAGTCCCCCAACAACACCTAGCTAGGTAATGCAGTGCCGCCCTGTGCGGAAGCTTATGACATTGCCATAGTTTGTGAATGGGGAAATAATGGTGGGAATTTGTCTTCTGCAAAGGGATAAAGAGATTTCGCATATATCTTAATAATTTACCATATGTGTTATATGTATAAAATTTGTCCAAATGTTCTTGTGCATGGGATACATCTATTTCTCATCTCACGAATCTCAATAATTTACTATATATCTTATATATATATGGATTACAACATTATGTACATTGTCCCACCACAATGCACATTTGAGGGGCCACTTCAGCGTCTGTGGTGCTTTACGCATGCTGTATAGAAGTGCCGGCTTCAGCAAAGTGAGCAAATGCTGGTCAAGAAAAAGAGTAGTTACATGATGGTGCCTTCTATATGTAAAAACAAATAGAACCTCTCTCCATCTTACATACCTGCTTACCATAGGTCAGGAAAAAGAGTAGTTACAGGGTGCCTTCTATACTTCTATATGGCAAAACAAATAGAACCTCTCTCAATCTTACATGCCTGCTTACCATAGCTCATCTCTGAAATGCTTCTGAGATGGACGTTAATTTTCCGTGATGATATTTGGGCTCTCAACAGCAGCAAGGACCATGTCTTCATTGTGGTAGCTTCCACTTTCGCGCAGGAGCCTTTCCGACCCACCTCTGTCTACAAAGCCCTTAAGGACGATTGTTTTGTGTATGCCAAATGATAGCTCCTCATAGTCATTGTCTCCCATCCCATCTTCCTCGATCTCGGACTCTGCATGTGCACCCCTCAGCTTGGCCTCCCCATGCACATCATCCTCCTATTGCGCTAAACCACTAGCTATTTACCAATCTTCATTGTCGAACCAGATTGCTGTGAATGTCAAAACCAGATTGCTGTGAATGTGCAGGAATGAGAGACAAAGGCTAAATATTGTCACTTGTCATATTGCCAACTATGGGAGCAGCTCTCGGCCGACGTATAGAAGAGGACTTGGATAGGGTAGGGTATATCGATGAACGTGGGTGAGTGTAGTAGTGGGGTGGGTCGTGACAGCGGTCGATTTTGGCACGGATGGGAGGCCTTTGGTTGTAGCACAGGAAACGGCTCAAATAAAAGCAAAAAATGGATGGGAGTGGGTGGATGGGCATGAAACAAAAGAGAAAAATGGATGGGAGTGAGGTTATAGTAGAAAGCAGGATGGAGTCAGCGAAGTCAGGCTTCTGAACGCAAGAGGGCACACGGGATTATGAAGGAGCACACCATTAGCACACAATTCATGACCACCATCATCGTATGCTTACAAGCACGTTATCAAGCACTTTATCACCACACATGAGCATATTATAGAGCAGGTCATCAGCGCAGCCATATACATCAACTCAAAGCAAAAAACTGTCTGCACACTAAGGACGCTCACAAACACTGCATAGGCTTTGACGTACTATATTTTTGTTGCACATAACTTTTTGACGCTTTGACGTACTATATTTTTGTTGCACATAACTTTTTGACGCTCGGGGGGTGGATGGGGGGATGGGGGCATCCCTTGGGGGGCTGGGAGGCACAGTCTGAGCCCCGGGCAGAGCCAGGGGTAGGTCTGCGCTAGGCGCAGTCTGGGCCCCGGGCAGAGCCAGGGGGCAGGTCTGCGCAGACCTGCCCCCTGGCTCTTCCCGGGGCTCAGACTGTGCCTCCCAGTCATGAATTTTGTGCTAATGGTGTGCTCCTTCATAATCCCGTGTCCCTCTTGCGTTCAGAAGCGTGACTTTGCTAACTGTGCAAGTCAAGCAGCCAATGGCTATGCTGGCTTCTATATATAGCAGCGACAACCTACCTTCTTGAACCTTAGTACATGCACTGTGCCTGGCTGGCTTTTGTTATAGGAGCGGCAACCCTGGGAAGGGAGAAACCAAGCGGCTCTTGTAGCGAGATTCATAAAGAAGGTGGTTTTGCTTGGTTTATCATCGCGCCATAACAAAAGAAAATATGAGCATGATAGCATTAAAAGCGGCTCTTGTTGTGGAATCACAGAGAAGACAATTGGGCGATGTAATATACGAATCCTAGTAATTGCTTTGAAGAAGACGATGGACTCAAGAAATTTGCTTTCTCCAGAACATAAGAACATGACAATGCTCTAATTACTAATTGTTAAGGTACCGCTCGGTTTCCATACTTGACGTCATACACGTTTTGCTCTCCTATGTGGAACAGCTGGACCGAGTCGCGGGCAGAGTAAGCAGGCTCTAGATTTGATTGTTGCTTAGAAAGGAAAACGCAGAAGTCGCGTGTGGGAATGTAGAAGCTGCTGCTCTATCATTTCAAAGGAGTTGGTGGTTGTAGAAATTGTAAAGCCTAATTAGCAGAAGTAGGAAGCTTCAAGGCCCCTGCACTGTATGACTCCAAGCGTCATCCTCCTCACCAGGTCTACGACCGGCTCTGTCGGGGGCCCGGACTGCGCCTCCCAGCCCCCCATCCCCCCACCCTCCCAGCGTCAGAATGTGCATAGGAATCACGTTAGCGCAAACCTGCCCCTGGCTCTGCCGGGGCGTGAGCTGGTCCTCTTCCCTAAGGGGGCCAGTTTTTTTTTTAATACCAAAAGAGCATTTGAAATTAAAAGAGAGAAATTACAAAGCTTCTATACTCACTCAAGACGTGAGGATAGATTTTATAAATTGCCACAAAGGGTGGGTTGGTTAGGATTACATAGAATCTAAGATAGCTTGAATACTACGCAAAGCAAAATCAGTTCGTGTGGCCAAACACTGAGGGAGTCTTCATCAATGACCTTCATAAGCTTTGCTCTTATCCTGTATAGTCTTGAGTAACTCAACTCCAGTTTTCCAATCTACCGGCTTTTCTTTTAAGTACAAATGTGGTTGACTTTTAAGTAATATAGATGTGGTCGGCTTTGTATAGAATAATTGTGTGTGCCCAAGCACTTATCATGTTCAAAAACGTATGCTTTTAGAAGCTTTTCTAAACTTAGTATAAAGCTCCAATACTATCTACACGTATCGTCACCTTCATTGTGGCAATACTTCTACACTAGCATACTTTTACGGCCTTGTCATTGTGGGGATACTGCTATGACGCTGCCATGTGGGCATACCCCAAAATTTTTATGGTTTGGAACTTTAAAGATAGGTATATACATTTTTTATCTTTAAAAGATTATTTTTTATATTTAAGTAAGTAAGATAGTATGTATGTATGTATGTATATATGTTAGTATGTAGGTAGCTCTTGTATGTATGTATGTATGTATGTATATATGTTAGTATGTAGGTAGCTCTTGTATGTATATATGTATGTGTATATGTTGTATGTATATATGTTAGTATGTAGGTAGCTCTTGTATGTATATATGTATGTGTATATGTTGTATGTGTATATGTATGAGGTGTATGAATTTAGGTAGGTATATGAATATATGTACTTATATCAATAAGTATGATGTGGATCAAATGACTTTGAAATTAATATTTATATGGAGTATATCTTTAAAAGATTGAAATTTACATTGTTGATCTTTCAAAGCTTGTTATTTACATTGTTGACCTTTACAAAGCTTGTATAGTAAGTTCTTGGTCCTTTACAAAGCTCGGACTACTTGTTCATTGCTCCAAAAAGCTCGGCAAAAAAAAGCTCGCAAAAAAAATTTCCCCTATGATAGCCAAAGTGTTAAAAAAATCAAAAAACCATGAACGTCAACTAAAATGTAATGATCCTCAATAATGAAAAAACTCATAATGATATAAACATCAACTAAGAATGTGAGCTACTCTGGGTTTAGCCACTAACTCAAAAGATCAAGGCATAATGAAAATGAGCTACCCCAGCTAGTCTGAGGTTAGTCACTACCAATAAATCTAAGTACAATGTAAGTGAGCTAACCCAGCTAGTCTGAGTTTAGTTACTATCACAGGAACCCAATCAATATCGTCATCTCTGAGTGGTGGTCGACGTGCGCGTCAAGGAGGCTCTGCCACCTAGGGGGGGTTGTCGAAATATATGCAAGGGAGGTCTACCTCTCAAAGGTAGGATCATAAGCTGGTGCTAGTGTACTCAGGAGCTCACGAGTCCCATAAGCTGCTATAGCCCTCTCGCTCTCTCTACGTCGTGCTACTGCAAGACGTCTCTATCTGTAAAGCCAAAATCTATAATCAGCAATGGTACATGTGTGCCACTCTATGCATGTAGGCTCCTCTTCTGTAAGGACATGCTGCTCATGGTGGGAAGCAGCACTACTGCCAGCACCATCACCCAAGGTGCCACTAGGACCAGCACCATTCACACACTTATGTGCTGTGAGCTGGCTCTTGAGATGAAGGACTCTCTCGTATGCATCAAACTCGTGTGCACTCCACTCAATCTCTAGAGGCACCTCAGGCTCCTGATCTCTGTTCATCGGTGGCATCGAGTCCTTAGCTGAGGTAAAATCAAGTGGCTTGCCAGTCCTAGCATCTACTCGAGCGAAGCCTGGGTGAAGATTGTCAATGCCCAAAACTCTATATGTCGCTAGGTCGACGCGTGCGCACGGCAAGAGGGACATGCCGAGAAGCGTACCAGGTCTTGGGTGATGCAAGATAAATGGAAAAAATGTCCATATCCTAGGGCATATCCACCAGTACTGTCAATGTCCTCGAGAGGCATAGAGCGCAACAAGTGTCATGGAGGAATGGTGGTGCATCCTAAGGGATGTTGAAATATACAAGTGAATAGGGTGTGTGTGCGAAGAAGCCCTTAGCTAGAGGCTGTAAAAGAGAATCTGTAAATGTGAGAGAACCTGTGAAAAGGTAAGAAGAATCTATTAGGAGAGAATAAAGGGTAGCATGAGGAGATTTAGGAGGTGTGGAGATATTCTGGGAGAGGTGGAGAGAATCAAGCAAAAGAGAATAAAGGGTAGCATGAGGAGATTTAGGAGGTGTGGAGATATTCTGGGAGAGGTGGAGTGAATCAAGGAGAAATTAGTGGGATTAGATGCTTGGATGTAAACTCTATAAATTGAGGCATTGGCCTAATGAGAACTTGCTGGTTTTTTATTATCCATGCTTACATTAAGCTATTAGTTAATTGCTCACTAATCACGTCTTAATTATCGTCTAATCTCTTTGTTAATGATGTTGATTCTAGCATTTGATCCACCATAGCTCATCACATTGCTCTAATTTTAACATGGTATCAGAGCCTAGCCTAGAATCCATCAAGTTTATGAGCACATTATCTAATTAATTAAGATTAGTAAATAATTAAGAAATAATCATTTTTAGTTATTTTCAACTAGCCCACTGTATCCCCAGCCAGTGGAGGAGCTCCCTCTCCCTATAGGCTCAACATTAGCTCAAAAGCTTTCAGCCATAGCTAGCCCTACCCACTGGGCTCCAGCCCAGTCAAGAATTTCATCAAACCGCTGGCACAATCAGGAGAAAATTGTGAATTTTCCAGCGCTTCTTTTTCTGCAAAAAATGGAGATCTTGTCTTCCACATATGCAATGGGTCTAATTCCTCTTGGCCCTAGGGGTTTTCAAGGTGCTCTACAAGTTGGTGAAGTCAGAATTTGATTTGATCAAGTCTACAGTGAGATCCAAGCTCTTCATCAAATCTGTAGGTGACTTTGGTAAAACAAAGATTAAGCATTCAATGTTTGCTCAAATCTTGTGTTTCTTGGCTTAATCCTATACTAGACTGATTGCTATTGATGGCCTTGAAAGCATTTGAGCTCATTTGAACTCTAAGACCTCAGATCTAGGCTCCCCGCATACTCTGTTTTTTGCACACAAAACAGAGGATTAATTTGTTAATTAGTGATTAATCAATGCTAATCACTATATTTTGGTGCAATTGAGGGTTCAAATTAACCATTAGGTATCTGATACATATCCTTATAACTTTAGATTGCAATTAGGAGATGCTTTGATACTCCAACCATTCCGTACAAATTGGCTATCCTTGATTTAATATAATTTCTGGTGATTTTGTGTTGATAAATCTGTTTTTGTAATCATCTCCTAAACACCATATTGAGTTGTAAAAGGGTAGACACTACCCTTGAATCTTGAAATTGAATCAAGAGGTAAGACCCCCTTCACATTATCATGAGTACGGCGCAAGAGATAGCCAAATTTAATGGGGAGCAGTTTTACACATGGCAGACACAAAAACCATGTATCTGCTCATGATGAGGAAAAATCTGTGGGGGCTAGTTGAGGGAAGAGATGAATGCCCAGAGATGAGAGGGAAAATGAGTGGAAGAGCAGGAATGAAAAAGCATTGGGACTTATCGCACTCAGTCTAAATGATGAAATCATTCATCACATCACAGGGATACAATGGGCAAAAGATGCATGGGATGAACTCAATAAATTATTTGGCACACAAGCTAAAAATTCAAAGATAAATCTGTTAATGTAATTCTACAAATTGGATATGAAGGAAAGTGAACCTTTAATCACACACTTCAACAGATATAAAAGCATTAAGCAACAACTGGCAGCTCTTGGCAAAAAGGTAGAAGATGATGAGGCACTAGCAGTGCTTCTGAAGAGTGTGGACAAAGGTGAATATGAAAACATTGTAGCAACACTAAAGAATGTACCTGAATTGAAGCTACACGAGATAGAAGGAGCTCTACTAGAGCAAGAGAGCAGAGGAAAAGAGAAGAAATGGCTCGACTCAACAGCAGGAGAAGAAAAAGCATTCTTCACCCGAGGAGGATTCTCTCGAGGATGAGGACGAGGAAGTGGCAGAGTAGGAGGAAGGACCTTCACTTGCCACAACTGTGGAAAGACAGGACACATGGCAAGAGACTGCTACAGCAAACCCAGTGGAGAAGGAACAACATCCGCAAACTTCATGGAGGCTCCTAAGGAAGTGGAGTCGGATCATCTTTTTTGAGAGAGAGAGAGAGAGAGAGAGAGAGAGAGAGAGAGAGAGAGAGAGAGAGAGAGAGAGAGAGAGAGAGAGAGAGAAACCCCACAACCCAATGTAACCTGTCCCAACAAAGTAAAACCACTCTGAGCCACCGATGATTTGGCCATGTGGTAGATGTATGTGTGAGAACTTTAGTCAAGGTCACAGCTCTTATAGTAGCCTTGGACACATAGAGAGAGAGAGTGTCAAGGACTATGAGTTTAGGGACTTGAGGCACTGGTCGCGGACTATCAAGTAAGAGGGAAACTTGGTATAGGGTCTAGGTGTGCTAGGAGTATTCACTTGAGGAGGGAAGGTGTTGAAATATATAAGTGAATAGGGTGTGTGTGGGAACAAGCCCTTGGCTAGAGAGTGTAAAAGAGAATCTGTAAATGTGAGAGAACCTGTGAAAAGGTGAGAAGAATCTACTAGGAGAGAATAAAGGGTAGCATGAGGAGATTTAGGAGGTGTGGAGATATTCTGGGAGAGGTGGAGAGAATCAAGCAAAAGAGGTGGAGTGAATCAAGGATAAATCAGTGGGATTAGATGCTTGGATGTAAACTCTATAATTAAGGCATTGGCCTAATGAGAACTTGCTGGTTTTTTATTATCCATGCCTACATTAAGCTATTAGTTAATTGCTCACATCCTAATTATCATCTAATCTCTTTGTTAATGATGTTGATTCTAGCGTTTGATCCACCACCATAGCTCATCACATTGTTGTAATTTTAACAAGGGAGAGGTTGTCGAAAAACCTCTATAACATGCCGTGGATATAGAGGCAAGTAAGGCACTATCACGTCTGAAGATCTACGAAACTCTTGAACATGTAGCATCAACTGATCTGCCCTATGCTGTGCAATCCACTCCATAATCATGTGCTACTCCACCTCAGCTCTAGAACTCTCTACCTCAGCCCAAGCCTACTCAAAAAGTAAAGCATACAAATAATTGATTAGTCTCTTTTGTTAGGTATTACTTAAAGAATATTATAACTTTTAACCTTAATTATAACTCTTTTACGTACAAGAGAAACCTACCTGTTGGATGTTAAACTCTCTCGCATGGCATGCCTCTGGCTACCTCTACCATCTACAATGCAGCTCTAAGGTGGTCAATCTCTGCTCTTACCTCCTCTATTAACTCCTGATGAGTGAGTCTCTCATTGGTAGGTGTGGGACCCTACATGACACAATCAACCATGTCACTCATTTTAAAAATATAGAAAAGTACATATAAACATGTAAACAAATAACTATGAAAAAACTTAAGAAGTATGTTGTGCATCCCCTAACACTCATTATGTAGCAAAGGTCATTTTGTGTTGATCATTGGGGTCAATCAACACCTCATTATAGCTAGAGAATCCATCAAGGAAGGTGTAGGCTTTCTTTCCTGTGACTCATACGAGCACGTGCTCCGTGAAAGGGTGAGAGAATCCATCAAGGAAGGTGTAGGCTTCCTTTCTTGTGACTCATACGAGCACGTGCTCCGTGAAAGGGTGAGAGATAGTGATTCCGTATAGTGGTGGCAGTGACCTTTTTGAGGTCCACGCACACTCTTACCTTCCCATTATTTTTGGGCACTATCACTATGGGTGATACCCATTTTGTTTGCTTTATTTTGTAGATGAATTTGGCGTCAATGAGTCAATCGATTTCTTCCCATACCATCTTGGAATACTTTGGATTCATAGGGTAAGCCCTTTGTTTGACGACCAGTGTTGCTCCATCGACCATCGGAATGGTATGTTTGACTACTTCAAGAGGTACACCCTTCATATTTGTGTACTTCTAATCAAAGAAATCCTAGAATTTTGTGAGTAGAGCGATGAGTTCGGTCTCTTCCTCGATAGAGAGGTCATCCCCAATGTATATTGGCCTCTCGGGTCTTTGCTCGGGCCTACCAGGTTAATTTCCTTCACCTTGGTTGGACCATCATATGAGGTCCCTGGTTGTCCATTGTGGGACCTTTGGGCCGAGTCATATTGCACAAATCTATTAGCCATATAGAAGGTTTTGAAGTGTTTGGGCACTTGTTTGGTCTCTTCGTCCTTAGCGCTTTCTTCTTCTATCAATTTTTTGGCTTCTTTTTTTTCCAGCACTAACTTCCTATTACGTGCTTTACATGCAAAGCAGCAAATCTTTTGGGGTTCGGGTTTAGGGTCAATGGGTTCTATTGGCTTGGGGGTGGTCATGTGTGGACCAGGAGGGAGTTATTTGTGAACTCCTTTGGCCATATTTGGTTGAAGTGTTCATGTGCTTCAACCACCCCTACATATTTTAGCCAGTGGTGGGTGTCTGAAAAGCGGTAGGGAAAACATAGCATTCTTGCCCAAGGAATCCATCGGGTTTGTGAGTTCTGTGTGAGTGTGTTCCCCATGATGGTTCTGCTTTATCAGCCTATTCGGGTTCATGAGTGGCGACACTCAGGTAGGTATGTAGTGCTAAGCATGTAGAGAGATGTAATCTCTTGCCCATCATTAACTGCAAAGGTGGTTCCCATGCATCTTGGAAGTATGTCCGAGGTAGCAAGGATATGCATCCAATTATTAGAGTCTTCTGGCTCTAGAAGAGGTGCACATTCCTTGCTATCCTTTCATCGTCTATTGTTTTATGGAACATTTGACATAGGTGGACTGTAGTGGATCTGTTACTAAGTCCTCTATAAAGGGTCTGCTGCTCATGGGGTGTACCTTCCACGTGCGTAGGTTGATATTAACTATCTGATCTTTCCTCCGAATGTAGATATGGTCAGTGTACCAGTCATGGATCATTTTAGTTTCCCTCATGAAAGGTTGTCCAAGGATGGAGTCGTATGAAACTAGCTTGTCGGCCAAAGTTCATCACCACAAAGGTGTGGCGGAGGTGGTTCCCAATTTTTTTTTTAAATCCTTCAATAGACCAATAGGTCTAGCAGTGGATTCATGGCAGTTTTACTAGTAATGTTGTGTCATCCATGGCGGGTGCTCCCCATTTTTCCCAGCATTGTTTGGTAACAATGCTCACTCTTGTCCCTCCATCCAGGATTGCAGTGACCTAGAGACCATCGAAGGTTATTGGCAATGCTGCATTGAGTTCATCACCTTCAAAATATTGACTCAAACTTTGGGGGTGCGAATGATCTTGTGGGGTTCAATTAGTTCATCTTCCTCTGTCTCATTAGATCTATCTACAAATTCTAGCATGCGTGCCCCAAGGCATCCCTCCATCCAATCTTTCAAATCCGTCCATAAGCTTGGGCTACCTTGAAGCAAGGTGCTAATGGGGATTGGGGATCTGGATCTGAGAAGAGAGAAAGGAAGATAGACCTACAATGTCTCTAGGAGTAGAGGTTGTTCCTTGAGGAAGGTCACCTTGGCTTGTTCTCAAGCTCTTATTTATATAGGGTATTTCGATTGGGACCTCTGTGTCTGTTCTTTTGAGATGGGCATCCCCTAGGTTTTTGAGATATTCAGCTACCCAGTTTCTGTGTTGGGGGGGGCAACTGTCGCAGTGGGTGTTGTTGCTTGTGTTGGCCTATGAGGGGGTGACTGGTATGGGAGCTCTCTATTATATACCTAAGCCTCTTTAGTAGGTCGCATGTTGGAGACTGATGGGCATGGCTCTAGGTAAGCAATTGGAGGCTCATCTTCTATCCGAGCTTGGCAATCCCTAACTAATTCTTGGGTTGCTCCAAGAGCCTTTTCTTTTCCTCTATAGGATTAGGGTATTCAATAAGATTTTTAGGAAGCTAGTTACTGTCAATTGGTTCCCTAGCCCAACAGTGGGCTGAAGGTAGAAAATGTTCCTCTTCTGATAAAGAGGTTGATGCATGTGTGATTATGCCATCTTCCGAACCACTCTTGATAACTACCCACCTATCCCCTTTTCCAATTTTCATGGTTTTCTTTCTCAAGCATCTAGTTGCTCGTGCTTGTTCTGGGTCATTCTTTGAAGATAAAACCCTTGCGTGTCCCTAGTTTCACGAGATTAATGCCTCTACTACTGTAGCACATGAGAGCTATGGCCCTCTATCTATTCTACAATCCGGTCACAATGTTGAGAGGGACCATATGGATGAAGCCATCTCCTACTGTAATGAAGTAGATTTTGTTGCACATGCACATGGGGAAGGGGCCTAGGCACTTGGGCTTAGGTTCATTTACATGTGTACTTTTGGGGGGGCTTGGGCTATATTAGGTATAGGCCTCATGGGCATTGTACCTCTTGATCATATTCATTTTCATGAGTATACTTACTCTTTGGAGCTCTAAGCTTCCATGGTGGACTTATCCCTCTTGAGATACTAGGAGGGTGACCTACACCCATGTTGTCACTCCATGCCTTGAGTGTCCAACCCTAGTTTCTTACATGTGTAATTGCTTTGAATGCCATGTTTGAGTTTGCTTTATTTTCTTCTTCTTGGAAGGCCCTTCAATTTATCTTTTGAATGTAGCTTAGTTTGACTAGGTAGCCAAACAAGATTACTACTCTCATAGAATCTTTATGCTTGAAGCAGTTTCTTTTTGACCCACCTTTTTGATGCTTTGGAAATATCTTGACAGTGTTCTTGGTGGCTGAGGATGAGTTTTCCTCATTGGAATTGAAGCTTTTGTACCTGCTTTGATATGAATTGGTCAGGCTTTAGTTATGGATTGTGGCCGCATCATTGATTAACGAGGGTGGGGTCTTTAATAAAGGAGGGACTATCGATGTTGAGGCTGTGTCTTGAATTTTACTAAAGTCAATTGTGAATTCGGTCTCTTTTGTGATTATAGACTTAGGGACTTTAGCAAGAGGGGTTGCCGTCATTATCGAGGTCACAATGATAGCTTTTTCTTTGTCGACAGTGTAACCTTGGTTGTTATGGTTAAGGGCTATGGAGTTTACAAATAGAGGGGCTATTGATGGTGAGGATCCCTTGGTGTGAGCATTTTTTTTGTATGTAAAATTTTTATCTTTGGTGTAAGATTCCTCCCTCCAGCTTTTGAGTTGTGCAGGTGTAAGAACCTCCCTTTCTGATCTTATAATTATTCCCCTATCTGAAATAAAAGAAAGATCTTGTTTTACCCTGTTTTGGCTTGGAGAGAGAAAATGTCTAGAGGGAGGTAATTCAAAATTGAGATATTTTTTAATATAAAAATCCTCCTAGTGTCAAATGATTTCCCCTGAAACAGAAATTCAAAAAGAACTTTCTAATGTGTAATTGGAATTAATTGAAAATAGGTATAAAGGACCTTAGCCTAAGGGTCCTGATTTTTAGAAATTTTTAGATTATGGTCCAATTAAGGTTCCTATGGACCAATAAGATTAATCCAAACATAGGGAGGAGATAAATTGAAGAATAAAAGAAACCCCTCTCCCAAATGAGTAAATGCTCACATAAGATGAAGAGTGGAGACTAAGGACCAAAGAAAAGAATTTAAAAAACTGAATTTTGACACCTCAATGTGGGAGAGAGAAACATTGAGAAATTATAGAAAAGATCAAAATTCACCATTTACCTTACAAATTGCTTGATTCTTTGTTCATGGTAGAGGCCCCCAACCAATCAATTGGTTAAGTATGTTGATGGAGCCACCAATGGGGATTGAAGAAAGAGGGAAGCTCCAATTTCTTCAATTTGGAGAGAATTTTAGAGAATAGTATAAATTAGCATTATTTCAGCATAACTCTAGTATAGTAAAATTCTTCTCCTTTTTTTCAAAGGACTCATGTTCTATTTATAGGAGAGGGAAGCTCTAACCAAAGCTAACTGAATTCTAGAATTTTCCAAATTCAATTTGGTTGAATTTGGACTAGATTTGGACCTAGTTTGGTTACTTTTTGATTCGGTTTGGTTCCATTTTGATTTGGTTTGGTTCAAGAGAGAGGAGAGATAAAAATATCACATTATTTTTGAGTTTAAAACTCATTCAAGCATGTGAAATATGCACCTCCTTTAATGGACTCCCCTTCCTTACATATGTGTCAAAATGGAATCATTATATCCAAAATATCTCATATTTTTAATATTGCTCATAGTTTTTTACTAAAATAAACCTTGTACATTTTCAACTCTTCATCTTATGTGAGCATTTACTCATTTTTGGATACCCAAAATATCTCATATTTTTAATATTACTCATAGTTTTTTAATATTGCTCATAGTTTTTTACTAATAAACCTTGTACATTTTCAACTCTTCATCTTATGTGAGCATTTACTCATTTTTGGATACCCAAAATATCTCATATTTTTAATATTGCTCATAGTTTTTTACTAATAAACCTTGTACATTTTCAACTCTTCATCTTATGTGAGCATTTACTCATTTTTGGATACCCAAAATATCTCATATTTTTTATATTACTCATAGTTTCTTACTAATAAACCTTGTGCATAGTCAACTCTTCATCTTATGTGAGCATTTACTCATTTTTGGGTATCTTCTTTTACAAATTGGATTTATCTCCTCCCTACACATGGATTGATGCTATTGGCCCATAGGAACCTTAATTGGACCATAATCCAAAAATTTCTGAAAATCTAGACCCTTAGGCTAAGGTCCTTTATACCCATTTCCAATAAATTCCAATTGCACATTGGAAAGTTCTTTTTGAATTTCTGTTTCAAGGAAATTCTTTTTGATAATATGAGAAATTTTTCTATCTAAAAATATTCAAAATCTGAATATTCTCTCTCTAGAATATTTTCTCTCTCTATGTCAAAATAGGCAGAGACAAGATCTTTTATATTTCTGAAGAGGGGATTGATTACAGGGGAAGATGCTGGATATCTTGAGAGGCTAGGGAGGAATCTTACATTCTCTCCCACTTGAAAAACGCGAGATGTCCTCATCTCGCAAACTGGGGGTAATTTCGCAAGATGCATGAATATGAGACTGAGAGAAAATTTTTAATTAAGATTAACTACCAAGAAAAGTCTCAAAGAGAGCAAGACTCAAGACAAGAACAAAGATTTCAACTTTATTCATTCTTGGAACATAAACAGTAAAGATAGAAGAACTCTTTATACTTCCATAAGCCCGTCCATCATATGGTCACAAAAGCAGCACTCACAAGCTGCGCACACATAAGGTAACTCATCTATGGGAATAATTCGGCTGGTTATTGCCGCACCTATCTCACTGGTATGAGGTGACCTATTAAAAGGACTTCTGAGAGGCAAGCCAAAAATAGGATAAAGGCATATCTTCTGATGAGGAAGAAAACACGCCAGTAAGAAGACCCGCTCAGAAAACCCAACATGCCTTGATCTCATCACGCAGTAGTATCGGGGTCCCAAACCCAAAGCTTTAATAACCATAGCCAAGCGAACATTGTTGCTGTTGACCCCACGGTGTTACCCTAGTTATGTCTTGATAGGTCCGCCATTTGGTCTGAGCTACAGAAGTTCCCGAGTGAGGGAAAAGTGAGCGCTCATACAGTTCTATAAAATCCTTCTTCACAGACTCACTTGCGTCTTGAAGGTGAGAAATCATCATGGATAAAACCAATTCCTGCTGCCAAGCCATAAAGGAGATTAAGAAAGAAATGAGATCGATGGAAGTAAGATTACTGCGAGCAACAAGTAAGAGTTACGACTTATATAAAGAAGGAACTAGCGTAACCTAGAAGCCAACGGGGTATCTTGCCACTGAAGTTTTACCATCTTTCCATGATTTGGTTTTGGCACATATTTCTATAGAAGGCTTACATGAGATACATTATGAACTTTGAGATGAGGAGATAAAAGAAGCTCGTAGGCTAAGTCACCTACTTTCTTTGAATTCAGATAAGGCCCACAATATCTAGGGGATAATTTCTTATACTTCCTAAGAGATAAAGAACTTCTTTTGGGCCGTACTCGAATGAAGACCAAAACCTTGATATCTAAAACACCGATTTTCACTTCTGAACTCATTGTTCTGAATCCTTAAAATAGGTGGGACTCCTGAGAAGTATTCTAGGGAAAGGGTCTTCCTTTTTTAAACAGAATCTTTCTTTTATTTTAGAGAGGGAATAATTATAAGATCAGAAAGGGAGATTCTTACTCCTGCATACCTTGAAGGCTGAGGGAGGAATCTTACAGATGCGGAGAGTCAACGGAGGACGTCTCATGTAGCAAGGTCGGCCAAGGTCTTGACCAGCCTCGGTTCGATTTAAATGGTGAGCTTCCGTTAGTACGGTGGATGAGGGACCAAGGAAGCAGCTTATGAGTGAAGCGCTAGGTGACCTACGAAGGATCCTAGAGGGTGCTGGCCATACGGTGCTCGGGCTCTGGGTCGCCGAAGATACCCACACGTGTGTCGTGGAAGATATTGGAACAAGGAGTAAGAGTGGTTTTCTAAAACCGAGTATGGATCTGGTTGATTGACCTTGCTGGTCCTCAACTGATGAGTCCATGGCTCTCTTATATGGATCTGTTGGTTGATCTTGCTAATCTTCAACGAGGATTCCATCTTGATTTTTATAAGTGAATATTTGTCGGGTACTATGAGCTAGGAACTATCGAAAAGGCCCTGAGTGAGTGAATAGGTGGTGAGCGTTCTGGTTGCCAATGATGCCATAGATACTCCGATGAAGGAATGATTGGAAATTAAGATTCAACCGGATACTTGGAAGTTTATGATCAGTGTTCCTATGGGCCAATAAGTTCAATCCATGTGTGGGGAGGAGATAAATCCAATGTGTAAAAGAAAAATACCCAAAAATGAGTAAATGCTCACATAAGATGAAGAGTTTACTATGTACAAGGGTTATTAGTAAAAAAACTATGAGTATTACTAAAAAAATAAGATATTTTAGGTATAATGATTCCATTTTGACACGTGTAAGGAAGGGGAGTCCCTTCAAGGAGGCACCTACTTCACATGCTTGAATGAGTTTAAAGCTAAAAAATAATGTGATATTTTTATCTCTCCTCTCTCTCTTGGATCCAACCGAATCAAAAAGGAACCAAACTAGCTCCAAATCTGGTCCAAATTCAACCAAACTGAATCTGGAAAATTCTAAGAATCAGTTGGTCTTGGTTAGAGCCTCCCTCTCCTATAAATAGAACCTGAGCCCTTTGTAAAAAAATAGGAGAATTATGCTGAAATAATGATAATTTTTACTATCTCTAAAATTCTCGCCAAATTGAAGAAATTGGAGCTTCCCTTCTTCTTCAATCTCCATTGGTGGCTCCATCAACATACAAAACCAATTGATTGGTTGGGGGCATCTACCATGATCAAAGAATCAAGCAATCTGTAAGGTAAAGGGTGAATTTTGATCTTTTCTATAATTTCTCAATGTTTCTCTCTTCTCAACCCCTCTCAAGCTTGAGAGGCTTAATTGGAATGGCTTTTTAATGCTATTGAAGTTAATTGATAAATGGTAGTAAGGAAATACATAAATTTTTATTTATGCTTAATTTTAATGGTTTTTATGTAATTTCTCTCTCTCACTCAAAGAATGGTCACTCCCATGACCTATTCTCAAACCAAATGAAGCTTCTCATGATGCTTTTCCCTAATCCAAGAATAAATTCTATGCGTGTTTAATTGGAGGCCAAATTAATGGCTTTTTTATGCTTTTAAATTAGTTATTTCATGAAAATTTATGATTCAATCCATAATGGGTTAATGATCCAATTAGGGATCATTCTAATCATATCCATAATGTCAAAGTTCATTCTTTTAGAATAAATTGAGACTTATCAGTAATAGCAGTGGAGCTATAGCGAAATTTCTGTAAAAATTATACATAAAACATTTTCATTCAAAGTATGAAAAGAGGACTTCCTACCATATTCTAAGAATTATCATCCTAGATAAACTGATTGATTCTCATTGTAGTCATAGAAATATTGGTTTTTAGGTTTATGCATAATTAATGAATTTTTAGATAAATTTATTTATCTATGAGAAGTAATTAAATGTTAAAAGAGGAATTCTCATTACATTGGAATTCCATGATTGGATGGAAAAAGAGAATTTCTTATCATATTGGAATTATGGGATAATTCATTTAATTTCAAAATATTTATCTATGAGAAGTAATTAAATGTTAAAAGAGGAATTCCCATTACATTGGAATTCCATGATTGGATGGGAAAAGAGAATTTCTTATCATATTGGAATTATGGGATAATTCATTTAATTTTAAAAATAAATTTTTAGATAAATTTATTTATCTTTAAGAAGTAATTAAATGTTAAAAGAGGAATTCCCATTACATTGGAATTCCATGATGGGATGGGAAAAGAGAATTTCTTATTATATTGGAATTATGGGATAATTCATTTAATTTTAAAAATGAATTTTTAGATAAATTTATTTATCTATGAGAAGTAATTAAATGTTAAAAGAGAAATTCCCATTACATTGGAATTCCATGATTGGATGGGAAAAGAGAATTTCTTATCATATTGGATTTATGGGATAATTCATTTAATTTCAAAAATGAATTTTTAGATAAATTTATTATCTATGAGAAGTAATTAAATGTTAAAAGAGGAATTCCCATTACATTGGAATTCCATGATTGGATGGGAAAAGAGAATTTCTCATCATATTGGAATTATGGTATAATTTATTTAATTTCAAAGATGATTTTTTAGATAAATTTATTTATCTATGAGAAGTAATTAAATGTAAAAAGAGGAATTCCCATTACATTGGAATTCCATGATTGGATGGGAAAAGAGAATTTCTTATCATATTGGAATTATGGGATAATTCATTTAATTTTCAAAGATGAATTTTTAGATAAATTTATTAACTATGAGAAGTAATTAAATGTTAAAAGAGGAATTCCCATTACATCTGGAATTCCATCATTGGATGGGAAAAGAGAATTTCTTATCATATTGGAATTATGGGATAATTCATTTAATTTCAAAGATGAATTTTTAGATAAATTTATTTATCTATGAGAAACATTTAAATGTCAAAAGAGGAATCCTTACGACATTTGGAATTCCATCATTTAGATGGACAAAGAGAAATTTCTAGCATATTGAAATAATGGATATTTTAAATGAATTTATTTTATAAGAAATATTTGATGGAAAAAGAGAAATTCCCATGGTAATTGGGATCCTAGAAATTAAATGGGAAGAAGAGGAATTTTTAGTATAAATTCGATTTATGATTATTTTACCATAAGAGGAAATATGGGTAGAATTGATTTCTATAAATCCCATGAGTTTTTTTACTCAAAAGAAGAATATTGAATATAATTAAATTGAGGAATTGAGAAGCAATATAGAAATAGTCCTCAGAAAAGAATCTTTAATTTAGGCCAAGCAATTGGCAGGAATTTAGAAAAAAGTCCTATTATTGATATCAATCTGGAAAAAGCTATTAAGAGGTAATAGCATGAAAATAGGATGTGATAAAATATGTATGTGATGTGATAGGATGTGATAAGATGTGTAGGGGATGTGATCAGATAGGAATGGATGTGATACGATGAGTATGTGATGTGATAGGATGTGATAAGATGAGTATGAGATGTAAAAGGATGTGATAAGATGTGTATGGGATGTGATAAGATGTGTATGGACTGTGTGATAGGATGAGAATGGATGTGGATGTGGATGTATGAATGTGGATGTGGAAATGGATGTATGGATGTGGATGTGGATGTATGAATGTGGATGTGAAAATGGATGTATGGATGTTGATGTGGATGTATGGATGTGGATATGGATGTATGAATGTGGATGTGGATATGGATGTATAGATGTGGATGTGGATGTGGATGTGGATGTGGATGTGGATGTGGATGTATGAATGTGGATGTGGAAATGGATGTATGGATGTGGATGTGGATGTATGAATGTGGTTGCGAAAATGGATGTATGGATGTGGATGTGGATGTATGAATGTGGATGTGAAAATGGATGTATGAATATGGATGTGGATATGGATGTATAGATGTGGATGTAGATGTAGATGTGGATGGGGATGTGGATGTATGAATGTGGATGTGAAAATGGATGTATGGATGTAGATGTGAATGTGGATGTATGAACGTGGAGGTGGATGTGGATGTGGATGTAGATGTATGAATGTAGATGTGAAAATGGATGTATGGATGTAGATGTGGATGTGGATGTACGAATGTGGATGTGTATGTGGAATAATGAATGCGAATATGTATGTGAATGGATATGACGTCGATATGAGCGAATGGATGAGATGAGATGTCATGTGAATCAAAATGTGAATGAATGATATAAGATGTGAATGAATGAGATGTAATGAGAAATGGATGTGATGAGACGTAATGTAACTTAAGAAAGATAGGAATGGATGTTATGTGAAGTGAATGAATCTGATGTGATGGGATGGAAAATGATGTATCTGGTTAAGAGTGGATACACATATGATTTGGATTTGGGTTAAGTAATATGGATTGATGTGGAACAATCTGGAAAGATGAGAGTTCATTATAGAAATTGTAATTGTGAACTGTTTGTAAATGATTGTTTTATGTCAAGAATGCCGGGGAAGCATTTTGACTGTCTTGAGAATGTGGTCATGGAGACCTACTTGATAAAGTTGCAACAGTTAACGGAGAGTCAACGGAGGACGTCTCGTGTAGCAAGGTCGGCCAAGGTCTTAACCAGCCTCGATTCGATTTAAATGGTGAGCTTCCGGTACGGTGGATGAGGGACCAAGGAAGCGGCCTATGAGTGAAGCGCTAGGTGACCTGCGAAGGATCCTAGAGGATGTTGACCATACGGTGCTCGGGCTTTGGGTCGCCGAAGATACCCACACGTGCATCGTGGAAGATATTGGAACAAGGAGTAAGAGTGGTTTTCTGAAACCGAGCATGGATGTGGTTGATTGACCTTGCTGGTCCTCAACTGATGAGTCCATAGCTCTCTTATATGGATCTGTTGGTTGATCTTGCTGATCTTCAACGAGGATTCCATCTTGATTCTTATAAGTGAATATTTGCCGGGTACTATGAGCTAGGAACTATCGAAAAGGCCCCTGAACAGGTGGTGAGCGTTCTGGTTGCCAATGATGCCATAGATACTCCGATGAAAGAATGATTGGAAATTAAGATTCAACCGGATACTTGGAAGTTTATGATCAGTAACACTATGATTTCATTAAATGACTGATTTAAATACAGTTAAATCTAGGAAAAAGGCAATTTCATATTGGGTGTGTAAGTGGTGTGAGTGGAGTTAAATTTGCTTGAAAATCCAGCTAGGGGGCCTGGGAACTTTTTTCCCTGGTACCCGAGACAAAACCTAACCAAATTCTAAATTTGATCCCATCACTACAGCGGTTGGTGGGCGGTTGGCTAACCCATGGGACTGGATGGGGTTAGGCTGGACTGATGGATCCGTAAAATGAGACTCAATTTCTATTGTAGTACACTAGATGAAGTAAATCCCGGATAGTAATTGTTCTATATAAAAAGGAATCAATGGATGTGCCTCTCGATGGGGAAAAAAACATTGATCTCTATGATCCAAGTGCAAGTTTCTTCCTTGATCTGACCAAGTGACTTTAGGTTCGGTTAGATCAGTTTGGTCAGTAATGACCTTGACTACGTTAGAGTAAAATTTATCCTGGAGGAATCGCCTGTGCTTTCCAAGCGGCAAGGGAAGTTTTTCCAAGTTCAGTTTTGGAAGAACCGAGGAATTAGTCACCTGTCCAGATATCCGTGGTGGGCGAGGCCCCGAGTGTGGGACCCTGCCCCGTGCAAGATGTGCTACTTCTGCTGCTGCTAGCACCCCAAATCAGTTGTGCGGTGGGGACGGGGATCTTACAATATAAGTGAATTTCTCTCATAATACAATATACTCTCCCATTGTGCAATTGAGTCTTGCTCTTGCTAATCCTCTTACTAATCTCTCTCCCTAATGCATGCTAGTGAGTGTGTGAGTGAAGTGAGCTGAGAGGAAGGACGAGTACCTGTAGTGCAATGCGGCGATGTGACAACGCTCATGGGAGGTGTAGTGGAATTGCTTCTCAAGGAGTTATAGAGCTTGGAGAACTCAAGGGTTACGAGCTCGACCATTGGAACGATCCTCACACGACAGTTGTCATTCATCACGTAATCTCTTGTTGAATGTGTTTTAGGGGGGTTAGGGTGAGCCATAACATTCTCTCTCTCTCTCTCTCTCTCTCTCTCTCTCTCTCTCTCTTGAGCTTGAGCTTGTGGTTTCTTGCTTGTGTTGTATATGCTTGTTTGCTTGATTGTTGTGTATGCATGTTGTATATGCTTGTTTGCTTGATTGTTGTGTATGCATGTTAGGGATGGTGTTAATCTAGCTTCTCTTCTCCTCTCCCTTCTCATGTCTCCCTACCAGGATCCCTCTTGCATGCATTTCACGAGACCCTTTTTTTACTTCTTGAAGAAATAATTTAAAACTCACAAATTACTTCAAAATTGATACAAAGACTTGAATGAAATTGAAACTAGATAACATAACACAAGGCAAGAGAAATAGAATGACATCACCATAAAGAGTAAAAGAGTAAAGGATAGAGAGTACCACACACAAGACCAGATTGGGTGCAATCTCCCCCCTCAAGTGTGTAGCTCCGCTTCCACGACTTGAGTGTTTAAAGAATTTTATTCATAAAAATATCCCAAGGAGGTAATAATAGATGTGCATACAAATTGGGCTAGCTTTTTCCACTTTTGGGTATTGCTTTACATATTATTAACCATATGAAGACTCCTGAGGTTTGTACATAAAAACCTTTGCCCAATATAATTGCTAATGGGCCTTGTTACATAAAATAACTTTGTGCACATTTGCACATATAATAATCTTGTTCATATCAGTACATTCCATTAAGATGAATCTTGCACAAATTAAATTAAGCATATTTTTCTATAATTATTAATTCATCAAAAAAATAATAAAATATATACCTGTAATAGTCCTCCCATTTAAGGAAGCAAATGTCCTCAGTTGTGTAAGAAAAATGTTGAGAGAACAAGATTATGCTCGTAGGTATTTATGTCATAACCTGCAAGGTAATCTCAGAGGTCCAAACATGGCTCAAAGGCACAAAGGCATGGCTCAGAGGTTCTTATGAACATGGAATACCAACAAGAAAAAGTCATACAACACCTAAATTGGTGATCGTCACACTAAAAATCAATTCAATAATAATATGCACCAAAAGTCTAATACATGATTCATAAAAGAAAAATGATCATCATCTTCACACCACCCCTCAATCCACCAGCCATACAACACCTCAATTGGTACCCTTGCACATCTCATGCAGTGCGACACCTCAATCAGTTCCCTTTGCACTTTTCATTGACTATACTCTCATAAACACTATCCACATTAGTTAAACGATTAATTGAACACATCAATTAATCCCAAAATTATTTAGAGATATAGACAACTCATAAGTATTCAAATAATAGCCACAGACATGTCTGCCAGGTGTCAGTAACCCGTATATGGGCGTCCCCGATATACAGTCGCATAAATGCATGAGAGGATGGCTTCATGATTGGTGTGGAAGACTAGATCTACACATAATGTATATGCAATGAACTAATCAAATGAACGTATGTAAATCGAGTTTAAGTGTCCCATACCACATAGGCACGTTGCACATACACACATAGGATGGTAAAAGATAGAAGACATAAATGTGTCTGGAGTAAGTATACGAAACCAATCTAAGTCCCATACCACCATATTAATTCTATACATTACTTCCTTCAGAATAGAAGTTTGAGGCGGCGGAGTGGCCAGTTCCCTCTAAAACTTAAATTCTAACACAGATTTTCTCTATCTTGAAATTTTATTTAAGTTACTAAATTTCAACTCATCTTAATGTTGAATCTATGGCTTATTAATTAGGCTTTTAGGTTGTAAAAATATTATAGAAATACTTATGAAAAAGTTTTATAAACGGAAGGACCAAGATCACAGACCTGATGATATGTTAGGCCATGTGACGACACAGGAGCAGTGCAATGGTGGGCTATCCACTCATCTACATAAACAATATCCTGAAGGCTACGAAGGGATGATAGCATCGCCTCCAAGTCTGCCACGATATGCAATGTAGACGGTGTATCTCTAGCACTTCTACGGATAGCCGCTAACTCACGGTCTATCTTCGCGAGACGAGGTCCACAATAGACGAGCGGCCCTCCTCGTGGCCCTCCTTGCATGACTCCATGCTAAAACTTAAGCCTAACACAAAGGTCCAATGCTTAGTGCTAAGTAGCACTAAGCTTCATTAGTGCTAAGTAGCACTAATGAAGCTATAAAACAATGCTAATGGGTCACTAATGCTAATCCCAATCAAGAGAGTAAGGAGAGTGAAAACAATTTCTGACAATGAGGCAAAAAAAAACTTTTCCAGTTTTATAACCTCGAATGAGGTTCGGTGGCATTATGCACTTTAGGGCTTGCAAGATGTACGCTTTGGATTTTAGGGTTAGTGAGACAAATGGCCAAGATACGCACTTAATTTTAGGGTTGGTGAAGGATCGACGACTGAGATTTGAATTCAGTACCTCATTCAAGGTACATGGACGGCTTCGATTTTAAGTCATTACCACGATAGAGGTATGTTTGATAGTCGAGATTCATTTAATACCTCGATCGAGATATTTAAACGGCTGGGATCACATCTTCAAATGTGCGTGAATGGATGCTCGAATTTTGTAGAGACGAACCTCATTGTTCGAGGTTTTTAAACGGTCTTGATTTCATCTCTATACCTCGAACGAGGTATGTGGACAGATGAGATTGCATCTCTATACACCTCGAATGAGATATTTCAATGGTCGAGATTTTATTTCAATATCTCGTTCAAGATATGTAGACGGTGGAGATGCGCTGGTCAAATATGCTGAATGTACATTTGAGCGTTGTGTTTAGGGGGATACACCGTGGCATTGATGTGGATCCGAGTGGCATGAATGTCTCGATTGAGATAGTGTGGTGGTGGTGGTGACCTGTACTGGTGGTGACATGGATGATGACTAGAAACCCGGACCTGCTAGCGTGGCGTTAGTTGGTATCTCATTTGAGATATGTCGCTTTCGATATCACAATCGAGGTACCCCGCCGCCCGAGATTCATGTGGTGGATGTCCCAATTTTAGAGAGAGTGAACGAAAGTGAGTACCCTCATCTTGCAACCACCCTATGGTGTTTTGAGAGAGATAGAGTGAGCTTTGTCCATTACTTTATTGATTTGTGCATGAGGACCACAACCCTCCTGCAGAACAGAAGAGCTCACAAACTCTAAAATCTCTCTAAAGAATACCGATTATCATGAAATATTTCTTGGCCAGCCAAAAGAAAAAGACTTAATGCTCTCAAAATCCCCTTCCATCTTAAAAATTGCCCAGGAAGAACCCATAAACTATGAAAGCTCTTAAGACAATACCCATTGTTATGGGAAAGATTTCTTGGCTAACTAGATCATGTGTTTTCATATCCCTAGTGTACTTCACATTTAAAATGTTCATAAGAGACGAGAAGCACAATTGCCTAATTACTTGCACGTTCTAAAAGTACACACAAGATACCACAAGCATAGTTGCCCAAGTACTCTAGTATTATTGCGTTCATAACTCTTTTCATCTTTTACTATTATCTTCCTAAAATGAGACACAAAAATGTTGGAGGTATAAATCTTGCGTGGTAGTGGGGATTGCAAGATAGAAAAAGGGATGCCAAGTAGTCCCACATGCAAAGAAATGTGGAAGATGAAAGGGTATATATAGCCCAAAGGAACCCCTCCTATCTTCAACTTACTCAAGCTTATCTTTTGTGGAAGACTAGAGGGTTGGTTAGGTAGAATGGGGACGTGCCTTAGCATGCCAGAGCCTTTGTAGGCCCATGTGGATTTGTGTGCTTCGAAGGGTATTATTAGCCCTCATAGAAGGGACACTCTAGGCACATATGTTGCCCAAGCATCAATTTCTTCCATGGTGTGTGAGTTCCATGACATATCATGGCAATGTGGCAACTCTTGGTTTCCAAGATGGTATCAAAGCCTCAGTTCATGGTCCTAGGCCGTTTCCCGCCATGCTCGATTGGAGGGGGTTGTTGGAGGTGCAAACATCTCGAAACAAAGGCATAATAATGTGTTTAACAAGAGATTTCATGTAGGATACTTAAAGAGAAAGACTTCAATGAATCCCAAAACTCCTATTTCTTTGTGAAAATTGATTTGTTGATTCTTGACTAATTTTCATTGCAATGAACATTGTTTGATTAATCAGTGAATTAATGAGGATTCTTTATCAAATTCAAATATGTAAAATTATAAATTCATTTTGCCTCATATTGCAAAAATAAATTAATGTTTGTGCACCACGAGCTCGCTCTATTTAGAACCACTCGAGCATGTTGAGCTTCCTAAATCTACAGGAGTATCAAACCGATGTTGTGAAATAGGGCTCCAAGGAGAACATGCCCAAACCTTTATAAGGCGGCAACTTGAACCATTTGTCATGATCAAGGAAAGCATGGATACAGCAAGATTTGCAGCAGCACTGTTGAGGGTGGTCGAAATCCTCGAGAGGAGGCAGATCCAGCTCGGGAGGGGGTGGCAACCTTTTCAATGCGCCATCGCCACGATCACAACAGGGGTATTTATCTGGTTGCCGAGGCTTGTTGTATACAAAGGCGCACATGAGGCCCCCTGCAGCTGCCACGTGGAAGCTGGTGACGGACTTACTGGCGGCGAAAGCCACGTGTTGGAGGTGAGCCCCATGTGAGGGTGGTGGGAGGGCGATGAACTCTTTGGCGTAGTGAGATGCTCTCGACTTTCTGGGACCACGCTCTTTGGCGTAGTGAGAGGCCATCACCAGCAAGCCGCTGGGACCACGCTCGCAAAAACGCCGCAAATTCTTCATCGCCGCCATGACTTCCTCCAGACTCGTGTCGGCTTTGTAGGTTTCGGTTCTGTTGAAAAGCTGTGTGATTTTGCAAAACGCAAAATTAACTATGCTTTTGTTAATATGTTATCAATCATTATTATTCAGGCTCCGTTGAAAAGCTGTTTGTGATTTTGCGAAAAAGCCTTGCGTGAGTATGCTCGCCTAATTCAATTATTTCAATGTTTAGGTGTGGTAAGTATTTGAAAACTCTTTTTGTTTTTTTGGGAACAATAATAATTATTTCAATGTTTATGTGGTAATTATTTGAACACGTGTTTCCGTTGAAAAGCTGTTTGTGATTTTGCGAAAAAGCCTTGCGTGAGTATGCTCGCCTAATTCAATTATTTCAATGTTTAGGTGTGGTAAGTATTTGAAAACTCTTTTTGTTTTTTTTGGGAACAATAATAATTATTTCAATGTTTATGTGGTAATTATTTGAACACGTGTTTGGATATATATATATATATAGAGAGAGAGAGAGAGAGAGAGAGAGAGAGTTGAATTTGATGATTAGGGTGTATAAAAATGATGGATTAACATCAACATTTTGACATAATAAGAATGCAAAAAAATGCGAAACTATAGAATAAAGACGAGACAAGAGATGTAGCGAAAAGCTCATTTGATATTCCTGTGGATAGGTTCGTATTAGGGACCTTTATATAGACTTGAGTATATTCGTATTAGCTACTAACTGTGACTAATAAGCTTGATGAAGCCATCTCCTAATCCTACCTAGATTTGAGGAACACCTCCCTTGAAGTGAGTACCTCAGGGGGTTCACTTAAAAATGCGTAAGTCTATTATGTGCGATCATTAGGAGGGGTTTTTTTAAGTAAGACTTTGAGAAAATTTTACAAAAAATCTACTTACATAAGAGGCTTTTAAATGGCATTTTGAAAAAAAAATGCGTAAATTTATTTAAAAAAGGGACATTTTATTAAGTCAAAATTCACAAAAAAGGGCCTTTTTAAATACCATTTGAACGCATGTTATATGTAGGTGTCTTCATACCCCTAAGGTGAGCACCCACTTGGAGCCTCTTCTCACCTAACTCTTTGGGATGGACATTCCACATTCTCCTTCACATTTGAGCCTATTAAGGTGAGCACCCGCTTGGAGCCTCTTCTCACCTTACCATTATGAAGATAATGATTCAATCGACTCATATGATGCAATAGTCTTGTAACTTATAAGCCACTCTTCCGACTAGTTTCAAAGTCCATAGTCTATAATATATAGGTGACAACTTGATAGATTTACCTGCACTAAGGTGTCCTTGACTTTTCAGGGATGAGTAGAAACCCTTTCTCGCCCCTCTTTGGCTATCCTTTTAAGATTAGTGTATTTAGCCACTCAGTCCGTAGCAAGATCGATATAATCTCGAGCTTCAATTGGGTTCTGGTGTGTGATCATTCCTTGCACCATTCCAAAAAGATTCTAATTTGCAAGCCATACTCAAAGCAACTAAATGACTTACAAAAGTTTAGTAACTAAACCACATACAAAATAGAGGCATCCAAATCAAAGGAGAAACATGGCCTTCCTGAGGCCTGACAAGCTCTCATGAGGGGAGCTATCCCCACACCCCATATCCAATACAAGACCACCTACCACACATAATAACTCTAGGACGTAGAAAAAAAAACTAGTTAAGCACTCCAAGCTACCTCGAATAGGCTGTGATGAGAATGGTGCAATAGTCCTATGGACATCTGGTACATAATGTGTCTAGACATCATCTTAAGGGATGCTTTGATGCATGTCAAATAGATGCTGACTATCTATAATAAACATGGTGGGCCTCCCTCTCCAATGCTTCACAAATAACAACTGTGAAGCATGCAACTGCATGTCCTAAGTATTCTTAAAAATGACACTTGCTTCATACACACAAAATTTATGTCAAACAAAACAATATTTATTGGGTAGGGTCCTCACTGTCAAAGCGCTCTCCAATGTATGTGGCATATTCATGAGAGAGCTTGTCATGCATGACAACTTGCCTAGCCACCTCAAGGTTCTGCACGCAGTGTGTGATAAAGCCGCAACTTCTTCATCACCCCCTCAGTACGATGACCCCTATTTTTTGCCTTGCCACATCAGCCATACCCCCCTAGTTTCACTTTTTAAAGAGAATATTCTCATACTCTCTCTCTTACTTTTTGACTTTTCTCATACTTTCTCTTATACTTTTTGAATTTTTTATCTTCACTCTCTATAAATTGAATCTTTCTTGTCATCTTGAAATCTCCTTTCTCATTAACTCCCACCATATCTCCCTTCTACATAAGCAAAACATTCTCGTATTTAGGTGGGCCCCAAAAAGTGATTTTTTTTTACATTTTGAGGTGGAAAAAACACCACCCAATCAATATGTATGATGAAAATAAAATTTTTCCTCCAAAAAGCTTGTAATTCAAGGGTCACGTCAGAAGCCTATTAGAAGCCAGTACATCCATAACTAACTGTCAGGTCCCCACAACCCCATAAACATAACTAACTGTCAGATCCCGAAATTGTGGGGACCCCAAAAATAATTATTTTTTATTTTTTCTCATAAATATAATTTATTGATGAAAAACTCCATGTTAGTATATTTGTATATCAAAAATATCATTTTCTACTAAAAAAACGGATTTGTGTTAAACCTACAATAGCAAAGTTGTAACAGTCTCTCTCACTCACTCCCTCTCTCCCTCTCTCTCTCTCTCTCTCTCTCTCTCTGCTTTAGCTTCTTCCTCTGCTTAGCTATGGAGCCTTTGCAAGCTGTGTGTATAGCCCCGTAAAAGATGCATTTCTAAGACAAGGAATCACTAGCACTTTATTTCCTACACTCAAGGTGATTCACAATGTCAAGCGTATCAATAATGATGTGCAGCGAGCTATACGACAGTTTTATCACATTGAGGGCACACTAACATTAGACACAGGGTCGAGCAGAAAGAAAATCAAGACAACAAGTACATAATTTCACTATGATGTTTACAATAACATCTTTGTTCATATTGAGAAACTACAACAAGCTATGGTGAAGTTCTATGGTCTTTCACCAGAAGGTGAGAACTTGCCATTGCTACTATTCATGTTTTTCGGTAGAAAATGAAGACGATTATTTTGTTTTGAATATTGTAAATTACCATTTATTTGCAGTTTTGGAGAGCACACTTTTATTTGCAGTTTTGGGGAGCACACTTTTATTTGTGCTCAAGCTAGATGAGTGCCAAATTGTGAAAGGTCAGAAGCTAGAACGTATGAGCATTACTCTCATGAATGAGGCCATGATTTGTGCATGGGAAAAGACTACCAAACCAAGTTTTAGTGTGCAATTTGATAAAGAGGTCTGGTGGCTTGGTGCATTCGAGGTACCGAAGGAGACACATGAGGTATTGACATGGATGTTTGAAAGGACTCCCTGGATAACAGATGTAATCAAAAAGCAAATTGATGGTCAACTTTTAGATGTAGAAAACATAGGAAAGTTCAAGGTGGATTGGTATCTTGGGGGAGATTTGAAGACAATTAAATGCATGATGGGTTGTGCTCAAGGCGCAACATCAAGATGGCCTTGTCCATACTGCAATGCTCAGATTGATATTCCTAGGCAGAAAAAGACAAATGGAAAAGGTATACAGAAGGTTGGTTCTATTGGGAAGGATGCCTCAAAAGGTCCCAAGAAAGGGAAGAAGCAACAAGAAGATGTAGTAGATCCAACAAGAAGATGTAGTAGATCCAACCGAGTCAACTGATGATGAAGATGTAGTAGATCCAACAAGAAGATGTAGTAGATCCAACCGAGTCAACTGATGATGAAGATGAGGAACAACCAAATACAAGATGGGTGGAAGGTGTCATGTCTTGTGATATGCTAGGAGAACCAAACAGGAATTCAAATTGGAGCCCCATCATTAATTTTTCACTAAAGAATATTCACTTTTGCACACTTCATGCATTCATGAGAATCTTTGATCGATTACTTAAGTGCCATATCGATTATGCATTCACAATGCCTACACAGGAGAGGAAATTTGCAGCCCTTGGTAAATTAGAGCATCTTTTGAATTCTCTGGGCTGCCATGGCAGAAATGTGAAAATTGGAGTGAATAAGCAGGCCTCTGGTATGTCATACGAGGTTGCTCAAAAGGTCTCCACCATGACTGGATCAAAGGCAAGGAGATTTTTGAAGAAGCCAGCAAACATAGAGAATTCAAAGAAGACTTGGGGACTCTGGAGAGACCTATGTGCAATCACCACAAATGTAGATTGTCCAATGCTAGCTCTTGTAAATATGCGCAAAAACAGCTTTGGATAAATTTCAATAACATGGTTCACATTATGAATCAAATGTAGATTGTCCAATGCCAGCTCTTGTAAATATGCGCAAATAGCTTTGGATAAATTTCAATAACATGGTTCGCATTATGAATCAAAGTAGCACAACTGCCCAAGAACGAGCATCATTCGAACAACATATCGTATAATTCACCAAAAGTGTACTAGGTGCTTTGGGAGAGAGTAAAGTAACACACTATATGGTAAGTTATACAGTAAAAAAATAAACTGGTGTTTTAACCTTAACTTTTTCTAATTAAATTCTATTGTCATGTGTACAGCACATAGTTTATGCGCATGGTGCATATTTCATGAACAAGTATGGATCGCTCGACATGTGGAGTACCCAAGGGATGGAGAAATCACATTATAAGGCAAGAGGGGCTTATTTTAAAAATACAAGACATGGAGGTGGAGCTTCTATAGGAGGAACACGTACAAACTATCTACAAGAGATGTTCAATTGGTTTTATCGTACAACTTTTGGAAGGGTATTGGTTAGGGAGAAGGCCCAATAATCTAAGCTTGCGCAAGAGGCACGCAAGGCTGAAAAAGTCATGCTCGGCTTGAATGGTTGCAGAACAATGCTCCCCATAGGCATGGTGCTTGTGGCGTGCACGAATGAGGAGACAAGGGAGGCGTTGGGTTGTGCACGCGCACTAGCATAAATCTAGATGTAATAAGGCTAAGAAAATAAGTTTACTTAGGTTTTTTTTCCCCCTTAAAAAAAACTATTAATAGTTCCTTCTCTCACTTCATTTTCATTTCACTTTTTTAGAGAGCTTGAGCTCAAGATCTACGTAGACACCCACGTAAGGACACCAGCATAGTCGTACATGGATATGGCACGCACCAAGAACACCGCACGTGTTACCATGCCTTCACAAAACATAGTGCAAGGCACCCAATGACCACATACTGGCGACACCACGGAAGAGAGTGACCCTTGGATTCTAGGACACGCCCAATGGGATCACCAGAGTCCAACCCTCCTCCCATAGCAACACCAGCGCACACACATGCAAGCCCTTCTAGTGGGAGCAAGCGTGTGAAGAAGACCCCTCAATGCAGCCACCCCAGAGATCAAGACAAAGAGGCTAATGATGAGCAGTTCGACTGGGTTGGTGAAAACATTTCTACATTGCGCAGCACCATAGGTGGTAAGACCCTACTACCAGGACAGGGTCCCCTACCTACCCAGGAGGAACTTGATACACAGGTACCACAGCAACAACAGGAGGAGGAGGATTCAGACTATGAGAGAGACCAAGAGGAGGTTCCTACAAGTGCGTGCAAGCGTAGAAAGGTCAAGCTCTTCAAGCCAAGGAAGTCCCAACCTCGCCAACATTCTAACACAACACAGAGAGCTCCACATAAGAAGAGCCCCTTTTGCTCGCACAGTGAAGGAGATTCTCCAATGATATAGAACAGAGTTCCCTGTGTGCAGGGGATTTCCCTTGAAGCATTGCAAGAAGCCTTCGAGGCTTACCTTGTTGGGCTTTTTGAAGACACCAACCTCCTTGAAATACATGCAAAGAGGATTACCATATCTGCCAAGGACATGCAACTAGCTCGGTGCGTTCGAGGCGAGCGAGACACGATCTAGAGATCTTAGATGTTAACCTTTTTTTTGAAGCAACTCTTTTGTTTCAAACCCCCCTTTGTAACAAGCCTATCTGGCTTTCATTTGTAACCTTTTGATAATTAAAATTTTAAGTTTCTCTTACAATGTCTCGGTGTCATCATGTTTGTTTAACATGGAGTGTCTATCATGTGCCAGTTTGTCACCCAAGGCATCAGAAATAGTCCTGGAGGACTAAGGAAGATATGCCAGAACAGTACAAATTTGGCCTCTGCAACGGCGATGTAGGCTCAAAATTCGCACTGTTCTGGAACTTCTAGCCACTCAGGATCATTTCTGATGCATTTATAATGAAGTTGAGTACACTAATTATGAGAAACATTAGTTTATAAGATAAAAACACCTTTAATCACGTATAAAAATATAGTGTTTATCATCCAATGCATCAGAATTACTCCTAGAGGACTCGGGAAGCTATGCCAGAACAGTGCGAATTTAGGCTCTGCAACGGCGGTGCAGGCTCAAAATTCGCACTGTTCTAGCACTACTCCCCTAGCCACTCAGGATCATTTCTGACGCATTTATAATGAAGTTGAGCACACTAATTATGAGAAATAGTAGTTTACAAGATAAAAACACCTTTACTCATGTGTAAAAATATAGGGTTTATCATCTAATGCATAAGAATTGCTCCTCAAGCATTGGGGAAGCTATGCCAGAATAGTGCGAATTCAGGCTCTGCAATGGCGGTGCAGGCTCAAAATTCGCACTGTTCTGGCACTGCTCCCCCAGCCACTCAGGATCATTTCTGATGCATTTATAATGAAGTTGAGTACACTAATTGTGAGAAACAATAGTTTGTAAGATAAAAACAACTTTAATCATGTGTAAAATTACATTGTTTGTCATCCACTGCATCAGAATTGCTCCTGGATCACTGGGGAAGCTATGCCAGAATAGTGTGAATTTAGGCTCTACAGCGGCGGTGAAGGCTCAAAATTCGCACTGTTCTGGCACTGCTTCCCCAGCCACTCAGGATCATTTTTGATGCATTTATAATGAAGTTAAGCACACTAATTGTGAGAAATATTAGTTTATAAGATAAAAACACCTTTAATCATGTGTAAAAATATAGTGTTTATCATCCAATGCATCAGAATTGCTCCTGGAGGACTGGGGAAGCTATGCCAGAACAGTGCGAATTCAGGCTCTACAGCGGCGATGCAGGCTCAAAATTCGCACTATTCTGGCTCTGCTCCCCCAGCCACTCAGGATCATTTCTGATGCTTTTATAATGAAGTTGAGTACACTAATTGTGAGAAATAATAGTTTATAAGATAAAAACAGCTTTAATCATGTGTAAAATTACATTGTTTGTCATCCAATGCATCAGAATTGCTCCTGGAGGACTGGAGAAGCTATGCCAGAACAGTGTGAATTTAGGCTCTACAACGGTGGTGCAGGCTCAAAATTCGCACTGTTCTGGCACTGCTCCCCCAGCCACTCAGGATCATTTCTGATGCATTTATAATAAAGTTGAGTACATTAATTATAAAAATAGTAATTTACAAAATAAAAATACCTTTAATCATGTATAAAAATACATTATTTGTCATCCAATGCATCAAAATTGCTCCTGGAGGACTGGGAAAGTTATGCAAGAACAATTGCTCTACAGCAGCGGTGCAAGCTCAAAATTCACACTGTTCTGGCACTACTCCCCCAGCCACTCAGAATCATTTTTGATGCATTTATAATCACTACTCCCCCAGCAACTCAGAATCATTTTTGATGCATTTATAATCAATTTGAGTACATTGATTATGAGAAACAGTAATTTACAAGATAAAAATACCTTTAATCATGTGTAAAAATACATTATTTATCATCGAATGCATCAGAATTGCTCCTGAAGGGCTGGGAAAGCTGTGCCAAAACAGTGCGAATTCGGGCTCTACAGCAGCGGTGCAGGCTCAAAATTCGCACTGTTCTGGCACTACTCCCCCAGGCTCCCAGGGTCATTTCTGATGCATTCACAAAAACATTGATGGGACAAACTAGAAAAACAATGATATACTTGATGAAAATAAGTTTGCAAAAATTGTATTGTATTCATAATAAGAAATGATACATCATCTTTACAAAAGCTTTCTTACAATATTGAGCTTCCTTCTCTTGTTATTGGGCAGAGTGTGCTCAAGGAGTGATTAGGCTATTTCTTGAGGATCCTCTATGCCTATGCTTTTGGCTATACCTATACGAGCAAGAAGCTTACCCCTAAATCCAGAACCAAAAACATCCAAAGGCAAGGGATTTTTTAATCAGAACTATACATTTGGTGCTCTCTGCCCCAGTAGAGGCTACACAGAGCACCTTAGAGAGGGCTTTCAAAAAGAAGAGAGTGAAGGCAGATTGAGGGGTGTAGTCCCTGTGGATAATGGCGATGCCATCCACAGGAAGTCGACCAAGATAGTGCGCCAACGCAGCATCATGTCCATGGACCTTGGCCTGGTCTCTGCTCTGCCGCCGCCTCTCCGATCATTAAAGATAAGGCCTCACACTTATAAATTGCCATGACTATAAAGAATCAATGGAGATAAGTGTAAGGACTTATCAGTAAAGATAAGGCCTTACACTTACAAATTTTCATGACTATAGTTATAGTCATGGCAATTATAGATAGACCGATCATTAAAGATAAGGCCTCACACTTATGAATTGCCATGACTATAAAGAATCAATGGAGATAAGTGTAAGGACTTATCATGAAAGATAAGACCTTACACTTATAAATTTCCATGACTATAAAGAACCATGCTCATTTACAAAATGGATTGAATGAAATATAATGCAAAATTATGGAAACTTAATATTGATAACACATTCTTTTCAAAAGACAAAAAAGAGAGTTATTTCTCACAAAATCACAAACAAATCACTATCAAAACCACATCTTTTTCATGGTAAACCATTTCTAAAGACAATGGGCATATATTAGAGAAATGCGATAGAAAAAGCCAATGGATGGATCCCTGGAGTGGTGCCAAAAAAGTTATGGCTCGCCAACAAGAAGATTACCTTGCAAACCAAAACTGTCGTGGGGATCTTTCCAATGGCCAAGCTTGTAATCCTTGAGGTCTCCAAGCTTCACCACTCCTCCCTGAGTAGAATTTCCAGCTCCACCACTCCTTAAGTAGCAATTCCTTGAGGTCTCCAAGCTCCACCACTCGTTGAGTAGCAATTCTAGCATAGGCTCCCATGTGTGTTGTCACACCGCCACATTGCACTACGTGCATTCGTCCCTCCTCTCACTTCACTTCACTCACACACACTCACTAGCATGCATTAGAGAGAGATTAGCAAGAGGATTAAGAAGAGCCACACTCAATTGCACAATGGGAGAATTCTTTGTATTATGAGATATTTTCACTTATATACATGGCCATAAGTGTTCACACTCACTTAAACTGTGGCCGACCGGGCACTTAAGGGTCATAAGAGGCCTAATGCTATTACAATGACTACTCTCATAATATATCCATGAAGTACATCACTTGGGACTTTATCCTAACTTGCTACCACACGCTCTTAAAGTGGAAAAATTACCATAAGTATTCCGTCAAACTATTACATGCACCCATCCGAGTTGTAGACCATTGCTTCATATCTTGAATGTATTACCTTTTGGTGTGTCTACCTTAATTCCTTGATGTAAGATAATGGCAGTCGCTCTTGTTAACCCTAGAAATGGGTTAACATGTACTGGTAGCTTTAGCTCATAAATCAAGGTGGGTGCTACTTAGCACATAATTTATCTTAGCCATAGTGCTAAATAGCATAGCTACATTAAGCAAAGTGCTAAGCAGAACTTTAGCTAAAGTGGTACTTAGTGCTTGCTACATGAATCAAGTGGGTGCTACTTTAGCACATAATTTATCTTAACCATAGTGCTAAATAGCACAGCTACATTAAGCAAAGTGCTAAGTAGAACCTACTAACATTAGCTAAAGTGGTACTTAGCACTTGCTACATGAGCCATAATGCTAAATAAAATATATGAGATGGTGAACTTAGATGGTGTTATTTAGCAGTTATTGACTTGAACTAATGCAGGCAACTGCTAATTAACAATGCTAGATATGCTAAGTAGTACTTTCTCACATCCGACATAGCACTAGCAGCTAACATCCTGCTTAGTTTTTAATAGCACTTCCTTCATAGATGGTGCTTTAGCACTCTGTGGTATGTGAACAGGTGCTAATTACCATGGCATTAAACTACACTATGAGTTTGAAAAAGTAGTTTGTGAACACATATGTGCACTTGAAAATCTACAAAATGCCTTACCCATAGCATCCAACCACTTTCAGGCAGCACTTCCTTCTTGACACACATTGGATCATGACAATGTGCACTTGAAAATCTACGAAATGCCTTACCCATAGCATCCAACCACTTTCAGGCACTTCCTTCTTGACACACATTGGATCCTGAGACAATGTGCACTACGCGAGAGAGTCTTCGCCACACAAAACATGTGGTATGTGTGCAAACAAGGAGTAAGTAGTACATCTAAACAATCTTGCTCAAATCCATAACCACAAAAACAATACTTGAAAATGATGCACAGCACAAGTGGAGTATGAGTACCATTAAAGAACTAAACTATAAATCAAAAGTCTTAAATTTATGGACTTTGGTGATGCACATTCAAACATATCAATGTGGAATGTAATGTCCTTTGAAGAATGTGCGGGATGTGCTAACAGACTTGGCTTCACAATGCTCAAGCCACGTTTAGTAAAAGAGACGTTGTCATCTCCTCTAAGTTACATAGGTGTATCCCTACCTTGTCTACCTCCTCTTCAATATTCTGGCATTTAGCCTAAAGAGTCCCCAAGGTTTCCTTTGCAGCTTACAATGTAGTGTCAAGTTCAATTAATGAGACTAAGGAGGATAGTCTTCTTTCAAGACTTCATTGCTAACACACTATAATTTTTGCAATATAAAAGCACAGGTGCTGTCATAGCCATCTACTTATCTATGTGTTTCTCTTCCTTTCACTTGTATTCTTTCCAAATATATAACCAAAGAGAGTCTCCTTGACTAGAGCTACATCCCTACGCCACATGGATAACATCTACAACTGTTCCTCAGTGACTTGCATTACAGGTACTTTGGTGATGTAAATTATGTTTAACATCTAGCTCTTCCTTCACCCTTATCCCACTAATAGAATCTTGACAGCGTTCCAACCTATGCTCCTAAAAGTCTTCCCACTTTACCACAACTCTGTGTTTGTGGGCGCTGGAAAGGCACGTGCCAAAACTAACCCCACCTCATTTTTAACATCTCTTGTACCATAAATATAATGGTACAAGAGATGTACCATAAATATAATGGTACATCTCTAAGAACTCGGGTACATAAGTATCCTTAAGATTTCTAATATGAAAATCCCTCCTACTATCTGGTTTGATCTTATCCCAAACATTTGTCATCCACTCCTGCAACTTCATGTCATGAACCTATAGCATACATGTAAATGGGCCCATGGGTAAAACACTATAAATAGGGCCTTGGGCACATGGATAGAACCTTTTGTCATTTTATTAATCTTGGACATTCCATTGTACCTTTGGTTCCTACTATGGAGATGGCCATCTATGGTCAAGGATCATGGCTAACTTTCAAGCCATCCTCTTGGTGAGAGGTTAACACACTTAGGCCATTGTGTATCTTTCTCTTTGCTACATACACATATGGATTCTCTCTCTTGTTCATCTTTGGCTATGTTGCTTGGAAATGCTAATTTCATGTGTAATGGATGCTAGAATTCATCTTTCATGTGTTTGATTTCATCTTTAACTCTAGATCCATTCCATTTGGTATCAGAGCCTTGATTTTGATCCACTTTCAAGGTTCTTGGTGCATGAGATTGGTATTTCTTAATTTTCTTGATTTTCTTGAAAATTTTCTTGAATTTCCTGGTCCTTCCTTGGTTAATGCTCCCTAATCATGCTCTAAATCTATTTATCTTGAGGGATAAGGAGAGATTTGGGTGCTAGAGGCCCCATTTTGATCAATTTTGGCCAAAAATTGGGCTCTGGGACCAAATTTTGGGGTGCCCGCACCAAAATTTGAATTGTAGGACCAAAATTGGGGGCAAATTACCTGATCTTGATTAACTTTTCCTTAATCCTTACATTTTTCACTAATTACCTTGTTTCTTGGAGCTTTCATGGCCATTAGTCTCCATACATGTCCCGTTTGAGCTCAAATCCTTAGGGTTTTTGTTGTGCAACTCATGGAGGAAGAGGTAGAGTATCAATTTTGATGGGATTTTCTGAAATTTTCTGGTCCCTCTTCTTTCCCTCACTCAAACCCTAGAACTAGAGAATTTCGTTGTCATTTACCCTCTATAATACCATTTGCTCACCATTAGAAGCTTCAATGACATGTATATGAGCTTCACTTGAGCATTTCTTGGGCATTTTCATCTCCTACCCGTTAGGCTGCTCGCGGCAGCACTGGCTGCATGAAGGCCCTCACGGCTCAATGTGATGTCTACCAAGTGCAAGAAGCTTAGCATTAGCCCTTTTAAGCTAGACATTATGTTGGAGAAGAAGTTGGAGACTATTTGCAAGAGTTCTTGGTGATTTTGTGGCTATGGTGAACTTCCAAAAACTAGAGAATAAAGTCTTCAAGAATAGAGGCATTCAAGCAATTTTCTTCATCAAGATCAATCAATGGTGGTTCTAAACACTCTTTAGTAAGTGGCTATTCAACATTTTCCATGAATCAAAGCTTCCATTGTAATGTTTGGGGATTCCATGAATCAAAGCTTCCATTGTAATCAAGGGCAAGTTTGGGGATCCATGTGTGGAAATCCCTAAATTACAGAAATTAGGGTTTCCTACATGCTTAATTAGCTCATTGGTATTGTCTACATGCCAAAAATGGGAGTATATAGCAAACTATTTGCTCTCATTTGCCATTGAACCACATGTGGGATGCCTTTTTGAAGAGTTTGATGAACAAGGCAAGCATTCATGCCCTTATGATGAATCTATGGCTTACCATTCTCCATTGGGACGCCATTGATCATTAGAGAAGGGAATATTCATCAAATGAATGGTATTATGCATGCACATGAATGCAATGGATGTGATTCTATGCATTGGAAGAGTTATGGACCCATGAATGAGCTATTGGCACCAATTTTGCATTGATATGACACATATTCTCATATCTTTGAGCATTGCAAAGGGTATTGGATGCCATTGAGCCACTTATAGCCATCTCAATGCTATGAGGAGTCACATGGAGTGTGGGCATGCATATGAGATTGTGGATTGAGCTATTGATCTTGCTTGCCCTCACATGCTATTGTTGTGGTGATTGGAGTTGAGTGGTTTTGTTGGATGGAGGGAAGATTCTTGGGATTTGATTGAAAAGCATGAGTCCATGCTCTTTGGTTGTAAAATGAATGAGTTGAAAAAGGGCATGAGTCCATGCTCTTTGGTTGTAAAATGAATGAGTTGAAAAAGGGCATGAGTCATGCCATGTGGTTGTAAGTAATCTTCCTTGCTTTTACATTCAAGCAAAGCACACTACCACATCACAATTGTTCTCACAACTTTCCATTCCTAGCATCTAGTATGTTGTGAGGTACCTCGGGCATTGGAGAAGAGGCCCAAGGGGAGCATGGCTTGAATCCACCGTGCCATGGGAAAGCGGTATGGTAGAGGATTAGGTACTTGGTGGGAAAGACATGGCCCCAACTTGTGCCTAGAATTGAATTAGGTATGAGGGTGGGAAGAGATTGGCTAGGAGATTAGCAAGCTTTGACGCACTTCATCGAAGACATTGGTACATGTATTGCGGTGATCCACTTGGGTTATGCATGAATTTGATGCCTGTTGGATGAGGCAAACATTGGAGCAATGTGATATGCACTTTATGCAAGATGCCAATGAGTGTTGATGTTGAAATGTGATGCTTAGGAGATCGAGATTTGGCTCCTAATACAAAGGAGACCATGCCGAAATCTTTCCAAAATTCTATGCATTGTTGGAGTTATGGGCATTGGTGAGCACATACTATGAGCTTTTGGATGTCAATGGAGTATTGGATGCTTGAACAAGTGAATTGGGGCAAGTGGGAAGCCATTGGTCACTAAGAAAGTCACTTGAGCAAGATTCTGCAGAATTGTAAAAACCCTAATTGAGTCAAAATCCTTTAGGACTGAATTAAAGATGATTACACAATCTCTTAGTACTTCTTAGACCTACCCAACAAGCCCTTAACCTTCAAAATCCGATATTCCTTTAGGGTAAAAATTAAGGTTTTATTAGGACTGATAAACCCTAATTCAGTTCACAGGGAGTTTATGGTCTCATAGATCTAATCACATAGGCTTGTAGAACTCATCAAGGGCTTCGATTTGAGAAAGAAAGTTTTGAGTTCCGATATTTCTAGCTCAAGATATAGCCAAAATACTATTTCAGCCCATATCCCTAACAACCCTAAAACAGAGAGTATTAGCACACTTCAATTCTTTTGGGTCTTTGCATAGGGGAGTTGAGTATCTCATTAGCTCTCTATCAAGCTATAGATATCTTTAATCCAACAACCCTACCCCAATCTATCGCCATTTTTTCAAAAACAGGGATCTTATGGCACCGAAACCCAAGGGACGACCGAGGCGCAATGCATTGGCCTCCGAGGAAGTAGACGGGGAGGAAGCAATGGAGAATGCCATTTTGGATGTGCTGGAGGAAAATTTTGGGCAAGCTTCAAGATAAGTGGAAGAAGAAATGAATGTTGGGAGTGTCCCCAAGTATACCCTGCAATCCTCACATTCCGTCTCCAATGACGCCCTCCTACAAATGCTAATGGAAATCAATGCAAAGATGGATTCTATGGCTACAAAGGTGGAGGTCAATGATAAACTTGACACTATGGCTACAAGGATGGAAGCTTTGGAAGAGAATGTCATTCGACCAATGAGTCAACATCCATATGATAGTGGTCATGGTGTTCAACATGAAGACAAGCAACATTTTGAGACAGCTTTTGAAGGCCGAAGGGAAGGCAAACAACCAATGATGCAATAGGTTTCTTCTAAGTTGACACATGAGAATCCAACCAAGAATGTTTCTTTTGGGTTCATGGTGGTGGATGTTTGAAGACCTTCTATGATGAGGGAGACAAAGCCTACTTCATTTCAAGCGGGTTCTTCTCAAATGAATGAAAGGCAACATGCACCTACATTCAAACATGTGGAGTCCAATGTTGGGGATCCTAGAAGAGTACCTTCACAACCCAAAGCAAATCAATACTTAATGATTGAAGAAGAGGTGTATGATGTGGATGTACATGATTGGGAACATATGTCGTTCATCGAGAAGCAAAGAGAAGCTCATGATAGATGGATGGAAATGCCACACTTTCTCAAGAGGGAGTACAAGGATTTTGCACAATTCTTTGGGTCATATGTGCAAATGCAAAAGTACAAGCCTTCACACCATCATGAGAATGCATCATCTACCGCATCTAAGGATGTGAAAGACAAGATCTCTCTCTCTAAGTTCAAGGGTGATGGATTAGCCCCCCCCAAATGAGTTGGAGGAGTGGATGAACAAGTTGGATACATACTTTCAGCTCTACCCAAAGAGTGAAAGGGATAAAGTGCAGTTTGCATCCTTACATTTGGAAGATCATGCACATCAATGGTGGAGACATATGATTAAGGAAGGTGCTATGCCACACACTTGGGAAGAATTGAAGAGGGAAATGAATATGTCATTTGTTTCGCCTTTGGTTCTTGATCGATACCATGAGCAATGGTATGAACTCACACAAAAGGGTATACCAGTTAGAGAGTACATCAAAAAGTCTATGAAGCTTTCTATGTTCGTGGATGGGCTCAATGAAGGCATGAGATTGAAAAAGTTTGTGCATTGTCTAGATTCATACATCAAGGAGGCGGATGTTTCGACGACACAAAGACCTACCACTATCAAGGCGGCTATGAGGTTGGTGGAGCTATATGAGCCAAAGTATAGGAGATTTCAGCCTAATGCAACCACTCATAAGCCATTCAATGCTTCTTCTAATTTTGGGAAGAGTGTGTCTTCTACCACATCCACTTACACTCACAAACTTCCATCATCTTTTGGAAGTGGGCATACCATGAATGAAGTTCATAATGATGCTAAGAAGAGCAGTGGATTCATCAAGAAGTCTCCTCAACCCTTCAAGAAGACTCAAAGGATGGATGATCCTAAGATTGAGGAATTGAGAAGCAAAGTCCTTTGTTTCAAATGCAAAGAGAAGTGGTTACCTGGGCATATTTGCAAGTCAAAGAAAGTGGTGGCTACTATGATTATCATGGATGAGGATGATGACTCCAAACCATCTCATGACATGGAAGAGTTTCAAGATTGCAATGAAGAGACACATGGGGAGGATTTGGAGGATCATTCTTTTGTTAAAGAAGAGGATGAGTTTCCTGTTGACCCCGGTTGAAGAAATCATGCATGCATTGTGGGTGATGATATGCCCAAAAGTGCAAACTATGCAGAAAATGTAGCTCACGTATGTTTCATTTCACAAGAGCTTTTGGTGGATTGCAAGAGCCCATATACTTTGAGATTGATGGTTACCACCATCAATGGGAGAGTTGCACACATTTTGGTGGATTTCGGGAGTACTCATAGCTTCATCAACTCTAAATCCATCAACTCTCAAAGGAGGTACCCATAACCTCTCAAGTACAAGTGGCAAATGGAGACAATGAGAAAGCTAGTTTGGTTTGCCCTTCAACAAGAGTGGTTTTGTCCTCTTCATACACTTGGGAAGGTGATTTGGTGGTCTTGGACATGGGACCCATTGATGTGATTATGGGATGTGATTGGTTAGCTTCTCTTGGTGATTTCCACATGAACCTCCAACAAGGTGTTATGAGCTTTTCACATGATGGACAGCAAGTGGTATTGGCTGGAAATGCACCAAAAGGGCTTTCTTTAATCAGTCCAAAGTGGCTCAAGAAGGAACTCAAGGCTCTTGGCACGATCTATGTGTTGCATGTCACTCAAGGGGGGATGGATGGTAATGGACAGCACATAGACAAAGAAATGGCAGCTCTTCTCAAGGATTATGATGACCTTTTCCAAGTGCCAAAGAGTTTGCCACCCAAGAGGGAGATTGACCATGCCATTGTGCTTGAACCGAATGCAAGGGTTGTGAACAAGCCTCCTTACCATTTGTCTAAGGGTAGAAAGGTAGAAAGGGAGGAAGTGGCAAAGCAAGTGCAAGAGTTGCTCTCTATGGGTCTAATTCAACCCTCACAATCTCCGTTTGTAGCTCCCGTTCTATTGGTGAAGAAGAAGGATGGGTCCTTTCGTATGTGCATAGATTACCGTGATTTGAATAAGGTCACCATCAAGAATAGATACCCCATACCTCGCATCGATGATCTTCGTGATGAGCTTAAAGGGGCCAAGTTATTCACCAAGATTGACTTGAGATCGAGATATCATCAAATAAGGATGAAGGAGGGTGATGAAGAGAAGACGGCATTTAGGACTGAAAGGGGATTATTTCATTTTATGGTCATGCCTTTTGGTCTTACGAATGCCCCGGCCACTTTCCAAGCACTCATGAATCGGGTGTTGCCTCCTTTCTTGTTCAAATTTGTGCTTGTGTTCTTCGACGACATATTGATCTATAGCAAGAGCAAAGAGGAACATTTGGCACATGTAAAGCAAGTATTTGAAGTCATGAGGGAGCATAGATTGTTTGCAAAGAAGACTAAATGCACTTTCATGGTGAATGAGGTTAAATACCTTGGATATTTGGTGGGGGAGAATGGAAATAGAGTGGACCCAAAGAAGGTGGCATGTGTCAAAGAATGGCCAATTCCTAGCAATGCAACTCAATTGAGAGGATTTTTGGGGCTATCTTCTTTCTATGGAAGATTTATTGAGCATTATGCATCTATTGGGCACCTCTTACTGATCTACTCAAGAGGGAAGCTTTCTTTTGGGATGCCATTGCACCGACAAGAGTTTTAATGAGCTCAAATCCTTGCTTACATCAGCTCCTATTCTTGTTTGTCTGGACTTTACAAAGACATTCTATGTGAGAGCGGATGCAAGTGGAAAAGTTCTTGGAGCAGTTTTATATCAAGAGCATGGTGTCATTGCATTTGAGAGTAGGAAGCTTTCCGAGAAGAAGATGGAATTGCATGTTTATGAGCAAGAGATGTTGGCTATACTTCATGCAATCAAGAAATGGAATCACTATCTTTATGGTGCTCATTTCAAGGTGAGAAGTGATCATAGGGTGTTGAAATTTTTCCTCTCCCAACCCAATATTTCTCTTAAACAAAAGAGGTGGTTGACTACTCTCCAAGGATATGACTTTGAGATATCCTACACTCTGGGAAAGGACAATGTAGTAGCAGATGCATTGTCTAGAATGTGGGCTTGCACACTATGACATCAATTATGGAAGCGTATAGTGAATGGATCAAAGGGATTCAAGAGGAGTATCTTGTCAATGAGAATGCTGTCCATATTTATAGAAGGAGAGGTGAAGAATTTCCTCATTATAAGCTTTGGAATGGTCTCTTATGGCACAAGGATAAGGTGTATTTGGTTCCTACCTCATCTTACATTCCCAAGGTGCTTCATGAGATACATTCTTCACCACTTTCGGGTCATCTTGGTGTACTCAAGACAAAGTCAACAAAAGCTTTGGCATGTGGAGAGATGTAAAAAAGTTTGTTTTGGAATGTGTGTCATGCCAAAGGAATAAGGATAGTTACCAATTGCCAAGTGGTTTACTCCATCCTTTGCCTATTCCGGATGGGAAATGGACTCACATTTCTATGGACTTCATCACGGGTCTACCAAAGATGAAGCATGGATGGGATCAAGTTTTTGTGGTGGTGATAGACTCACCAAATCAGCCCATTTCATTGCTTCCAAGACTACATATGGAGCCTCTCACATTACCAAGCAATTTATGGAGCATGTATTCAAGATACATGGATTGCCACTCGTTATAGTTTGTGATCGAGATACCAAGTTTATGGGCACTTTTTGGAGGACATTGTATGAGAACTTGGGTACTCAAATTACTCCCTCTACAATTTATCACCATCAAACGGATGGGCAAACAGAGTGTACAAACAAATGGCTTGAAGTGTACTTGAGGCACTATTGTCATGACATGCAAGCATCATGGGATGAATAGCTCTGTCTTACTGAATTTTGCCATAATTCCAGCAAAAGCATTTGAGTATTTGGATGTCACCTTTTGAAGCTATTTATGGTTATCAAGTGCATGTGCCATCCATTGCCTTTCATGAGGATAAAATGGTTAATCCTTTAGCCAAGGATGAGTTGGAAAGGATGAGACAAGTTCTTCAATTATGCAAAGACAACATGAAGAAGGCTCAAGAAGTCATGAAGGCAAATGCGGATGAGCATAGACGTGAAGTGGAGCTCAAGGAAAGTGATTATGTGTTACTCAAGCTTCCTAAGAGCCATCACAATATCCTCAAAGGGTCTTCCAACCCAAAGTTGGCTCATCGGTATTATGGACCATATTTGATAGTCAAGAGAGTAGGTGAATTGGCTTACAAGCTTGACTTACCTCCAGGTTCCATAAGAATCGATAATGTGTTCCATGTATCTAACTTCAAGAGGTTTATGGGTTCTCTTCCTCAAAAGCTTGAAGAACTACCACCAATGGATGAAGAAGGAGAGATACTATATGAACCGGAGAGGATTGTAGGACAAGAGGACAAGTGAGGAACAAGGATATTGAAGAATTCCTTGTTAAATGGAAGCATTTGCCCATGGATGAGGCTACTTAGCAATCAATGGAGTATGTACAACAACATGGTTTGCTTGATGGAAGTATTCCTTGACCAAGTGGCATGTTTAGCATGTGGAGAATGGGCATTACATGAGGACTACATATGTTGTAATCTTTGGATAGATTTGCTGTAATTTCTAGAGGACAACTTTGGTTGGATGCATTGTTGGGGCCATCATTCTACTCCAACACACTTGGAAGATCATCATGATATAAGGCAAAGATGTGGGACTCATTTGGTTGAGGTTATGTATCAATTGCAACCCATTTTTTATGGAGATTTCATGAAGTATTTTCAAGGATCTTCACTGAGACAACAAGGCTGCCATAATAGTCTCATATGATTGCATTGGAGAAAGAGTTTGTGGGCTTCATTACATTTGGACTTCTTCTTCCAAATGTACTTCAAGAGCATTTTTGGGAATCTCTTTACTTATCAAAGATTCCAATTGCGGCCACACTTGAAGTGTAAATATCTTGTATCATTTTGAGGACAAAATCTTTGGGAAGGGATGGTTTATCATGAACCTATAGCATACATGTAAATGGGCCCATGGGTAAAACACTATAAATAGGGCCTTGGGCACATGAATAGGACCTTTTGTCATTTTACTAATCTTGGACATTCCATTGTACCTTCGGCTCCTACTATGGAGATGGCCATCTATGGTTAAGGCTCATGGCTAGCTTTCAAGCCATCCTCTTGGTGAGAGGTTAACACACTTAGGCCATTGTGTATCTTTCTCTTTGCTACATACACATATGGATTCTCTCTTTTCATCTATGACTATGATGCTTGGAAATGCTAATTTCATGTGTAATGGATGCTAGAATTCATCTTTCATGTGTTTGATTTCATCTTTAACTCTAGATCCATTCTCTCTCTTGTTCATCTTTGGCTATGATGCTTGGAAATGCTGATTTCATGTGTAATGGATGCTAGAATTCATCTTTCATGTGTTTGATTTCATCTTTAACTCTAGATCCATTCCACTGCACATGGTTTGTGGACGTGGCACGTCGAAAGAACTGGAAGACAAATGCACCTTTAGCTTTGTATTGTAATAGATTCTCCAGTGGCTTGTGTTTAGGATTTCTTACCACAACAATTCTTTGGAGATGCCATTTAAAGAGAGTGCAACACCTACACTGGAAAATACAACATTTGTAGTCAGCTTCTATGAACAAAATGTGGCCTCTCTCTCACATGTGACTGTATCCAAAAGACATGTGGCATCATAGAAGATGCTGACATGGGAATAAACATTCTAATGATATTGCTAATTCATGCTTTAGTTCACAATAGACACTCAATGTGAGCTCCTAGAAAAAAATGTGGCCTCTCTCTCTCTCTCTCTCTCTCTCTCTCTCTCTCTCTCTCCAATTAGTGTTTCAATCCAATGGACTATTTTCCATGCTTGAGTGCGGATACATTTAACTACCTACTACTACATTTTCTCTCTACTCTCATGCATGGAATGCTGATTCTATTGATGGCCTGTCAAACATGCAATTGAGAGAGCTCAAAGTTACCTATAGGTAGGAGCAAGTTGACTATAGGGGCTCGGGGGGGTCACTATATGTAAAATATCCCTATCGCGTGCGTTCAAGGCCTATATTTTAAATCCCTTATTTGTGAATTTTTTAATCTATATAATATCCCCTTTTCTTTATGAATCTGTAATTTTTTTTGAAAAAAAATTAAATCATACCCTTATGTAAATATATTTCTGTAAGTTTCATAAATTAAAATTATGCTTCTGTTGAACGCACGTGATATTCACATTTTTTTGTGAGTGACCCCCCCGAGTATAGGGGACATTGTGAGGAGTTTGAATGGGGGTAACACTTTGAGAGAAGGAGTGGCTATGGCAGCTCTCACACGCACAAAGTGTTGGTAGCTCTCACACACAAAAAGCACTCATAAAAATATTGAAGTACAGCTCCTTCACTTACTTTGTAGTACCGTGCCATCTCCTAACGTCATTAAAATTAATTCGACTCCTAGAATTAGTAATTTGTCTTAACCACCTTAAGTGGTGAACCTTTCACTCTACTTACCCATTACCCTACATCAAAAGTATTGTATAATGCATGCCAATAGTATGTACACCCTTTCATGCATCCATCCATATCATAAAAGGGTAAAAAGAGTATAATATCCATGAGCCCTATGCCTAATATAGCCCAAGGCCCCCAAAATTACACATGTGAATGACCCTAAGCCCCTTTCCCTATGTGCATGTCAATATCATACATTCATTATATATGTCGAATGACACCAGTAAGGATCTAGAAGAAGGTGATAAAGAGCCACCCTCAATTAGAAAACCAATAGGTGCTAAGGCTTTCCAAGGAATTGTCATAGAGAGAGAAGACCAACCCCAACAAGGGATGGATTTCCCATACTTGCACCACAGGTGACCTACCCTGACTTTAACAAGATGGAGGTTAAAGAGGCTCTTGACTTTATTGATGAGCTAGAAAAGTAGAACACTAAAAAAGGTGGAGAAGAAGGTGACAAAGAGATGCCCTCATGCACAACTACTAAAGAACATAGCAAGGATGGCAAGGCCTTTGAAGGAAATACCATAGAGAGAGAAGACAAACCCTAAGGAATGGATTTCCTAGACCTAAATACTAATGCTTTTAAGGCACCATCATAGCCATAAGAGGAAAGAAAACCACAAGAAGGAGGTGAGATCATGACTCGAAATGATCAAATAACCACACCACAATGGGCATGCAACCCCCTACCTAGTGGCCCCATCTTAATCCTACTAACCTATTCTTTGAGGTATAAGAAAGAGTGTAAGAGGATATTCCCAAGGACCTCTCCCACCTACCACAAATCCATGATTATGATGAAGCCATTTGCATGGATTACCGAGAATCTTCCTCATCGAGATCTCGTTCATGATGTATAAAGGCTCAAGGTCCTACTCATGCGGCTCTACCTCGAGTAACCCTTCAAAAAGTGGCTGCATAACATGCTCATCAAAGAGCATAGAGGCTACATACGTCCATCAAATGATAGGGCCCAAAAGAGTGAATCCCATCATATGCATGCCACTGCGTAGGCACATGAGGTGGAAGGAATATGAAGGCAAAAAGAAGATCAACCCTTTCCTCTCCTTAAATTTGAGTCTTCTCCATTTAGCATGATTCCAACCAAAGAGTGGATGTGTGGGATGATATTCCAGTTTATTACCTCATATTACAATGCCCGAGATGTTGCCATCCAAGCTGCCATTGAGTTCCTTAACACGGTTCATATTTGTTTACAAGATTTCAAAGAAGATAAGGGTCCCATACAATGGCACAAATATAATGAATCTCAAGTGCAAGGCCTTACCTTCGGCATCAACCTTGGGTCCAAACTTCACCAATTATATGGACTATTTGCATGCATCCAAATTTTGAAAGCCTCTAGGATATGGGCCTTTGAGGAGCTGTTCTCATCTTATTTCATCCTCTCTACATCTATTTTATGTTCATCCTTGATATTGGGTAGCCACTCCAATGTTTAAAGGTGGTGCAATGCTTCCTTATGATGATGAGGTCATTCGTGAAGATGAATTGAAGATCCTTCGGTCAACATGTCCATCATTCACAACATTCAAGGACAAAAGTAGGTCAGGGGGTTGTTAACTCCTTTTTATAGATCCAAAATCCCTACCTCTAGCCTAGAATTTATTCACATTATGTATGGTGATGTATCAAAAGCCTACCACATAGTCCCAAGCCTTGTACGTATGGGTAAAGATAGGCAATGGGCACCAACTTAGGTTGGGTAGTTGATTAAAGCCCATTTGCATATTTATAACTTTTGATAATGTGAAGGGGAAAATTCAATCATTTCTCAAGTGGTGCAATGCTTTCTTCTTCTCTTAAACTCTTACCTTCTTGCTTAATTTACTGTATGGATGCTTGTGTTTATGGATGTAGTGTATTTATTTTACTTGTTTGAGTGAGAGTGTGATTGAGTATGATTGGAGAAGAAGGTGGCTAAAGCTTTCTGTGGCTTAACCTTAACCTTTGCCTTTTGGAAGGTGCATTTTAGAAGGATTACTTAGTTGACTAGAGAGTAGATGAAGGGCTCAAACAAGAGGGAATATTACACCTCCTGGCCTCGTTAACCTCTCCAATAGGGGCTTCCATGATCCAATACAAGTGGTCTAACCACTTTACTATGGTTCCTTTCTAGAGAGAGAAGATTTTTTATTGATTCAAGTTGGATGCCATTATTTTACTCCCGGCTAATCATGCTGTTGCTTGATCCCCTTAAGCGCATCTTAATTCTCTCTCTCTAACGAATTCTCTCTCTGTCAGTAGCAGACGACTATAGCTCTCGCCAATGTGCCTCGGCCAGGCTGCCTTTGCTAGGTGTCTCTATGTGTACCATCATGTTTCTACCTACGGCGCTTACTATTTTAGCAGGCCTCCAGCAAACGAACGACGCTTCAAACTCAACTGAAGACAGCAGCTAGCAGATAGAATTACAAAAAAAACCTGTTATTCTTCTCTGCTTGTTAAGTGTGAATGGGCTTTCACTAGAGTGTGTTTCTATGAAACTTGTAAAGCATTGATGGCAGCCTGTATGTGAGTCTCTAATTACTGTATTTCTTCTAGGATTCTTCTATCAGCCAGAAGTTGTTGCATATGTGGGGGATTAATAGCTATAGCAACTATTGGTGGAGTGAGGTCTATATGGCTAGGAATATCCACATGGATGCTTCCTTCTTCTAATGAGGTATCATGAGGGGTTTCCCGAGAGTTCACCTCAACTTCTACATTCATTGGCCAGGCTGTGACTTGAAATAGGCTCAGAGGCAACAGCCGAAGGCGACGAGCCCTTGAGGTAACTTGCCATGCAGTTGAACAAGCTAGGGGTAGGTCTGGTAGACTCAATTCGGATGGGGAGTTCTCTCCCTAAGATCCCTTCATTGCATTGAACTCTGACAACAAGGAGTCACTTGCAACAATCCTGGGTCCTTGCATTTTGTTGAATTGGGTTTCAACCGAGAGCATAGAGCCGAGTGTGGGGCTAGTAACTCCCTAGCTCTATGGACCCACTTTCCTCTAAATTGGCCTCTAAAACTCACCTAGATCGTAGGTGCATGTGAGTATGGGGTGTTTGAAGGTCCTACGGATTCCCCAGAGACGTTTGAGAATTTTTTTAATCACTTTTTTCCATGATTTTTTTTGAAATTTTTTGAACTGTCCAAAGTTTTTCCCAAAACACATTTTTGGTGTTTCTTAACCTGTCTGGCACAAAAAATAATGTACTTTTTTCGGATTAGTCAAGTGCTACAGGCGTTGGTTCCCACAGTTAAGGAAGCTCAACTATAAAAAAATGTAATTTTTTGGAGTGTTACACAAGTTGCATCAAAAGGATTGCAACATCTGAAAACATGTTTTGGGTCAAATTGTGTTCGCGCCCTCCCCCCTCCTCCCCCCCCCCCTTTTAGCTTTTACCTCTTTCCTTTTTTCTTCCTCTTTTCTTTTTCTTTTTCTTTTTTACTTTTATAGTTTTGATTTTTGGTTTCACCAAAAAGAGGTATTTTTTGAATCTTTGACTTGTAGGCCTACCTATAAGCCTACATGCATTGAATGCGGCCACCCCATCCCAAATTACCCAAAATTGGTTAATGTGAGGATTCGGATTTTTGTGACTAGTGGCCTAAACGTGTGTATGCAATAAATGCGGCCAGCTAGTTAAGATGCCCCAAATTAAAGAGAGGATTAAGGCTAATTAACCTACATAATTACACTAATGCCAAAATACAAAAAAACTTGCAAAAATATAAAAAAAATCATGTTTTGTAAATCCTCCTCTAATTTCATTTTTGTCCTAATTTCGTGATGTGAGCAGTCAAAATTAGGGTAAAAACTATGCTACAAAGCCAATTCTAAGGTCTATTTAACCATATTCTTTTGATTATATGCCTATTTGACTTTTTTTTATTTTAAAAATGTGAAAATATAGAAAACTAGAAATTATAAAAACACCAAAAAAACTTGATTTATAAAATTCAAGAGGAACTAACAGATTTTGTAATGAGAAACACAAATTAAACACAACAAATTAGAAAAACAAACACCTTTCTCAGACTTCCTTTCTTCTATTTTTGCCATTCTTAAATAGATATAAAAAACAAAACATAATAGAAATTAATCGTACACATACACTTGGTGGTTGCAAGATTAGGGTACCTAGTTTTGTCCACTCAGGAACCCTGTAAACAGTAAAAAAATAGGCATTTGTTTACCTTTAGTGGCCAATCTCTCCTAGCTAACGAAGGAATTTCCTTTCAAGTTCTTTTGTTGGAACATCACATGCAAAGTTGCAAATATAGTTCCATGATCTGATTAAGCATTAGATAGTTGAAAGTCCTCATTTCCTTTGGTACAAAGTTAATGTATACACCATGTCCCAGATTTGGACTGATTCCATAAAATGCTAATATCTTTTACATATAAACTCATATGAGATTCCCACTTTTTGGATCTTAGATACTCACATAGTATAGAGCTTAACTTGATTTTTTGAGAAAATTTTAAGCTGTTTGTCTATTTTCCTTAAATATTTCAAGGTCTTTAAAGTATTATAATATATGCCACTTTTTGCACCCACAATAACTACCACTTAAAATGCTCAATCTTTTAGATCAAAAGAGTGGTAGATAGTGAGACATTAGTAGAATGTGGTGGTTAGTCAATGTGGTGGTTAGTCAAAATTGCAAATCCAATGGGTTGGATTTTTAAATGATCTCTTTTACAAAATTCTTACAAAATTCTTCAAGGCTATCAAAAGGCCTCTAAATAATCTAATTAGTAAAATTACATTTTTGATGTAAATCATCTAAAACGGTCTATAGGGACTAGTGTACTATTCCCTGGTAGCAGCGCCACTTATGAAGGGCCCTTACGCCATGCGAAAGGCACATGGAATTACCAAATATCTTAAGGCTTCACCCACTTACACTTGAGAGAACAAATATCTCATCGAGAAGCCAATCTACTATGGCCTAATGCACAAAATACAAACAGGGGTGTGTCACTCATCTTGTTAAATGATGGTTGTTGGAATCTCATGGCTTCCGTCACTACAGGAGCACCCAAGAATCGTAATGCACAAAATTTGTGCCACTTTTAACATGCATTCGACTACAACAACTTCACCATGTTTGTGCATATGAGCGATCACGCTAAACGCTTGAGTGACAAATAATGTCGGAAGAATAGACATCAACATTGTCATCCGTAATGGAGGATCTACATAGAGCACAAATCAAGATGGGCCATCGATATGATGCCCAAGAAGGGGTGTGGGTTGGCCGAGAGTGTCACATGAGTAGTGTGCCCCGAGTGTCGAAATCTATATTTGTATGAGGGTGCCCTGTAGACATATGAGAAACATGTGTACCCGTGTTGAGGCTCAATGAGAGTAGTAGCATGTGTTCACTTGTGTTAGGTAGTAGGTGATCACCGTGTTGTGTGACATGAATGCACCAATTTTTTAGTGGAAAGGGTTCACTTTTATGGGAGGTGGACATAAGAGTGGACTGTGTAGGAGGGACCTTCGGTGAGTTCAAATGAGCTTATGGGAGGGTGCTAAGTAATAAGCTCCAATAAGAGAGAGAGAGAGAGAGAGAGAGAGAGAGAGGGAGAGAGGGAGAGAGGGAGCACCATTTGTTTGAAAATGGGTTTTTGAGTTTGAGTTGTTTGAGAGTGTGTGAGGAGTGTAAATGTTATTGTATGAGTTGGAGATTTCCTTTTGGCTCTAGAAAGTTGCTCAACACATTGGTTTCAACACTGCATGCTTGGAAGAGTGGTGGTATTTTCATGGACTTTAGTGGTGGTGGGTTCTTAGGGAGATGGTGGTGGGCTACCTAGCCTGACCTTGCTTGCTATATTTTCTTGCCCTTCTATATGAGTTAGTGTTGAGGGTTTTCTTGCCCTTCTATATGAGTTAGTGTTGAGAGTTTTAGAGAAACAGAGATCAATCACGCGGAGGATGGGGGTGGGTGGGTCTTTACTCTTTTCTTCTTTGCCTGTTTTGTTGGTGGGGAGCCCAATCTGAGTTTGGCCATCAAGTCCTTTGTTTTTGCTAATACCATCAAATGCTCCTCTAATCCTTTCTACAATGCCTCTTTATTTAGGGGAATCTCTTCGGGATCTTGGGAGTGGCTCTCTAGCAAGGGCATTGCGCCTGCGTGCTGACTAATGGTGTGAGGATGTATGGGTTGACTACCTTGTTAACATGTTTGGTTGCTGAGGTAATGTGTGAAGTCCCTACATAGCATAGTATCCCAATCATATTTCTTTCCTTTGTGTAGTGGGTACGCCTTATGCATGTCCACCCTGTTGTATCTGTCTGATGGCTTTACCTGCATGATCATAGATGCCATCCTGCATGCTTTCTCTAGCTTGGGATCCTAGAGAGCGGAGAATTTAGTGCCGTTATTATTAACTTTGTCAATCGGGAAAATTTCTATGAAATCCACCTTTTTTTGAGAAGGGTACGGGCTTGGTTCCAAAAGGTAGGTTCATGGCTTCTCAGATGAGATTTTGTGTAATCAATATTGTTTTCTTCAACCCATCCATGCCGGTGGTTGTTCCTCTGTTTGATCCCTGTTGTGGTGACATGCAAAGAAGTCAATGCACAGCTTTGGGTTTACTTTGCATTGAATTGTCTCTACTAGACTCTTGAGCCTCATTTGGACAAGCTTCTCCTTCACTTTAGCATCATTCACCAATTGCATGCACTTGGGAGAGTGTACATCTTCTTGTTGTTCCCATGGTCTCATTGACAAAGTATTGTGCCATGGTATTGGTCCATGAGCAAACCGAGGTAACTAGCCTTCTGGTAGATAGGCTTGGCTGCTTTTCCTTTGGTCTTCTTCTTTGGGGTTCTGTCATCTCCCCTCAAGGATAGTGGTGACCTGGGTCTTCATACAAGGGGTCAAGGCTCACATCTTTATCTGGCATAATACTAAAAAATAGAAAGCTTATCAGTGAACTAATCGGCAAGAGAACCTTGTTCCCTTATTAGAGTTTTGTGTTAGGCGCTACTTCTAGTATCAATACAGAGGTGGTTCAAGGTACTGGGGAGAATGTTTGGCAGCTCTCTGGAATGACAATCACGACCACAATTTTGTAAATTGTAGAACCATGGTTTGCAACACTCCTTACATTTCACCTTTGTGTGTGGTAGAACAATGAAGAATGAAAAAGGATTATAAACTTAAACTGTGCAAGATGGATAATCCCCTCTGATTATCCAGTCATGGTTAGTGTGATTGGTGATATGGTAGCATGATTGGTGACATGGCAATCATGAGCTTGATCTCGATAGGCATGATTGGCGAGGTGGCAATCATGATTCGTGAAGATTATGAAGACAACCAAAACGCAGTAAAAGTGTTGTGGAGGTTTTTATTGGCAAAAGGCACTCTGGACATTTCCTTGACACTTGGAGCTGCCAATTGATGCTTTGGAGAGGGGCTTCTATGATGACGTAGCATTCCCAACCCTAATTTTGCAGACTACAAAATCACGGTGTTAGACACATTGTGAAAGTTTAGTAGCCGTCATGCATCAGCAGAGGTATGGTAAGATGGTGTCACCCATGATTTTGATTTTGTGTAGGATATTTGACCATCACAAGACATGGTGATATGATTATATAGGCGTGGCTAATGATATGGTAATCACAACATGATCCACAGTCATGATTGGTGACATGGCACTATGATTATAGTGATGTGGCAATCACGGGCAAGATTCTACAAACTCTAGAATCACAGTGAGAATAGGGATAGAGTGGGTCTCAACAAAGGGTATTGGCACCTCGAATGGTAATGTAATAGGGTAAATTTTTGAGTGGGCGTAGTTTTGGTGACTGTGATTATGTAGTCATGGTGCGATGGAGTGCATGAGATCTCTCGATGCATCATGATCATACTCAGCTTGAATCTCTTCTTCTTCTGGATTATATCTCGTGTCTGTTTCTCGTTCAAGATGTATTTTCTCAATGAGTACACCTTCATCCAATCCTAATCCCGTGTGAGCCTCACCTACTTCCTCAACTAGTATGTCTTCTTCTTGTTCTTCTTGTTGTTCAATAGGTGCTAGTGGTGTATGCTACTCAACCATCACATGATCTGGGGGAGTTCCTCAGCATTTGGCAAATAGTCAACTGCTATTTTCACCTCTTCAAATATTTGTTTTCCACGTGGATTTATTTGGATCATAAACAACCATTTATGAACTGTTGGGTCTTCCACAAAGAAGTGCTTTGGTAGCACAAATGTGTCTCTTTGGTCAGTCCATATCTTTGTGCAGTCTACTTGAAGAAATCCACACTTGTCTTTGCGTACAGTTACTTGCACCCCCTTGAGTTACCAACTTGAACCATTTCAGATCAAAAATGAACATATCAAACTTTCTGAATCCAACGTTGATAATATCTTGGATTGTTCCACAATAATCTAGCATGCCTACTTCAGTATTGCCATCACTTGCACTTGAACGACTTTCTTACATGAAATTAGTCTTCACACCACAATCAAATGTTGTTCTCTTTTTATCTATTCCTTCTACTCAAAAGTGACGTCCGTGTGACCAAATTGCCCCAAACTTATGATACTGCAAGCACAATAAATAAGTACTTTTATTGTATAAATTCATGAAAGCACAACATAAAAGACAATGCGTAGATATCTCTAACTCACATACATGGACATCACAACCATATGCAAGCTCCTCCTCCTCATCACTTATTGATTCACCATTGCATTTAGCTTGTAGTATGGTTTGCTCGAGCCATTTATTAGAAGGAAAGTCTAGAAGAAGTGCAAGTTCTGTTGGGTACGGTAGTGTGCGGGTTGTTCGACTCCTTCTAAAACTCAAACTAGCTTGGTCTCTTTCAGCCTTCACCAAGGCCTTTCCCTTGTGGCTCTTCCCCAACTAGTCGATCATCTTCTTCTTGTGTCCATAATCTTGGCATATCGAGATCAGACGTACTGAGAAATTCAGTTATATATACAAGTGATTCTTGAACAAGCCATCTTGCTGCCATACTACCTTCAGGACGAGCTCTTTGACAAACAAATCCTTTAAGTGTCTTCATAAATCTCTCCAAGAAAAACATCCATTGGCTATGGACAACCCCAGCCACAGCAACTTCATCAACCACATGAACTAGCAAGTGCAATTGAATGGTTAAAATACTTGTTGAAAAGTATTTCTCAGCCATTGTAACAGCCTCGATGGAGTTTAATCGTGCTGCTTCCAATGTGTCTCTACTAATCTCTTTCCTTGATATCTAACGTACCACTACACCAATTTTATAAATTGTTGCTCTAATATCATCGTTGAGGCAATCCTTGATGGCTATAGGAGGCACGAATTGCAAGAATTTATGCCAATCATGACTCTTCAAGCCACTAAGCTCATCGTCCTTTGTAAATGCTCCCTTCAAGCAATGCATACATCCTGTAGGGGTACGAAACTCGCTAATGCACTTCTTTACATGCTGTTGCTCATCCTTTGTCATGACCCAAGGTGCTTTTGGTAGCTTCACCTTTCCATCTACTCTATTTTGGGCCCATAAGTGGTGCATGCATTAAACCTCTTGTAAATAATCTCATTGTGCCTTGCTCTCCTTTGCTTCTGTGATGGTTTTCCAAAGCACCTCGGCTATATTCTTGAAAATGTGCATTGGGTCAAGAAGATGGTTCACTAGAAGGTCATTCCCGTATGGAAGTTGATGGAAAATGGATAGACGCTTCATTCTTGGAGGTGTACAGGTTGGATCCAGCTCCCAAAAGGTCCTCCAATCACTGCTCTTCCATATGCGAGGAGACCTCCCTAGAAATCCATCACGCAAAGGATGGTCCACTGGGAGATACTTCTTGTGACCCTCATATACTATCCTCTTCATAGACTTTGAGTATCGAGCCTCAAGTTACGGCCCACATAATGGACATCCATTATACCCTGACAGTGAAAGCCCTGTAGAACATCAAAAAAGATTGTAGCAGGTAAGTTTGGATGACAATCGTGACTTAACATAGTATGTCAAGCTGCAGTATTACCTGAGAACTCTCCATAGCCAGGCCAATCATGCATAGTCTACATAAGTATTCCTCCCAATGTTAGCGCACGTTGTCCAAACCTCTTGGAAATATCATGAACTTCAATGCCCTCCCATAGAACACGAAGCTCCTCAACTAAAAGGGCTAAATACACATCCATGTTCTTCACCTTGTACTTCCCAGGAACTATCAAAGACAATAAAAGATGTCCTTTTTTTATCGCTAGCCATGGTGGAAGATTATAGTTAACTAGACAAACAGGCCATGTACTCCATGATTAACTTCATAGACTAAATGGATTCACTGAGCACTCCATCCATCGCTAGTCCGAGTCAAATATGGCAAGCCTCCTCCTGAAAGGCTACCCACTTCTCTTCAATGTGCTTCCATGCAGGGGAATTCACGAGCACACGCATAACACCATCCGTGGACCTAGTGTTATGGTGCCAAGTCATCAATCCTACAATGGATTTGCACTTCAACATTGTTTTAATCCGAGGGATGATGGGAAAGTGTTGTAAAACTTTTGCTGGTACCCTTTCTCATTGCACATCTTGTCTATATCGCCATGTACCACAATGCAGACATTGTACTGCATTGTTATATTCTTGTCGATAAAGAATACAATCATTTTGACAAGCATCGTGTGTGTTGTAGTCCATGCCAATCGAGTGCAACATTGCTTTTGCTCGACTATGGTCCCCATTGGCATCTCATTATCTACTAGCAATATTTGATGTTTCAATAAGCTGTTACACAAAATAGTCAGGCTAAGAAAATGTATATAAAGAAACATAACTCACTAATATGGATAGGCAAGCATGTAAAACAGACACATGTGCTCCACGAGATAGTGGAAGACGAGCAAGCCTGTGTAGCTATTTCTCTTCTTGGGAAGCGTATTCCACACGTCGTGTGTTTTCTTCTACCCCTTTGTGTTCCAAACCTCGATCTTATGTTCCATCATGTAAAGCATTTATCATGTCATCCATGTCATGTTCTAGTATTTGCTCCAAATCTGCCTCAAGTTCCTCGGGTTGTTGGATCACCTCATTTGCCAGATATCCACTGCTTCGTCATTGTTGATGTTTATTGTTGCCTTTACAGAGCGGTATTCCTCCATTCTTCTAGGTTTGACACTTCACAGATGACACTCACTCTGACAAACCAAAAAACAGTTCATCTTACTCCTAACATTTACTACAATTCGACACACATGGTTTACACAATGCAGCTGCACTTACACTACTCTCAAGAACATAGAATACAGAATGAACATGACTAGAATAAGTGAAGTACAAATTCTGTCTACTATGCTTCCATTACAGGATCCGCCATAACTACTCACAAAATCCACCAAGAACCCCATTCATGTATTACTAAACAAAACGGCTCCAGCTATGTAAGCTTCCCACGACTCTTTGCCTTCCAAGATCCCAAAACTAACCGACTTCCTAAAATACCAAAAATTCATACATAAAGCTTGATAAATAGTCCACCTAAGGTCTACCCCAAACACCTGGCATAGCTCGGTGGCTTGAGCCAACGGCTGACCTCGGACCCACAGTCCCTTGATCCAGTCAGCCACTTGCTGAATCCACCAAATCTGCCATTTTTGCTCCTGCACTTGCCTTTCCTCTTTCCTCTTGTGCTTCCACTGTAATCACTTCCGCCGCCTTATCACTACTAAACTCCGCGGCCCTCTCAACACCAACCATTTTGGACTCCTTGTTACCATCTCCCTGCTCATCCATAGTTTCCAAAGGCGAACTGGCCCTCTTCAACATTGCTTCCTTCTTTACTGTCTCCACCTGCAATTCCAATTCTACAATTTTGGTCTTCAGCGCCATATTCTCCATCCGAACAGCCTGCTCCCCTGCAGCTTCAAACCAAACTTTAAACGTATCAATAGGTAATGCTAGATGGTCCTGAAACAGCTCTGAGAAGTTTGAGTCCAAAGCTTCTTCACATACTCAAAAACCTCTGAGCGAAGTGAATCCGCATCAGCATCTGACACCAAAACCCAAGTGACTCCCTGGTCACCCAGAGTAGCCTTCTCCAACTCCACCAATGGTGTTAACCGATTCCGCAAAAAATTATTCTCTTCAAGAAGCTGAGTGATCTTGTCCTCTGTCTCATGAAATTGACACTCTGTCTCGCTGCTTTCAAACCATCTGCCCAACTTCCAAAATCATGTGCAGCCCCAAGCAACTCCAGATACAAATCCTACATTTCTGTCTCTACACGCACCTTTTCCTCCTGCAACATTCTCTTTTCATTCAGCCCCTCTTCTACCTTACTCCTCAATGTTTTAACCTCTCTTTCCAACATCTCCAACCTTTGGCCATCCACCTTTTTGGATTCCCCAGCCACAATCATAGCCTCCTGATTTTTTATGAAACTATTCAAGTCTGACAGACTCTACAATGCATCTTGGACAAAAAAGATCCCAGATAACTTCTGACTAGGCTGCTGTGCTAATGGAGTGATATTAATAGCCGGCATACCTGGGGTCATCTCCACTGAACTCTCCCCTACTTTATTTGGAAAGAATGTAATGGACCTCTTGCGTGCCTCCGCCTTAGCTGCCATCGGCAGTTGAGGAAACAAGGACAACTTGCCGACACCTTGCGGCAAACCAGGACTTCCTTCATGTTCCTGTGATCCCAAACGCACAGCACTCTTCCCTTTATCCAAAGAAACTGTGTCCCAGACCAATTTCTGCTTCTTAACAGCACTCACCTGCCCTTGCTCCACCCCTTTACACAACCTCACCACTTTTGGCACTGATGATGCCAAAGGCACATTCAAAACATAAGAAAAAAGAGCTGACAAATAGGGTGAGACCGAAGGAGATCTACGCTTATCCCTGAGCTCTGCCAACTGCAATCGGTCAAAAATAAAAGTTGCCCAATCTATCTTAGACCCACGCTCCGCATGAAAGATGGGCGCGAAGGCCTCCTTTGACATGTAAGCGGATTTGGCCAATAGACAAACTCTATCAAGGTACCAAAAGAGGTGAGTACTACGGAGCTTACCACAATTTCTGACCATGTAATACGACCTAGATCCCTCCGGTGTGCCGAACTCCGAGCGCATACTGGCATCTGTAATCTTCTTCACTCGGTGACTCGGATTATGCAGCACCTTGAAAACCTCTGCGACGACCAGCTTCGGTGTGACCTCTTTATCATCCACAATATAGCTTGCGTTTTCCCGCAGATGCCCAAGCCGCCACTCTACAAACTCATTCTTTTCCCACTGCTCCCATGGCAAACAAGCATATTCATAAAGGCCAACCCGGCAAAGCCAGGACTCTGTGTCCTTATCATGCACATCCAACTTGCCTTCCACCTCTACTTCCTCTACTACATCATCCCCACCAGACTCAGCTTCCTCACCCTCTTCAACACTCTGCAAAACTTCCCTTCTAGGACACAACAACTCATCCATAGCAATCCGCATGGAACGCGTCTGCCTCATGGACTCGCTAGTGAGCTCTAAGGCACTCTCAGCCTGATTAAGCCTTAAACTATCAGAAAACATGTTGGCGAGGACGCTAAGTACTAGTGAGACTGCTTGCGAGGATGTTTTGCATGCTTGAGCGAACAGGGCGATCTGACCGCATGCAATTTTATCATGGTGAAGTGGCTGGTTAGGTGAGTCGCCACCATGATGACCTTCCTCAAAAAATGCACCCAACTCAAGTCGACTCACACTAACATGGATAAGATCCCGCAGTTTAAGAATTTCCCTTAGCACACGTGACACTGTAATTAGATGACTCTACAGATGACAAAATGGCTCTGGATGGCCCAACTGCAAAAAATCATTCTGCTTCTGCAATCCGCCTGCCACACACCTTCCAGAATCCGCTGTAACTATCCGACCAGCCAGCCCCATGGCTTTCTTCACAAACCAAAAAATTTGCCTGGACTTCCCTTGACACATAGGGAACAACCTCAATCCATTTAACTGATATCTCCTCAGCCTTATTTACCATCCAATGAGGAATCTCTGGAACCTTCCCATAAAACTTTTTCAACCTGAAGCCATTAATCGGTTTTACTACCAGAGTTCGAAACACGTCTCTCAACCTAAAGGTACCTTGCCCCAATTCTTCAACAATCTGATAAGGCCCAAAATATCTCAATTTTAACTTACCCGAATGTGGCCCCAACTTGGAATTATATAACATCACCCAATCATCTTTCTTGAAAATTTTAAACTTCACCTGCCTTGACAACCATGCCTGTCTTCTATTCTGAGCTATCTCCACTGCATAAGCACTCTGGATCCAATCCTCCTCTAGTCTCAGCAACTCCCTTTGTGTCGATGCAAAACTGAATCCTCAGGGCTCAACCTATGCTGAACTGCTAGCCACAAATTGGGAACCACATATTCCATTGGAACAACAGCTTCTATACCATAAACCAGCTTGAAAGGTGTCATCCCAGTGACGACTTTATATGCTGTCCGGAATGACCATAGTGCAGAATCCAGCTTGTCATCCCAGTCGGATCGATTTTCGGCCACAATCTTCTTCAAATTTCTCACAAGCACCTTGTTTGTACTCTCTGCCAGCCCATTTGCTTGCGGATGATACGGAGTGGATTTCTTATGCAAAATCATATCCTTAGTTGTCAATTCTTAAATGACTGAATTCAAGAAATGCACACCCTGATCTGACACTAGCTCTATGGGACATCCAAACCTTGTCATAATGTGCTTGTACAAAAACCTGGCCACACTAGCCGCTTTAGTATCTCTTAAAGGTAATGCTTCCACCCATTTTGTGGCATAATCCGTTGCTACTAGGATATATCGTGCACCAGTTCTCCTTGGTTTGGGCTTTATGGGTCCAACAAAATCCAGTCCCCATTTTTGAAATGGTTCAAGTGGCAACACAGGGTGGTCCTGCATCCTATCCATTGAGGTTGGCTGCCCAATCTTCTGACATTGCAGACACTCCCTAGCAAACCAATGTGCATCCTTGAGCAAAAATGGCCACCACAGACTAGCTTGCATTATCTTCTATCCTGTAATCTCTCCGAAAAAATGTCCTCCAGCTGCTCCAAAATGTGCCTCCTGCAAAACAGCTCTCTGCTCCTCATCCGGTACACATCTCCTGATGATCTGATCTGGTCCCTTCCGGTATAGTGCACCAGCAATAATCAAAAATGGTCTGCTTCTCAATGCAAATTTCTTCTTCTGATTTGTTGACATACTAGAAGGCAAAACTCCATCTGTCAAAAACTGGAACATTTGATCATACCAGTTGTCAAACTCTTGTCCATGTGCATGAAACAATTCCGCATCCGGAAGCTGATCCGACACCCCAGGCATCTCCTGCATATTTTCCAATCTGCTAAGGTAATCTGCTACTGCATGCTTGTTCCCTGGTGTATGCAACACCGTATAGTCAAATTCCTAAAGCAAAAGCATCCACCTTGCCAATCTGCCTTCCAGCTTTGGCTTCTTCACTAAGAAAATCAGCGCTTGGTGATCAACATGAAATATTAATTTGTTCCCAAGCAAGTAATGCCAAAATTTTCCCAATGCAAAAATCATTCCTAAAGCTTCCCGCTCAGTAACTATGTAATTCTTTTCAGCCGGTTTCAACATCCGACTGGCATAATACACTGGGCAAAACCACCTGTGGATCTTTTCCTGCATCAAAACAGCTCCGACCACCATATCATCCGACGCATCCACAAACACATGAAATGGCAACTGCCAATTTGGTGGTTGAATGATAGGAGAAACAACAAGCATCTTCTTCATAACCTGAAATGCCTTCTCCTGAGCGTCTCCCCATACAAACTCAACATCCTTCTTTGTCAAATGAGTCAAAGGTGCACTGACATCTACAAGATACCTTAAGTACCTATTGTGCCACTTTATCTGCCCCATAAATCGTGATACTGCCTTCAAATTATTAGGTGCTACTGCTTTTTGAATTGCACTAATTTTGTCAGAGTCAATTAACATACCTTCTTCCAAGATGATGTGACCTAACAGCTTCCCTCTTTGGACTGCAATTGCACATTTGTATGGATTCAGAGACATCCGAAACAGCGGACACCTTTCCAAACATTTTCTCAGATACTCCAAGTGTTTTGCCCTCTTGCCAAATACAGAAAAATCATCCATGAAAATCCGCATGAATTCCGTCAAATACGGCTCAAAAGTTTTGAAAGCTGCTTTGGAAAACGATGGTGGCCCATTCTTCAATCCAAATCTCATGACTGTATATGCAAATGGACCCCATTCTATTATGAATGCGGTTTTAGCAACATCTTCCTCCGCCATCTGGATCTGGTTATATCCTGAAAAACCATCAAGAAAAATATACATTTCATGACCTGCGACATCATCCAAGATTGAATCCATAAACAGCAATGGAAATGGATCAGCAACAGTTGCTGCATTCAATTTTCTGTAATCCACACACACCCTGATTTTTCCAGACTTCTTTGGTACGACAACTATTGGTGACAACCATTCTGCCTGATTTATTTGGTATAATGAAACCTACTTGAAAAAGCTTATCCAACTCTTCCTTCACCTGTTGCATAATTTGGATTCATTCTATACCGTTGCTGAATCACCGACACCGCATCTTCCTTCAGATTGATCTGGTGTTTATACACCTCCGAATCCATGCTGGTCAAATCCAAATAATCCCAGGCAAACACATCAATAAACTCTTGTAGGCAACCTCTTAAGATCCTCCTTAAACCTCATCCAAATTTACACTGACTTTGACCACTTTTGGGTTAACTTCAGATCCCAAATTCAACTCCTGCAAATCATCTTCTTTCACTCTTGACACCTTTTCCATCAACTTATCATATAGAAACTCAGCTCTGGTTATTGCATCTTTGGGTGACACTTCATCATCAAAATACTCCAAATCCTCTTTCATCTTGGAGGCAGAGCTGACTCCTAATTCCGGAATTGATCCCTGACCTGTATCCACTTCATCGGACTTAACAGGTGACTTCCTGTCGGATTTTACAGAATCCTCCTGAAAAACATACTTCTCCACAATCCGTTCCACATCAACTTCAAATACTGGAATGATAGTAGGATTTTCCTCCATAAAACATGCTTCTTCATCATCTTCAACCTCATCCGCCAAATTAATTGTCTGAGCCATCATTGGCTTTACTGACGTGACAATTTCTTCTTTACAGTCATTGGAATCCTTATAGAATGTTTGCCTTTTTTCAAAATCACTTCATTTCTTTCCCAATCCTGTTTAAGCTTTGCGGACTTAAACCATGGTCTCCCTAAGAGCATTGAATAAGCATTCCCTGCATCCTGCATCTTCAAAACAACAAAATTTGCTTGAAATGGCAATCCATGCACCTTGAGGATTTGACCTCGCAACATCCCAATTGGCTATACTCTCTGATCTGCCATCCGCACTTGAAACGGTGCAGGCTCAAGCTTAACATCCAGCATCCTTGAAAATTCAGCTTCAAACAAAATATTCACACCGGATCCCCCATCTAACAGAACATCAAAAAACATACGACCATCAAATTCCAGCTTCACAGTTGGGATAGTAAAATCCACATCATCTGGACTGATCTGATAAGTCCCAACACTCTCCTTAAATGCACTTGGAATATCAGGACTGGTTGACTTTCTTGTTACTGAATAAAGTTTGTCCCTAAAAATTGGAACCAATGAAAGCAACTGATCCAATGTAAACTGCATAGGAGTATTCAGTAATTCCTCAAACAATGCCCCTGATGCTAATTCTGAATTCCCCACTATCTTAAGCTACTTTTGCTTTTGTCCAGATGTCATTTCTTCCTTTTCGGAATGCTCCACTTCATCCGCTACCTCATCTCAAACTTCCTTCTATGCTTCCCAATCCAATGGTGGTTTAAGCCTTGCCTTTGAACGTGTAACTACCATTGCCTTTGGCTCACTAGGCTTGCATTGCGAATAATCACACTCCGCAGAACACTCCGCTGACACTTGATTTGTCTCCTGATCCTCCACAACTTCAACATCAATAAAATTACTCTAAGGTGTTTTCTCTGCCTCCCCCTGCTGTGCAGGTGGTGCAAGTAACTGTGGTAACTGAGTATTTGGTGACTGCTGATCCCATGCCTGCGGATTCCAATTTGGCGGACTCCAATTTGGGGGTTGCTGCCATCCCTGCTGTTGCTGCCAATTTCCTCCCCAAGGCCTAAAATTTGAATAACCGCCATATCGGGGTTGGTAACCTTGATTAAAATTTCCTCTGTATGACCTATTTTGATTAAAAGGTGGCCTCCACTGCTGTTGTTGTCCATGCCAATCCAAATTATTAAATGTCCTCTGCTGTCCTGCAGCATCCGGAAATACTCCACTTGCATGTGACAAATTTTGTTGAATCCTTTGCTAAATGCACTCCAAAATTGGTCCCCTAAAATTAGGATTGTACCAACAATTACTGGTTTTATGACCATCAATGTCACAGATATCACAATGAGGCTTCTTGCTACTTGATTCGGATTCTTGCTTAACCCCCATTTCTTTCAACTTTTTCTCCACCATCTTTTCAACCAAACTGCCTTTGGACTTGTCTTTATCCTTCTTCTTATGCTTCCGCTTGTTATCCTCCTTGTCTGAACTCGAACCTGAATCGGAATCTGAATCTGAATCACTACTTGTCTCTGACTCAGAATCTGAATCTGTGTCTAAATCAGAATCATCATCACTACTGTCATCTGAAGATCTCTTCTTCTTCCTTCCCTTCTTTTTCTTCTTAGATTCCCGAGAACCCCTCTTTGAAGGACTCGGATTAATTACTCCAAAGTGCTTCTCTGCTCTTGTGGCAGTTTCGATTAAACCATCCAAACCTGCTCTGACATCCACACCTGCTTACTGCATTCCGCAGTTCCTTCCTCAAACCATTCATATAGTATCCGGCCAACATTTCATCTGTCGACCTCTCCGCATTTGCAAGCCTTCTCAGATACTGATTAAACTTCTGAGTGTAATCCTCCACAAACATTTTCCTCTGCTTAATTGCTTTAATCTTTGCAAGAACATCATTCGGAGTTTTCTCCTTTCTGAACCTGTTCAAAAATGCATTCTTTAGTGCCAAATAATCTCCAAAATAACCTGCATTGAAATTGCTCAACTACTGCATGGCTCTTCCCTCCAGTGTCACTTGGAATTGTCGCATCTTGGCTTGCGCATCATACACTCCATCAAATCCTCTGGCCTGCCATCTTGTCTCAAATTGAGCTACATGGCAATCGGGGTCCTGTTTAGACTTCCCTGAAAAGGTCCCGAATTTGATGCAAAAATCAGCTCTAGCCGCCGCTGCTGCCATATTTCTTAGCGCATTAGGGGTCAAATGCCCTACAGAAGATGATGAGGACGATACCGGTGATGGAGGTGGTGCTGGTAAGCCCCCCCCCAATCCGCAGTGGATCAAAATCCAATCACCTCCTTACTAGAAACAAATGGTGTAACAAAACTCCTCCTATCACAACCGGATCCCATTGCCTTTCTTCTCCTGGCTCATTGAAAATGCCTCCATACTCCTCTATTTCTGCTAAATCCTCTGCACGAGGCTTAACTCATACCCCGAATTATCACGTTGCATTCCACTATCTTCACCACCTTCATACCTTTCTGCATTCGAGTCATACTACTGCAAACCTCGCTGCCTCGCTGCCCACCTAGTAAAATATGAATGAAGAAACTGCTGCGAATTCTCCAGCCCGAACTACCGCCTAGCACTTGACTTCCCAGAAAACATAACCACCTCTACATCCATCACTTCTACTGCTGCTCTGCATCTGCTTCTGCATCTGCTTGGCACCCGTCCTTCTAACAGAAGAAAGCGAACTTGACCATGAACACCCATCACAATCACCGTGATCGCCAGTGTTTATTGTTGCCTTTACAAAGCAGTATTCCTCCATTCTTCTAGGTTTGACACTTCACAGATGACACTCACTCTGACAAACCAAAAAACAGTTCATCTTACTCCTAACATTTACTACAATTCGACACACATGGTTTACACAATGCAGTTGCACTTACACTACTCTCAAGAACACAGAATACAGAATGAACATGACTAGAATAAGTGAAGTACAAAAGCTGTCTACTATGCTTCCATTACAGGATCCGCATAACTACTCACAAAATCCGCCAAGAACCCCATTCATGTATTACTAAACAAAACGGCTCCAGCTATGTAAGCTTCCCATGACTCTTTGCCTTCCAAGATCCCAAAACTAACCGACTTCCTAAAATACCAAGAATTCATACATAAAGCTTGATAAATAATCCGCCTAAGGTCTACCCCAAACAGTTGAAGCATGCATTTCCACTAATTAGATGTTCCAATCGCTCCACCAGAAATATTTTCCATTTTTTTGTATGATCATTGCAAATTCGTCGATGTCAAATTTGAGGGTCTTCTCCTCTAAATCAACAAAATTTGAGGGTGTGGCGTCGTCCATGGTTTCCATATTGATTTGCAAAATGGGAACGAATGCTTATTTTTGGAGGGGAATCCTGCCTTAAGTATTTGTGGAGGGTGGTAGTCGGTGATAGGTAATTTGAAATGTCGGGGGCGCGCAAGATCTAGAAAGATTTTGAATTTGAATGAAAAGTAGCAATTGTCAAAATAAGCGTCAAAAAGATCGTCGAAATAATCATCGAAAAGAACGTGGGAATTTTATTTTTTCGACTCTTATTTCCACGCTATTTTTCACGCGCTTTTCGACGCACTTTCCCATGCTTATTTCGACGCTTTTTTCCACGCTTATTTCAACGCATATATTGACGATGCAGGTTTTTACAATAAAACAGAACCTCTCTTTTTTCTGCATTTTTTTTCATGCGCATGTGTTTTGCTTCCTCACCAGGTATACTTCCTTTTCCCTCACTCCCATCTCCTCTTTGTCATTACATGTACATGTGCTGTAAAATGTCTCTGTGTGTGTATTATGAGTAATTTTCTTGTTTTTTTGCTTTCTCATTTGTTTTGCAGGTGTTCTTTCTCTCTCCCAAGCTATTCTCCACCTCCTTCTTTGCCCTCCCTCCCCTCCCCTCCCCTCCCCTCCCCTCTCCTCTCCTCTCCTCTTGGTTGTTAAATTGGTGTGTGTGTGTTGAAGGATAAACCTCCTTGTGTATCCATGCTATTCACACTTTTAGGGTTTTGTATCACTAATTCTTTTCTTGAATTTTTGTTTTGTTTTGTAGGTCTTCTAATCCTCTCTTTCAACTTCACCAAAAAGAGGTAAATTCCTTTCTCTCTTTCCTCTATTTTTATCTACCAAAAAGAAGGGTTTTATTTTGTAGGTCCTCTATGCATAGAGCTTAATGCACATGCATAGAGCTCTAATCATAGAGCTTAATCTATGCATTAAGCTCTATTCGTATAGCTTAATGCATAGATTAAGCTCTATGCATGTATTCATAATGCATAGAGATATATGCATAGATTAAGCTCTATGCATAGAGCTTAATCTATGCATAGAGCTCTATGCATGCATTCAGTTCTATCTATGCATAGAGCTCTATGCATGCATTCAGTTCTATCTATGCATGCATTAAGATCTATGCATAGAGCTTAATCTATGCATGCATTAAGCTCTATGCATGCATGCTTAATGCATAGTGCCGGGATACGATTTAGTTTAGGATAGTGTGGCTTGCATAGTGCTTTATGCAAAAGCCTCATGTGCATAATGCTTTATGCATAAGTTTTTTGTAGTATAAGGCCTCATGCATAAGCTTTTGTATGTATGCATTACTAATCCTTTCCTCACCCTCTTGTTGCTTTTGTAGGTCCTCTATGTTGAGATATCGAGCTCATCTAGTGAGGCGGTGGACACTAATGGGGGATAGGCCCCACACTTACACCATTGGCATGGTTTGTGAGATCATGGGTGATATGCAGCCAGTGGGATGACAGGCTATGTGACAGCCATTCTAGAGACTGGCATAGTTATAGCACTAGCTCATTTAGTTGGGTTCACACTATAGAGAACCTGAGTATGTATTTGGTTGAGTACCTTTCATATTGTGTATACTCTTATCTTTGTATATGGGGTGTTGAGTGTTGAGTGAAGAAGAAGAAGATTTTCAGCCTCTCACCTTGTGTGTTCTCTTTTAGGGTTTTGTGAGTGTGTGTGTGCTTGCAAGAGCTCAAGCTCTCTTCTCCCCTACATCTTTTCATGGTATCAGAGCCTGGTTCATGCTAAGGGCTGAGTTGCAAGCAAGAGAATCACAGGAAGCGGTACGAGGGTAAGAGATTTATCTACTCTTCCCTATCTGTGTTGTGGCCGACTACACCCTTGTCCGGGAGCTCTACGGGAGGCACCGACAAACGATCTCTGATTGAGGAGCTTTCTTCACAAGAGTAAAGCTATAGGGAAACTATACTATCCTATTGGACAACAATTGGTGGGACAAAAACGCGTTTCGGGCGCGTTAGGACCTCCGTTTTTTGTCGAAAAGCAGGCGATTTCGAGCACTGCGGGTAAGTCATCGATTCTCTGTAGAACTCTGTTTTAAAAACTGCAAGAAGACAGATTGGTTGTGCAGACATTTCTGTGTGCTGCAAGGAGGTCAACAGTTGCCATTGGAGTGTATGTATGCACATTGAGGTCATTGGTTGTGACATTTGAGTGTAGTACAGTACCGCTATAGAAAATACAACAGTTTGTGCAGGACAAACCAGAGTGCTATTTCTGGCAAATTTGTGTGTCTGGCAAGATATCAAATGATGGCATAAACCAAATTGTTATGCTGAGAAGCTTGATAAGAACAACTTCCATGCTTGGAGGTTCAGGTTGACAAATTTCCTGATGGGAAAGGGTTACTAGGACTACACAGAAGGTGAGCATGAAGAGGCACCAAAGATACCGGAGATCAATCCGATTGCTGCAGATGTGAAAGAGTTCAAGGATTGGAACCAAGGAGCCAGAAAAGTTATGTATTTGCTCTCTATCAGTATATAGGACACCATGATTGGGCACATACAGGATGCCAAGTCCCCCAAGGAGGTGTGGGACACCTTGGTAAAACTCTATGAAACGAATACCAAGGCACGAAAGATACAGTTGAAGAATGAACTTCATACTGTGGAGAAAAAGAGTGTGTCTGTGAATGACTATGCATTGAAGATCAAGGGTATTGTGGAATCCCTTGCATCTATTGACGTTTCAATAGAATCTGATGATGATAAGGTGGAAGTCTGTCTACATGGTCTCGGGCCACAATACAAGGCATTCAAGATGTCTATTCAGACTCGGGAAAACGTTCCCAATTTCACAGATTTGCTGTCTATGTTGATTATAGAAGAGAAGATCTTGGGTGAAGACCAACAATCTTCACAAAACAAAAATAGTTCAGAGCAACATGCCTTCTACACAAGTTCAAAAGAGGACGAGGTAGACGAGGCCATGGACGCGGCCAAGGAGGTAGCCGAACAAGTAATCAGAATTATGGCCAGCAACAACAACAACAACAGTCCCAGAATTCACAACAATAACAACATGCAGGTGGAAGAGGCCAATTCAGAGGCAGGGGGAGTCAAATAGGTTTTGGAAATTGGCAAAGGCAGTATAATGATACACGTGGATGCTTTTATTGTGGTAAGCCTGGACATGTGCAGGAGGGCAGATTGTTAATAAGAAAAGTAGGCTGACATGCAAAATGGGAAATTGTAGCAAAACAACTATGCGTCCTCGAGCAGAAACAATGAGGATAATGAAAGGTTGTTTGTTATGCAGCATGTCGTTAATGCCATGTCGTCTGAAAATGTTGAAGCAGCACATAAAGATGATGTATGGTACGTTAATTCAGGTGCTTCAAACCACATGATAAGTCATGGGGAGTGGTTCAAGGAGATGAAAAACCTTGAATGACCAGGTTTTGTAGAAACAGGGGATGACATTGCTCATCCAATTGCCCATGTTGGAGATGTGCCATTGTCTATGCAAGAGGATGGCAAAGTGAAGTACCTAGCAGATGTACTTCATGTTCCGAACATAACAGAGACTCTGGTTTCAGTTGGCCAAATGATTGAGCAGGGTTTGTAGGTTCGGTTTAACCCTGATGGTTGTTATGTTGAAGACTTTAAAGACAAGTGCAGGTTGGTTGCACAAGGCAACAGAGTGGGCAGAATGTGAGTGCTGCGATGTTTGCAAATGGTTCAGGAATTGTTGCAGACACAGACATTTGGCATAAAAGAATTGGACATGTGAATGTGCAGAGAATGAAATCTATGCAGACTAAAGGAATTGTGATAGGGCTGCCAAAGTTTAAAGTTGAAGGCATGGATAAAATATGTGAAGCATGCCAATTTGGAAAGTAAACAAAGCATGTATTTCCACATGACAAAAATGTGAGCAGAAATGCACTAGATGTTGTGCATTCAGATGTATGGGGTCCTATGAAGACCATGTCTATATGGGAGAGGCTCCAGGTATTATGTGACATTTATTGATGTGACCACACAAGAAAAGTGTGGGTATACTTCATGAAGGAAAAGGGTGAGGTGTTCACTCATTTTCAGAATTTCAGAGTTATGGTTGAAAAGAAAACAGGGAAATATGTAAAGTGCCTAAGGTCAGATAGAGGGGAAGAGTAATTCTCCAATGAGTTCTCTAAATTTTTGAACTCTAAATTTTTGAAGAAGAATGGTATTCAAAAGACAGTTTACATGTAAATACACTCCGCAGCAAAATGGAGTTGCTGAGCGGAAAAACAAGCACATTGCTGAGATTGCGCGAGCATTGATGGGAGAGAAGAATATGCCGCATAGCTATTGGCTGAGGCTGTTTCTACAGCAGTTTACATCATGAACAGGACTCCAACTGTAGCCATACATGATGTAACTCTAGAGGAGAGGTTTACTAGTAGAAAACCTGATTTATCTCATCTAAAAGTCTTTGGATGCATTGCATATGTGCATGTGCCAGATGAGCTGAGAACTAAGCTAGATCCAAAAGCTTAAAAATGTGTATTTATTGGGTATTCCCTTGAGCAAAAGGGATACAGGTGTTATAACCCTGCTACACGTGAGTCGAGGGTAAGCAGGGATGTTTTTTTTTATGAGATGAGCAACTGGTATGCTGCTGAAAAAGAAGCTGTAGGGGCTGATGTAAGTGGAAATGTGGTTGCATAGAATGCAAGTCAGCAATCATAGTCTTTGAGTGGACCAGGAGAGTCCTATTCTAGTGGATCAGTCGTCGATAGACCATGGAGTGGCAAGCTACGTCATAATACCAGTCCTATAAATGTGATTAGTACATCACACAAAGGCAAAGAGAAAGTGATTGAGCCCCTTAGTATGCCTGACATTTCTATAGGGCATTCTCATGTTGATGGCGAGTCTAGTGGCTCAGAGATGAGCCTTGATGAGGATCTTGGGATACCAGCTATATGAGAACACCTAGTGTAAAGAAGGCTATGGAAGCCATGAATGCAAAGCTGCAATGATCTGGGAGAGTGAAGAATCTTGTGCAGAGGTTTACCTATGATGGTTATGTGGCACATCACTATGCATACATGGCAAAATTTGTGCAGGTTGTAGAGCCCACATGCATTGATGAGGCTATTAGAAATGTGTGTTGGGAGAAAGCTATGGATGAGGAGATGGATGCACTATATGGAAATGAGACTTGGGATTTAGTGCAATTGCCTGAAGGGAAGAAAGCCATTGGATGCAAGTGGGTGTACAAAGTAAAACATAACAGTGATGGAAGCATAAGCAGGTACAAGGCTAGATTGGTAGACCAAAGGATATGCACAGACATATGGCATTGATTATGAGGAAACTTTCAGCCCAGTTGCCAAGATGACAACAGTGAGAGTTGTGATAGCAGTGGCTGCGTTAAAGCAATGGTCTTTACATCAAATGGATGTAAAGAATGCATTCTTGCATGGGGATTTGCAGGAAGAGGTGTATATGTTGCAGCCACCTGGTTATGAGGATGTGAGTCACCCCGAGCATGTTTGCAGGTTGAAGAAAGCCTTGTATGGCTTAAAACAAGCACTAAGAGCATGGTCTGACAAGATTTTTGAATATCTTGTCACTATTGGCTTTCATGTAGCCAATGCAGATTTCTCGCTGTATGTGAGACACAGTGATAAAGGGGTTGTGCTTGTTGTCATCTATGTAGATGACCTGATCATTTTACGGGGGACCATGATGGCAGAGATCTTTGATGTAAAGATCTTGCTTAGACAGAAGTTGGAGATGAAGGATCTGGGGGAGCTCATATATTTCTTGGGCATTGAGGTGATTAGGTCACCACATGGTATTGGATTACTGCTGCAGAGACAGTATGGCTTGGACATGTTGTCCAAGTATGGTATGACAGGCTGTAAGCCTATCTCAGTGCCATTGGATCAGAATGGCAAGTTGAGTGCAGATTCAGGAAAGATTTTGGAGGATCCTACTATGTATAGATGCTAGTAGGAAGCTTGATCTACATGACGATCACCACGCCAGATTTGAGCTATGCTGTTAGGTTGGTGAGTCAGTTTATGCAGGTTCCACGGAAGCCGCATTTGGATGCATTGAGACGCATACTGAGATATGTGAGGTCTACTTTGCATTGTGGACTATTTTATGAAACTGGGACAGAGATATATGTACATGGGTACACAGATGTTGATTGGGCTGGTAGTATCTCAGATAGAAGATCTACTAGTGACTTCATGTTTTCTTTGGGGAGTGCTGCTGTGACTTGGAGCAGCAAGAAGCAGCCTACGGTTGCTCTATCCAATACTACTACAGAGGCCAAGTATAGAGGTGTTGCTATGGCAGCACCTCTATGCTATGACTTGGAGTAGCAAGAAGCAGCCTACGGTTGCTCTATCTAGTACAGAGGCCGAGTATAGAGGTGCTGCTATGGCAGCATGTGAGGTAGCTTGGTTGAGAAAGCTACTTGCAGATTTGGGTCTATCAGTGGATAGACAAGTTGTCATTTTCTGTGACAACATTAGCAGTATACAGTTGGCTCAGGAACCCAGTTTTTCATGCTCACACAAAGCATATAGAGGTCCACTACCATTTTGTTAGAGATAAGGTTTTGGCAAGAGATGTTGACCTTGTTTATATTAACACCACACAGGATCAGGTCGTTGACATCTTCACCAAATCATTGGGTACAAAGAACCTCCGTAGATTTAGGGCTTCGCTTGGTGTACATGTGATGGAGTTGGAGCTCGAGGGGGAGTGTTGAGATATCGAGCTCATCTAGTGAGGCGATGGACACTGATGACCCGCCTGGGGGATAGGCCCCACACTTACACCACTGGCATGGTTTGTGAGATCATGGGTGATATGCAGCCAGTGGGATGATAGGTTGTGATAGCCATTCTAGAGAATGACATAGTTATAACGCTGGGTTCACGCTATAGAGAACCCGAGTATGTATTTGGTTGAGTACCTTTCATATTGTGTGTACTCTTATCTTTGTATATGGTGTGTTGAGTGTTGAGTGTTGAGTGAAGAAGAAGAAGATTTTCAGCCTCTCACCTTGTGTGTTCTCTTTTAGGGTTTTGTGAGTGTGTGTGTGTGCTTGCAAGAGCTGCTCAAGCTCTCTTCTCCCCTGTATCTTTTCACTCTAATCCTCTCTTTCAACATCACGAAAAAGAGGTAAGTGCTTTTCTATCTTTCCTCTCTTTCCTCTATTATTATTGCACCCTTGGGTGGTGCTGGGGATTTGTTTTGTAGATGTGCACATAAGCATTATGCATAATGCTTTATGCATAATGCTCATTCATGATTTATGCATAATGCTTTATGCATAAGCCTCACGCATAGCTTTATGCATAAGGCCTCATGCATAAGCTTTATGCATAAGGCCTTATGCATAGTGCTTTATGCATAAGCCTCATGCATAGCTTTATGCATAAGATTTATGCATAATGCTTTATGCATAATGAATGTTGAGGGATAATTCATGTGTATGCCGTATTAAAGTGTCCATGTGGGCATTGTTATGTGTGTAGAAACATGTCTCTCGCCGCACTCCAGATGAGACACCGGCTTTTACTCTCCATCCTTCTCTTCTCCATATGCCATGTCGCCTGACCAGTTCATGGGTTTTTTAGCACAAACCACGCCCGAGCAAAGAGCGATGGCACAATAATATTTTGGGAGAGGGGCGGGCACTTCGGCCGCACCATCGAGCACCACCACCGCTAACCCTAGTTCCCCTGTAGAAATCCCACAAAGAGCCACTAGAACCCCTCCCTCTTGTTGAAATTTGAGCATTGTGATGAGCTATGGTGGATCAAACACTAGAATCAACATCATTAACAAAGTGATTAGCAAATAATTAAGACATAATTAGTGGGTAATTAGCACATAAATTAATGTAGGCATGGATACTCCAAAACCAGCAAATTCTCATTAGGGCTATGCCTCAATTTATAGAGTTTACATCAAGTATCAAATCCCATTGATTTCTCCATGATTCACTCCCAGAATATCTCCACCTTTTGCCTGATTCTCTCCACCTCTTCTCTTTTCCCTGAATATCTCCCAGAATAACTCCACACTCCTAAATTTCCTCATGCTGCCCATTATTCTCTCCCAGTAGATTCTTCTCACCTTTTCACAGGTTCTTTCACAATTACATCTTCTCTTTTACAGCCTCTATCCAAGGGCTTGTTCCCGCACACACCCTATTCACTTGTATTTTCAACACCTCCCCTCAAGTGAATAATCCTAGCACACCTGGACCTTGTATCAAGTTTCCCTCTTACTTGATAGCCCGCGACCAGTGCCTCAAGTCCCTAAACTCCATAGTCCTTGACACTCTCTCTCTCTATGTGTCCAAGGCTACTATAAGTGACCGCGACCTTGACTAAAGTGCTCACACATACATCTACCACGTGGCCTACATCATCGGTGGCTCAGAGGTGGTTTTACTTTATTGGGGCAGGTTACATTGGGTTGTGGGGTCTCTCTCTCTCTCTCTCTCTCAGAGATTTTCACATGGCTCCTCACTCTTTGGAGCCTCACATCTTCTCTTGCCTTCAGTCTTCTTGTCGTGGCAGCATCTCTCCACGCGTCCGTCTCTTCTTTCAGTCTTCTCGGGGCAGCTTCTCTTCTTGTGGCAGCTTCTCTTCTCATGTCCATGTCTTCCTTCAGCTTTTCTTCTTGGTGTGGATCCTCTTCTTAGGAAGAGATATTCTTCTTCTTTCATGGCTGGGGCCATGAGCTCGTCCGTCAGGTCATTTTGCTCCATGTGAGCAACATGTTTCAATGTTTTGCTGATAGTTCCTTTGGGCTTTTTATGTTTATCTTGTGTCATTATGCAATGCAAACCCAAATTTATGCGGGAGGTCTTACCTCTTGCCTTAATCTGGACAAGGGCAGTGTTTGTTCCCATATTTACACTGATGCAATGTGCCCAATACATAATGCGTATAGCATTCATTCTCATGCACATTCCCAAATGCAACTCTAGCTGTGAATAATCTTGAATTTGAGTGAGATTTACAGGCATTTAACCAAGGGTTAAATGCAAAATGATGATTATCACAAATTTATCAGCACAATTTTCCCAGAAATTACATTAAATCAAGGGTAACCAATTTGTATGGGATGGTTGGAGTATCAAACCAACTCTGAATTGCAATCTGAAGTTATAGGGATTTGTATCAGATACCTAATGGTTAATTTGAACCCTCAATTGCACCAAAATACAGTGATTAGCACTGATTAATCACTGATTAGCAAATTAATGCTCTGTTTTGTGTGCAAAAAACAGAGTATGCGGGGAGTCCAGATCTGGTGCCTTAGACTTCAAATGAGCTCAAATGCTTTCAAAGGCATCAATAGCAATGAGTCTAGTAGAGGATTAAGCCAAGAAACACAAGATTTGACCAAATTTTGAAAGCTTAATCTCTGTTTTACCAAAGTCACCTGCAGATTTGATGAAGAGCTTGGATCTCACTGTAGACTTGATGAAACTGAATTCTGTCTTCACCAGCTTGTAGAGCATGCTTAAAAACCCCCGGGGCTAAGAGGAATTAGACCCATTTGATTTGATGAAGTAGAAATCATTGATTTACTACAGAAAAACGTAGCTTTTTAATCAGCGAAAATCAGGAGCTTGCGTGGGCGGTTTGCACTTCTGATTTGATGGGCTGGAGCTCCTATGGGTTAGCTATCTTGGGCTAGAAGGGTTTGGGCAATGGTTGAGTGTGCAAGGAGAATGAGATCCTCCACTGGCTGGGAGTACAGAGGTGAAGTGAAAAATAACTAAAATTTTGATTATTTCCTAATTATCTACTAATCTTGATTAATTAAATAATAGGCTCATAAATCTGATGGATTCTAGGCATGGCTCTGATACCATGTTGAAATTTGAGCATTGTGATGAGCTATGGTGGATCAAACACTAGAATCAACATCATTAACAAAGTGATTAGCAAATAATTAAGACGTAATTAGTGGGTAATTAGCACATAGATTAATGTAGGCATGGATACTCAAAAACCAGCAAATTCTCATTAGGACTATGCCTCAATTTATAGAGTTTACATCAAGTATCAAATCCCATTGATTTCTCCATGATTCACTCCCAGAATATCTCCACCTTTTGCCTGATTCTCTCCACCTCTTCTCTTTTCCCTGAATATCTCCCAGAATAACTCCACACTCCTAAATTCCCTCATGCTACCCATTATTCTCTCCCAGTAGATTCTTCTCACCTTTTCACAGGTTCTTTCACAATTACATCTTCTCTTTTACAGCCTCTATCCAAGGGCTTGTTCCCGCACACACCCTATTCACTTGTATTTTCAACACCTCTCAGGTCGCTCGTCCACTCGCAGAGCACAACGCTCGAGTAGTGGAGGTGGAGGCGGTTGTTGTCCAAGTGGGGACATGGATGGGTCTATGCCCCCACGTGAGCATCCTTCCCCATCTAGCGCCAAAAGCACTCTACGCTCACGATCATCTCACGACGTTTCGACACATAGCCCACACCCACCGGTGGAGAAAAATTTCACACAATTGTCAATGGCAATGTGGTTTTGGATAATGTCGGGTGCAAGAGATGAAGAGCCGCATCCACGAGCTTTGCCACATTGTCTTTGCAAATGACTTTATCACTTTATGGCCAAAGTTTGATAAAGACAAGAAAGATAAAGTCATAAATCAAATCAAGGATGAGTACAAGCCGACCGGCGGTAGTGATGTCGTCCCCATAAGGTGGATAAAAAGGACCACATGGTGGACATCATCAAACATTGGCAGGGAGATGTGAAGGCAGGGGGTGAGAAGCCTTGATACATGAGCACTGAGGATTGGAATGAGGAGAGGAAAAAGCATGCTCGAAATCCCCAACGCTACAAGCAACAAGAGGATGCGGCCAAAGCCTGAATGGAGAGCATAGGAAGCTCTCACCTTGGAAGCGGCGATTGGGACGCATTCCATGTCTACTTTGTAAGTATCAACATTTATCTTGTATGTTTCATTTGATGTTATGACTACTTTGTAAGTATCAACGCTTATCTTGTTGTTTTGGTACTTTTAGAATCCGAAAGTGATTGGTCAGCTGGCAATGGGAGAAGAGGAGGACATTGTTCTCGCCCGCCACCGCCATAACACATACTTTCTTTTGGAGAAGCTTGAGCGAAAAGACGCTAACCTCAATTGGGGGCACATTGTAGATATGGTAAGTGCGGCAAGCCTTAACCTTATGATTTGTATACTTGCTTTGCCTTGTCATGTTAGATTGTTGTTTTGGTATACCAAAAAAAGCATCTTGTATGGTTTTTGCAGGGACCAATGCCTGATCCTGAGTGAGGGCTCCGCATAGAGTGGCTTCGCCCATGTCTTGCCCCTTGTACATACACATTTTGGTCGGCTCACATCTTTGTTTGAGCTTGTATAGATTGTATGCAAATTTTGGCTTATCTCGTTAGAGCTTGATATGTAAATTTTAATTTTAGCTTATCTTGTTAGAGCTTGATATGTAAATTTTAATTTTAGCTTATCTTGTTAGAGCTTGATATGTAAATTTCACATCTTGCAATATAATTTGGCCATTGTTTGCACTTGTGTGAATTGTGTACCTACTTTGTAATGTCAAAAACGTTATGGCACTCTCTCTAACTTTTTCAACAAATTCGCTTCGTTCTTCACATCAAAGTACAGTTGCCTTTGGTACTCTATAAATTTGGCATAATGCTGTATCCAGCTACAAGACTGCAGGCTGGATGCACCATTATGCCAAAAAATTTAATACATGCACACGTCGAAATAAGCGTTGAAAGTTTCTTGCATCCATTGAAAATAGCGTGGAAAGTTTCTTGCATCCGTGAAAACAACGTCGAAAGTTTCCTGCATCCGTCGAAAACAGCGTCGAAAGTTTCCTGCATCCGTCGAAAATAGCATCAAAATTTTCTTGCATCCGTCAAAAATAGCGTCAAGTTTCCTACATCCATCAAAAACAGCATCGAAATGATAGTCGAAATACCAATCAAAATTGCAGTCGAAATAACTATCAAAATATCAGTCGAGATAGTCGTCAAAACACCACCAAAAAATGTGTGGTAAAATTAATTTTTTCAACTCTTGTTTCGACACTTATTTCGATGCTTTTTTCAATGGGTATTTGGACATTTAGGGGATTTTAAGCTTAGTTCTAAAGAGTCAAAAAAAGCGTGGATAATGGCCCTGCCTCTTGTAGTGGGATTGATTATGATAAAACTTTTACTCACTTCTCATATGACCATTATCTAATTTGTTATTACTTTGGCAGGCCCATCATGGATGTAAAGTGCATCAATTGGCCATCAAAACAAGGTTCCTGAATGGTGATTTGTTATTACTTTGGCAGGCCCATCATGGATGTAAAGTGCACCAATTGGCCATCAAAACAAGGTTCCTGAATGGTGATTTGTAGGAATAAAGTTATGTGAGAACCAATTAGATTTTCCCAACCTCATCAAGAACAAAAGTTATGTAAACAAAATAAAGCTTTATATGGTTTGAAACAAGATCCTAAAGCTTGGTGCCAAAAGATTCATGCCTATTTGACTAGACAAGGATTTCAAAATAGTCCTAAGAATTCTATATGTGAAAGGGACAAGTTGGATTTGCTTGTTATCATTTTCTTTGTAGACATACATGACATGCTATTGTCAAGTGCACCAATGTGAGGATTTTATTACACACTTTAAGATTGACCTTCCTCAAATTTTGAGATGTCAGATCTTGGTCTTTTTTGCACTACTATTTGGGTATATAGTTTATATAGCAAGATGCTGGTATAGTCATTAAGCAGTCAAAGTACATCAAAGCACTGCTCAACGGGTTCAACATGAAAAGTTACAAACCAATTTCTACACCAATGGGACCTGGTTTAAAACTTAGTCTATGGGATGCCGGTGAACCATTCAACATAACCACTTATGATCAAGCTGTTGGATGCCTAATATATTTGTGCAACTCACGGCCACGGTTAGCTAGTATATAAGTATCCTCATTCTCAATTTAGGGTTGCTATTCATTTTGTACTTCATTATACCTTCTTGATCTCTTGCTCCTAGAGTGAGCTAGCCTTATATATTGTCTCTCCCTTGTGTTCTCTTTGATTTGGGGACATTGAGTGAGTGAGTGTTTATAGCTTTCCTTTCATCAAAGCTAGAGCTCAAAGAGAGCTCTAGGCATAACGTAAGATCCCTTATGTAAATGCATACAGCTGTCATGCATTTGGTAGAGCCCTCTATACATTTGCATGAGGGATCTACCTTATATAGAGCTTGAAATGAACTCTACTCTCATAAGGTAAGAACCCTTATGCAAATGCATAGGTCTGTCATGTATTTGGTAGATCCATCTATGCATGCATAGAGATCATAGAGATACTTATGCAAATGTATAGAGAAATCTAGCCTATTCATGTAAAAAATCTTCTTTGTCTCTAGAAAGGAACCATAGTACAGTGGTTAGACCACTTGTATTGGATCATGGAAGCCCCTATTGGGGAGGTTAAAGAGGCCAAGAGGTGTGTTATTCCCTCTTGTTTGAGCCCTTCATCTACTCTCTAGTCAACTAAGTAGTCCTTCTAAAAGGTACCTTCCAAAAGGCAATGGTTAAGCTAGAAAGCTTAAGCCACCTTCATACTCAATCACACTCTCACTCAAACAAGTAAAATCAATACACTCCATCCACAAACACAAGCATGCATACATTCAATTAAGCAAGAAGGTAAGAGTTCAAGAGAAGAAGAAAGCATTGCACCACTTGAGAAATGATTGAATTTCCCTGTTCACATTATCAAAAGTTATATATATGCAAATGGGCTTTTATCAACTGCCCAACCTAAGTTGGTGCCCATTGCCTATCTTTACCCATACATACAAGGCTTTTATCAACTGCCCAACCTAAGTTGGTGCCCATTGCCTATCTTTACCCATACATACAAGGCTTGGGGCTATGTGGTAGGATTTTGATACATCACCATACATAATGTGAATATTCTCTAGGCTAGAGGTAGGGATTTTGGATCTATGAATGAAAAAGAGTTAACAACCCCCTGACCTACTTTGTCCTTGAATGTTGTGAATGATGGCCATGTTGATTGAAGGATCTTCAATTCATCTTTGTGAATGACCTCATCATAAGGAAGCATTGCACCACCTTTAAACATTGGAGTGGCTACCCAATATCAAGGATGAACATAAAATTAGATATAGAGAGGATGAAATAAGATGACAACAGCTCCTCAAAGGCCTATATCCTAGAGGCTTCCAAAAATTGGATGCATGCAAATAGTCCATATAATTGGTTAAGGTTGATGTCGAAGGTAAGGCCTTTCACTTAGGATTCATTATATTTGTGCCATTGTATGGGACCCTTCTCTTCTTTCACTTGGGATTCATTATATTTGTGCCATTGTATGGGACCCTTCTCTTCTTTGAAATCTTGTAAACAAATATGAACCGTGTTAAGGAACTCAATGGCAGCTTGGATGGCAACATCTAGGGCATTATAATATGAGGTAATAAATTGGACTATCATCCCACACATCCAGACTTTGGTTGGAATCATGCTAAATGGAGAAGACTCAAATTTAGGGAGCTTAAGGAGATGAAAGGGACACGCTGGATTTGCTTGTTATCATTTTCTTGTAGACATACATGACATGCTATTGTCAAGTGCACCAATGTGAGGATTTTATTACACACTTTAAGATTGACCTTCCTCAAATTTTGAGATGTCAGATCTTGGTCTTTTTTGCACTACTATTTGGGTATATAGTTTATATAGCAAGATGCTGGTATAGTCATTAAGCAGTCAAAGTACATCAAAGCACTGCTCAACGGGTTCAACATGAAAAGTTACAAACCAATTTCTACACCAATGGGACCTGGTTTAAAACTTAGTCTATAGGATGCCGGTGAACCATTCATAACCACTTATGATCAAGCTGTTGGATGCCTAATATATTTGTGCAACTCACGGCCACGGTTAGCTAGTATATAAGTATCCTCATTCTCAATTTAGGGTTGCTATTCATTTTGTACTTCATTATACCTTCTTGAGCTCTTGCTCCTAGTGAGCTAGCCTTATACATTGTCTCTCCCTTGTGTTCTCTTTGATTTGGGGACATTGAGTGAGTGAGTGTTTATAGGTTTCCTTTCATCAAAGCTAGATCTCAAAGAGAGCTCTAGGCATAACGTAAGAGCCCTTATGCAAATACATAGAGCTGTCATGCATTTGGTAGAGCCCTCTTTACATTTGCATAAGGGATCTACCTTATATAGAGCTTGAAATGAACTCTACTTAAGGTAAGAACCCTTATGCAAATGCATAGGTCTGTCATGTATTTGGTAGATCCATCTATGCATGCATAGAGATCATAGAGATACTTATGCAAATGTATAGAGAAATCTAGCCTATTCATGTAAAAAATCTTCTTTCTCTCTAGAAAGGAACCATAGTACAGTGGTTAGACCACTTGTATTGGATCATGGAAGCCCCTATTGGGGAGGTTAAAGAGGCCAAGAGGTGTGTTATTCCCTCTTGTTTGAGCCCTTCATCTACTCTCTAGTCAACTAAGTAGTCCTTCTAAAAGGTACCTTCCAAAAGGCAATGGTTAAGCTAGAAAGTTTAAGCCACCTTCATACTCAATCACACTCTCACTCAAACAAGTAAAATCAATACACTCCATCCATAAACACAAGCATGTATACATTCAATTAAGCAAGAAGGTAAGAGTTCAAGAGAAGAAGAAAGCATTGCACCACTTGAGAAATGATTGAATTTCCCTCTTCACATTATCAAAAGTTATATATATGCAAATGGGCTTTTATCAACTGCCCAACCTAAGTTGGTGCCCATTGCCTATCTTTACCCATACATACAAGGCTTGGGGCTATGTGGTAGGATTTTGATACATCACCATACATAATGTGAATATTCTCTAGGCTAGAGGTAGGGATTTTGGATCTATGAATGAAAAAGAGTTAACAACCCCCTGACCTACTTTTGTCCTTGAATGTTGTGAATGATGGCCATGTTGATTGAAGGATCTTCAATTCATCTTTGTGAATGACCTCATCATAAGGAAGCATTGCACCACCTTTAAACATTGGAGTGGCTACCCAATATCAAGGATGAACATAAAATTAGATATAGAGAGGATGAAATAAGATGAGAACAGCTCCTCAAAGGCCTATATCCTAGAGGCTTCCAAAAATTGGATGCATGCAAATAGTCCATATAATTGGTTAACCAAGGTTGATGTCGAAGGTAAGACCTTTCACTTGGGATTCATTATATTTGTGCCATTGTATGGGACCCTTCTCTTCTTTCACTTGGGATTCATTATATTTGTGCCATTGTATGGGACCCTTCTCTTCTTTGAAATCTTGTAAACAAATATGAACCGTGTTAAGGAACTCAATGGCAGCTTGGATGGCAACATTTGGGGTTATAATATGAGGTAATAAATTGGACTATCATCCCACACATCCAGACTTTGGTTGGAATCATGCTAAATGGAGAAGACTCAAATTTAGGGAACTTAAGGAGATGAAAGGGTTGATCTTCTTTTTGCCTTCATATTCCTTCCACCTCATGTACCTACACAATGGCGTGTATATGGGATTCACTCGTTTGGGTTAACTGGCATAGCGTTGTACGTGGCCCAACTATCTAAATTGTAGAGGTAGCAGAGCCACCACTTGGGCTGATTCTTTATTTTCATATTGTTAAATTCCCTATCATTTGATGGACTTCTGTAGCCTCTGTGCTCTTTGATGAGCATGTTATGCATCCACTTTTTGAAGGGTTACTCTAGGTAGAGCCGCATGAGTAGGACCTTGAGCCTTTATACATCTTGAATGAGCTCTCGATGAGGAAGATACTTGGTAATCATACAAATGGCTTCATCATAATCATGGATTTTTGGTAGGTGGGAGAGATCCTTGGGAATATCCTCTTGCACTCTTTCTTATACCTCAAAGAATAGGTTAGTAGGATTAAGATGGGGCCAATAGGTAGGGGGTTGCATGCCCATTGTGGTGTGGTTATCTGATCATTTTGAGTCATGATCTCACCTCCTTCTTGTGGTTTTCTTTCCTCTTGTCGCTATGGTGGTTCCTTAAAAGCATTAGTATTTAGGTCTGGGAAATCCATTCCCTGGAGTTTGTCTTCTCTCTCTATGGTATTTCCTTCAAAGGCCTTGCCATCCTTGTTGTGCTCTTTAGTAGTTGTGCATGAGGGCGTCTCTTTGTCACCTTCTTCTCCACCCTTTTTAATGTTCTCGACATCTTTGTTGGTGGCACTTTCAATGGGTTATCTAGGGCCTATTGACCCTCCCAGATTCCCATGTTTATAAAGGAAATCCAACTTTTATAGCTCATCAATAAAGTCAAGAGCCTCTTCAACCTCCATCTTATCAAAGGTAGGGTAGGCCACTTGCAATGCAGGTATGGGAAATCCATCCCTTGGGGTTGGTCTTCTCTCTCTATGACAGTTCCTTGGAAGGCCTTGGCATCTATTGGTTTTCTAATTAAGGGTGGCTCTTTATCACCTTCTTCTAGATCCTTACCGGTGTCATTCGACATCTATAATAAATGTATGGTATGCACATGCACATAGGGAAAGGGGCTTAGGGTCATTCACATGTGTAATTTTGGGGGCCTTGGGCTATATTAGGCATATGGCTCATGGATATTATACTCTTTTTACCCTTTTATGATATGGATGGATGCATGAAAGGGTGTACATACTATTGGCATGCATTATACTATGCTTTCGATGATGTAGGGTAATAGGTAAGTAGAGTGAAAGTTTCACCACTTAAGGTGGGTAAGACAAATTACTAAATATAGGAGGCAAAGTAGGTGAAGGAGCTGTACTTCGAGATTTTTATGAGTGTCTTGTGCGTGTGAGAGCCTTGGGCTATATTAGGCATATGGCTCATGGATATTATAATCTTTTTACCCTTTTATGATATGGATGCAAATTATTTTAATGATGTTAGGAGATGGCGTGGTACTACAAAGTAGGTGAAGGAGCTGTACTTCGAGATTTTTATGAGTGTCTTGTGCATGTGAGAGCTACCAACACTTTGTGCGTGTGAGAGCTTCCATAGCCACTCCTTCTCTCAAAGTGTTTCTCCCATTCAAACTCCTCATAGTCTCCCCTAAAGTCAACTTGCTCCTACCTTTAGGTAACTTTGAGCTCTCTCAACTGCAGGTTTGAGAGGACATTAATAGAATCTACATTCCATGCATAAGAGAAGAGAGAAAATGCAGTAGACAGTTAAATGTATCTGCACTCAAGCATGGAAAATAGTCTATTGTATTGAAACACTAATTGGAGAGAGAGAGAGAGAGAGAGAGAGAGAGAGAGAGAAAGAGAGAGAGGAAGAAGAAGAAGAAGAAGAAAATCTGTTTTCCCATGTTAGTACCTACATAGGTGATTTTAGAGAGAGAGAGAGAGAGAGAGAGGACACATTTTTTTCCTAGAGCTCACACTGAGTGTTTATTTTGCGAACTAAAACATGAATTAGCAATCTCATTAGAATGTTTATTCCCATGTCAACATCTTATGTGATGCCACATGCCATTTAGACGCAGTCGTAGGTGATTTTAGAAAGAGAGAGGCCACATTTTGTTCACAGAATCTGACTACAAATGATGTATTCTCCAATGTAGGTGTTGCACTCTCTTTAAATGGAATCTCCAAAGAATTGTCATGGTAAGAAATCCTAAACACAAGCCACTGGAGAATCTATTGCAGTCCAAAGCCAAAGGTGCATTTGTCTTCAAGTGCTTTCGACATGCGAAGCCCACAAACCATGTGAAGTTGCAGGAGTGGATAACAAATGTTTGGGATAAGATCAAACCAGGTAGCAGCTTATGTACCTAAGTTCTTAGAGATGTACCGTTATATTTATGGTACAAGAGATGTTAAAAATGAGGTGGGGTCAATTTTGGCACGTGCCTTTGCAGCCCACAATCATTTTTGGGAGATTTTCTTTTATTCTTTGTATTTTTGTTATCCCAAAACTTGGATTAATCCTATTGGCCCTTTATAACCTTTTTTGGACCTTAATCAAAAACTTTTAAAAATGTGGACCCTTAGGCTAAGGTCTCTAATACACATATTTAATTAATTTATAATGCACATTGGAAAATTATTTTTGAACTTCTATTTCAGAGGAATTCATCTTAATTATAAGGAGGAACTTTGTATCCAAATCTCTCTCTAGAACATTTTCCCTCTCTAGGCCAAAAACAAGGAAAAACAATGTTTTCTTGCATTCTAAAATAGGGGATGATTACAGGGGACTGAGAGGAGAGCTTATACATCTTTGAGAGGCTGAGGAGGAACCTTACATCCTCTCCCACTTGAAAAATGCGAGATGTCCTCATCTCGCAAAGTGGGGGTAGTCCGTTTTACCAGCTCCTCTTCTTCTTTCTCCCAAGTGGCGTCCTCTAAAGGCTATAACTTCCACTTGACCAAAAATTCTATGAGGACTCTGTTCTTGAGAACCTTCTCCCGAACATCAAGGATTTCTTCAGGTTGGAGTACCATCTGGCCTTGAGTCGAAGAAATCAATTGTTCATCATCCAGTACATGACTCGGGCTGGATACATACTTTTTAAGTAAGCTGACGTGAAACACGTTATGTACCTTGAGATGGGGAGGTAGAAGAAATTCATAAGCTAGATCTCCTACTTTCTTTATAATAGCACACGGTCCACAGTATCTAGGAGAGAGCTTCTTGTACTTCCCTAGAGATAAAGAACTTCTTTTGGGTCATATCTGATTCTTCAAACACTCTCTCCGATCTCCTCTTATCAGCATACTACTTTTGCCTATCCTGGGCAGCCTTAATATCTTTTTGGATTGATTACATTTTTTGTTCTATATCGTCAAGCATCTGTCAAGACGACATGTCGACCCTAACTAATGGGTCGGATCAAGTTAATGGTGTGAGGAAATCTTGTCCGTGCACATCCTTTTTGAGTCCTAGCCAAAAGAAGCTCTACTTTACAGACATGCAGGTCTTTATGAACCCTGGATGTCTAGCTATTAGGCTAGACATCTTGTCCGTGCACATCCTTTTTGAGTCCTAGCCAAAAGAAGCTCTACTTTACAGACATGCAGGTCTTTATGAACCCTGGATGTCTAGCTATTAGGCTATCATGGGCTTCTCTTAGAATCTTTCCCTTCATTTCCTCATCATTGGGAATGCATAGCCAATTATTGTAATACATGCATCCTTCATCCAATTTGTACCCAAGAACTCTACTCATTTCTTGAGGAGTCTTGCTTTCCTGCATCACTAGTGGAGGAAAGAATTTGTCTTGCATGATTTTCTCTCTTGCTTCACTGTTAAATGGATTGTTAAAATCGAATCCTGTAGGGTCTACATCCATCTTCTTTGACGCATGTTGAGATCCTTTTGGTTGAAGATTCACTTTAGACTTTGATGATCTATCATCAAGGTGAATCTCTGTCCCAAGAGATAATGTCTCCATAACTTTAGAGCATAAACTATTGAGAGTAACTTCAAGTCATGGACAGCATAATTTCTCTCATATGTTCTGAGCTTTCTGGATTCATAGGCTACTGCATGACCTTCCTACATAAGAGTACCTCCCAGGGAAAAACCAATGCATCTTTAACTACTTCAAAGGGTAAGAAAAAATCTAGTAATTTAAGGAGAGTGTTGGTTACTAAGGCTATCTTCAGCTTATCAAAAGCACTCTGACACATAGCAGTCCACTGAAATAGGGTACTCTTCTTGAGAAGGTTAGTCAAAGGGGATGCTATCTGAGCATATCTGGGTATAAAGATTTGATACCACCTGGTTAATCCTAAGAATCCTCTGACTTCTTTTACTATCTTGGGCTCTGGCCAATCTACTATTGCTTGGATTTTTGTGGGGTCAGGAGAAATCCCATCTTTAGATACTATAAATCCCAAGTATTCTATCTGGTCTCAGGAGAGAAAGTACACTTACTCTTTTTTGCAAAGAGTTGGTGCTTCCTTAGGATCTCCAGGACCTTACGCACATGATCTTCATGATCTACTGCATTCTTAGAGTATACTAGGATGTCATCAAAGAAGACAAGAACAAAATCATCCAAGTATTCTCTGAGAATATCTTGCATACATGAGGCGATTAAACATTGTTGGGGCATTAGTTAATCTGACAGCATGACTGTGAATTCATAATGCTCATAGCGAGTATTAAAAGCTATCTTTAGGATATCCTTTTCCTTGATTCTGATCTGGTAATACCCAAATTTGAGATCTATCTTTATGAACATTTGGGTTTCACTTAACCGATCCAAAAGTTCATCAATCCTAGGGATAGGATATTTATTTTTTATTGTTAACTGATTCAATCCTCTGTTAATCAATACAGAGTCTTAACATTCCATCTTTATTTTTTTGAAAGAGAACAGGCGCACCCCAAGTTAAAACACTGGGTCTTACAAATCCTTGCTCTAGCAGTTGCCTTAATTGCTCCTTAAGTTCTATGGCTTTTGGAATTGGCATTTTGTATGCACACTGGGCTACTAGCTAAGCTCCGGGGGTTAGTTGTATTTCATGATCTACTTCACGAGTTGGAGGCATCTCAGTCAGCTCTTTTGGTAACACATTGGCATACTCACTTAACTACTTTGTGGTTCTTTAGCCTTGAATTTTTTGTGTACTAGATTCATTTTAACGACATAGATAGCTTGCCTCTTTTTGAGTCCCTTTAGCAATTTAAAAGCTTTGACTAATTGCAGCACTGGGATCCAAAAATTCTAGTTCCTTGAACTTTATTTTCGTGAAGGTCGAGGAAAGAGATAGTTCCCTTGTGTGACAATGAATGTCATCTTGATTCTTATGGAGCCAATCCATTCCAAGGATTCCGTCATAGATTCCCAAGGGTAAGACTTTGAACTGGCAGTCTGTTACGTTTCCATCTAGATTAAACTGAATACAGTCTGTCGTCTCAAGGTGTGTGAAAAGAATCTTCCCACTAGCCAATTCTACTTGCATAGGTTTCCCTAATTTTTGTATTAGGACTAACTTACACAAACATCCCGGGGAAATAAAAGAATGGGTACTACCTGAATCAATCAAAAGCTTAAACCCTTGTACTCAGCTGAAGTTTGAATGACTGATATGATTTTTCCCTTGATGTTCAATGAGCCACTTAACTTTTCTCATTGTATCCAATGACATCGAAGTATTCTTCTATTGCTTCGATCCACTTTTCCACAGCCTCGCCCAAGTTTTCTCCTTCACCCTTGAAGGAACTTGGCTGAGATTTGCAAAGAGCCTTGCGAACATTAGGGTCAAGCTCTTCCTCATCCGTGAGAGGATCTGGCTGTCTGCACGGTTCGCACGTCTCATGATTCTGCCAAGACGATACATCATTAAATTTCTATTTAACTTCATTCTCAAGATCCTAAGACTTAAGAAGTTCGAAAATAATTACTTTAAACAAGTAACCGTTCTTACTATAGGATCTACGATATACGTCCGAGAAAATAGATCTTATTTCTTTAAACTCAATATCTTGTTCTTCACAATTATTTAGACAACTAGGAATTTTCACAAAATATTCTTTATTTACATAAGGTTTGCAATATATACATAGAGCAACATGGCTCCATAAAATCAATGCCTCAATTTGATACGCATGAAACGGCGATTCTATGCTATGGACATGCCGCGATGTAATTGTTCCCTTATCGCTATTAGTGCTATAATCTTACTTCTTGGGGATAAAACAACTGAGAAGTCTATAAATATGGCAAGAAAGCCTAAAATCTCAAGGTGTGGGGGGGTGATAAAGGATAACACCATGAACCACCTTTAGCCTTAACAAGACAATGGCTAATGAGATGTTCTGCCTCAGCGTCTGATATTGGTTGCAAGATGCAAGGATATACTACCCTGCGAACCACTTATGCTGTCATCTCTCAGCTGAGTCTAGAAAATATAGCTCCTCGAAATGATTAGCGAGCCTTGCCCTACTCATTCGAGTCGTTAGGATATGCTCAAAAGCGAAAGCAGTCATATCCTGAGTTTGAGTAAGATCAGGGGATACCAGATAAATACCGGGCGTCCATCTATAAAATCCAATTCATCAATTAAAAGTCTTTAATAATGAACTTAATCTGAATGAAAATACAATATGTGAATGCTCTTTTCTAGGATTTTATTATAGATTTCTATCAAAAATCATTTTTCATTCTTAAGCATTCAGAAGCAAGGCTCTGATACCAGCTGTGAGACCCCTGCCTTCTCCGCGCAGCCTTCTCGGGGGCACTAGCAGAGCAGAAGTAGTAACCTCTCGCGAAGGGCAGGGCGTCCCACTCGAGGCCTGGCGCACGAATGCCCGAACAAGAGACTAGTCTGAGAGTACCTCCGAAACCGAGATTGGAAAAACTTCCCTCGCCCAGAAAGCACGGGCAATTCCGCCAGGAAAAACTTCTAACGAAAAAATTTTCTAACGAGTCAGGGCCTTAGCTATCCTTTCTATTCCAACCAAACCCATAGGTCACATGGCCATATCAAGGAAGGGACTTGCACTAGAGATCATCACGTTTCTCCTCTGGAGGCATAGCCGTTGATTCTTTCCCATAGAACAAGAATCTCCATGGACTTACTCTAACTAACGTAACTTGAACGTATCTAAATTTATTGCAGGAATCCACCGATCTAGCCTAACACCACCAACTAGCCCATGGGGGTTACCCAACCACCCAACCACTATATTGGTGGGATCCCTTTTTATAAAAATTTGGTTATGTTTTGTCCCGGGTACCAAGGAAAAGCGTTCCGAGAGCCCCTAGCTGGCACTCAAGCAAAAATACAAAATAGACACACCACTTACACACCCTATATGAAATTTTCTTTCTCACAGATTCAGCTATCTTTAAAACAGAGTTGGAATGAAACCATAGTATTTCCATCATAATCCTTAAAATTCCAATCCATTGTTTTACAATCAAAATGTCATCCGAACTCTCCGTTGAAGACCAACTAGTCAACCAACGAGATCCAATTTCAAGTTCCAGTTCACATAGATTATTCCTTGCCCTTCCATCCATATCTTCCTCGACATATGCATGGGTGTCCTAGCAACCGTGAGCCCGTGCATCGCCTGCTCAGAACCCTCTAGGATCCTCCTTAGGTGTCCTAGTGCTTCACTCAGGTACCGCTTCATCGGCCCTCACCCATCGTACCAGAACCACACCATTTTAACCATACAGAGGCTGGTCAAGACCTTGGTAGGCTTTGCCCCACGCGCGAGCGATGCCCTTTAATGACTCCCCCCGCCAGCTATTGTAATGTAACTCTCCTTAGTTTAAACCATAAGCCAAATGCGTCCTCCAGCATTCTGGCATAAGACAGTCC
>NC_141077.1:3374934-3562434 GCF_041138505.1 Cibotium barometz | reverse complement strand
AACTTTAGTTAGGGCATGGGCATCGTCTCAACTATAAAAGGGGCTCATGGATCTTCATTTGTACCTTTTGATCATATGACTTCTGGAATGTACATTGGAGCCTAGAGCTACCATACCTTGGCTTATGGAAGGATATTTCCATCCTTTGGTGTGAAAGGCTAAATCACTTAGGCATTATGTGTGATTCTTGTTGCTAATTGCATGATGGTCCACATGATGATTTGTCCCAAATCTTAGCTTATGGTTACTTCATTTCAATTGGTATCAGAACTCTTGTGTTTTGATCCATGGTTTCATTGATTTTTGCTAATTTTTTTGGTTAGACTATGGTTCTTGGACCAAATTTGAGTACTAGAACAAATCTTTTGGGGCTATGAACCAAATTTGAACTAAGTGAAAGTGATTGGTGTTAATTTTTTGATAATTATGTTTTTACCTTCTCTTCCACTTTTCCTCAAGCTTTCCATGGCTAGGGTTCATCACACAATAGCCGTTTGCAAACACAACCTTGGGGCTTTGGTCGGGGACATTTTTAACAACATATAGTGCACCATTTTGAGGTATTTTTGAAGCATGGTCCTTGCCCCAGCATTGCAATCCACCCCTAGCACCCTGGACACCATTTTCATGGTCCTATCAGTTAATGCCTTTGATTTTCCTACACGTACATTATGTTGATGGGTGCCGATGTGTATCATTAATCTGCTCATCATCTCGTCGGAGGGCATCACATAATAGATGTAGCAATGCACATTGTTGGAACTGAGCAGAAATGGCAACGGAGCTTCCTAGACGCATTGTTGCACTCCTCTCCAGTGGTTGGTGCCTTTAGCATGCTTCTAGTAAAATGTAATGTATTTGACACTCTGTGGTTCTTTAAATGTGGGCAAAGTTCATTAACACACTTCAAACTACCTAGACAATGGCTTTGCAGACATACTCTAGGGAAGGCAATGTTAGAGGTTTGCATCTTTGACCACCAGTGGGGATCATACTTATGCTCCATCATGGAGTCCATTCCTAGGCGTGTTCCCATGGTCGGTGGGAACTCAAATGCAATATCACTTTTATATTGTCTATGAATCTCCACGGCCTTGATAACATCTTTGAGATTTAGCAAAATCTTTGTTAATGTGTTTCCCTTCTTCATGCTCAAAAGGTAGTCTAAAATGCTCTTACCTTGTCCTCTTACAACACTAGATGAGCCTGATGCATTGGTATCCTTGTTATCTTGAAAGGTACTGTATAAAGTCTATCACGTTCTTTAGAGTTGGAAGACCTCTGGGTGGGCTGTCTAAGATGGCTATTGGTTTTGGGTTTGACTTCAATGAAGAATCAACTATTGCCGCCGCGATGAGTAGTTGGCTGATAGAGGGTCTTCAAGTATGTAGAACTCATCTCCCTCATGATTAGAGATTGCCTCAATAGGGATGTTCAACTCTTGGGTCCCAATACTTACTAGGACTTGCAATCCACAAAATGAGCGGGGAGCTACTTGCTCATGTAAAAATTTTACACTTGCCACAACCCATCCATTGATAAAACTTAGTTCTTTTGTGATTGTGCAACTCATTGTAAAGAGGAGAGAAAATGAAGTACACAAGAACAAAAAAGAATGGTACAATAGGTAGGGAGTACACAAGTACTGAATGGTGATTAAGATTCTTAAAAAAGTTGGCCTTTTTTAATTAGACCGTTATAATTTAATTATATTTTTTTATTAGTTTAAAAAATAAATTTAAAAAAGAACCCAAAAAATTTAATATATATTAATTTTTAAATTTTTCTCGAAATTAGCATCTAGTCATCTCTCTCCTATTTCTCTCCGTACTCTCCTTCTTCATCATGTTTTACAAGATGAACATCCAAAAACATAACCATGTAAAAACTCGACAAATACATTAAAGAAGTTGGCACTATGAAGTTGCATTATGAAGTTTCTACATCAAAGAAGTTGCATTATGAAGTAATGCCAACATTATTACAAACCTCAAAACTTAGTAGGACACACACTCATACGTTTCTATGATAGGCAACCATTGATTGGACCATATTCCTAATTAATTGCCCATTCTCATCGTTATTGACTTTGTATGTCTTCCAATAAGTAATTGTATTTGATATTCTGAGCTCAAACATATCTATCGTTGCCAAGTCGTTCTCCTTTCCTTTGATTATTTACTTCAATTCCAATAATAAACTCCCCACCAAAATCTCTCTAGCTTGGTACAAGTCTACATTGATTGAGTCATTCTTGTACATCTCATCAAGAGCCATGTATCCTTGCAAGATGATACACTCCATGGTAAGCTCCTCTAATGATGGCGTGGTCTTATGACGCATCAATAAACACAGAAGTGAGCACTTGGGAGGAGCCGAGGAGGCGCTTGAGGAAGGCATGGGATGAGGAGGCGCTTGAGGAAGGAGATCTTAAAGAGGGAGCGCTTAATAGAGGTTCAGGGTGGAGGGGATGCTTAAGGATGGTGCGAGAGGAGGTGGAGTGGGCGCTTGAGGAGGGCGAAGAGGGCCAAGAGGAGGGTTGGAGAGGAGGCGGAGAGGGCCGAGAGGAGGGTGCAAGAGGAGGTGGAGTGGGCCATAAGAGTTGGAAGGGGGCTTGATTCTAGCGCTAGAGGAGGTGGTGGGGGCGCAAGAGGAGGGGTTTAGGGTTTGCAGGGAAGGCTTAATTTAGCCATGTGTGGCATGGTGTGGCAACGCCACACATGGCTCATGCTCAAAATAGCCATGTGTGGCATGGCCACACCACACGTGGGGCTGCCACGTGCTAGGCCCACTATCGTGGGCATCACACGTGGCTGCCACGTGCTAGGCCCACGATAGTGGGCATCACACATGGCTACCATGTGTGAGGCCCATGATAGTGGGCCTGATACGTGGCTGCCACGTTACAATGCCCGAGTATGGGCATTACACATGGCAGCCACGTGTAGTGTGCCATGCGTGTGGGGCCACATGCCGTCGGCACACTACACGTGGCACCTACATGGACTGCGCAGTGTCCCAATCCATGTGGGTGCCATGCTTGGCACACGTGGTGCCAATTAGATGGCACCACGTGTGTGTGCTTTACAGGCCACGTGGCACACCGTAGCGTGCTACGTGGTCTCTCTAGTCCATGTGGCAAGCCAATAGCTTGCCACATGGACTAGCTAGTACACCTAAAAATGCCACATGTAATGCTTGAGGTTGGGCATTACACGTGGCACTGCCATGTGTAATGCTCGCGCTCGGGCATTACATGTGGCATGGCCAAGTGTAATGCCCTCGCTCGGGCATTACACCTGGCCAGTCCACGTGGCGATGCCGTGTTGTGTAATGTCGCACGTGGGCATTACACGCAGAGCGACTGCGTGCATGGCGTGCAGCAAAGGCCACACAGGCCACGTAGGCTAACCGCGTGCCCACATGGCCACATAACATGGGCCACATAACATGGGCCACGTGGACGGCTATGCAACGGCTATTAAGCCATTTCACAGCAGCTCTTCAGGGCTCACAAAAGAGCTCTCAATAGCCTCGCTCGCCCTCTCTCTCTCCCTCACTCCCCCTCTTCTCCCCCTTGCTCACCCTCTCTCTCTCTCTCTCTCCCTCGCTCCCCCTCGCTCGCCCTCCTCTCCCCCTCGCTCCCCCTCTCTCTCTTAGCCACCCCACAACAGCCGTCGTCTCTCTCTCTCTCAACCCCTCCCACAAAGTCAAGATCTCTCTCTCCCACCACAAAGAGATGTCTTTTCTCTCTCAACAAGCACTCCTCAACGGTTGGAAGCAGTCTCAACGGTTGGAAGGCCCTCAAGCAATAACGATCCTCACTTGTCCTCAACGTCAAAGGAAGAGTTCTCAATCATCAAACTTCTCCAAGTTAACTTCATATGGATAGCATAACAATTCCAATAGAGCATCACATGTAATTGGAATAAAAAATTAATGAAGTTTAAATACTAATTTAAGATAACTGCATCACATGTTGAATGACAAAAAACTAATTTAAGAAGTATTCATGGTAATATGGATACGTATTCAAGACAAAATGCCTCCACGAACTCATTTGCAATCGAAAGGGTTCACCGCATCACAAGATGAGATCACTCTCGCAAGATGTGGGCATATTACAAGTGGCCACATCAAGCGAGGTGACAAACACCTCACAATTTCAGTTGACTATGGAAGTTGGCTCTTCAACGACCGCTGACAATTGTGTGGCCACCACCAGTAGTGCCACGATTGTAGAAGAAGAGGAGTTTGTGAAAGAGAGTTTCGGCCAAGTGGTTGATCGACACATCTCTAAGAATTGGGTGGAGGACCACTTGGTCAACAACCAAAACTGCCTTCCTAGAGTGCTGCTTTGTCGCCTCCTTGCAAACCACTCAAAGCTTGGCAAGAATGGGTGAATACCAATCAAGTCGAAAAAGAGAGGATTCCCAAGGTGAATTACAGAGTGGTCTAGTTCCTTGAGGAAGAGGAGGTGGGGTTCTTGTTGGTGCTATGTATGATCAACAAGTAAGTGCATTGTATAATGTGTATATGAAATGAAGAAACATTGTGTATGTCATCTTTTGCCTTGTTTATAATACATGCGAATTTTTCAGGGTCACCACCATTAATGTGCCGAACATAATGGCACATCATATATTTATGAAGCAGCGTGTGGGTCTTGTTGATCCACAATCGTTGTTGTCAAAGTTTAGTGATGTTGATCATGCATGGGCCCAAAACGTGGTTACTCATTAGCAAGCTTCCCATGGCACTCTTGTCACAATTAGTTTTCAAGGTGTCTACACATTGTAGTATATTTTGATTTCAAAATTTATTTCTTAATGTTTTCATTTCGAAGTATGTTTCTTAAATAAATATAAATGGATTGCAGTCAAAATTTGATGCCACATTCCTCCAGGACAAGATCAATGGCTTGCCTGAGCGAGGGAGTAGAGAATACATGACGGATGCAAAATTGTTCAACAAGAACTATAGGGATACCCTAAAGGAGATGGAGGCACTCTTCACTAAAAGGAGACATGAGCTGGCACAAATCGCCAACCCCAAATGTGGGAAAGAGTTCTTAAAAAAAGTGATCTTGTACCAAGGGTGAGGTGAAAAGGCTAGCAAATTCACTACGTCAAAGCTAGCCGAGATTTCTTGAGCACATGTTTCAAATGAAGAGTAAGATCTTCAGCTCTCTTGATGCATTACATTTTTTTTAAAGTTATTAGAAACCTAATGCTTATTTACAATGCAGGAAATGTAGGCTGCTTGACATATTGGCTGGTGGCGAGTTTGCTATATGAGGGATGCGTAGATTCTGCCATCCAACAGAGCCTTTGCCATGTGGATCCATCATCGTGTGTACTGGTTCCAATTTACTAAGTACATGCTCAAATTGTACAGCGAAGCTAGAGGCAAGATCACCTGAGTAGCTAGCATGCACGAAAGAGCCACAGAAGAAGACTCTGGAGTAAGTATCACAGATGCCCTGAAATCTTATAGGAAGTCTCATTTTGAGAAGCCATTTGTTAGGTGGAAAGGACAAATGCGTGCTACCTTGGATCTTGGACCAGCAACCACACTTACCATGCACAGCACGATGCCTTGTACAAGTATAAATTACTGCAACTCTTTTTTTTGCCTTGCATGGTGGAGAAGTTATAGTGCTTATTGTATTAGTTTCTTAGACCTTTCTAATGGTGGATGTGTATTAGGTGGTGGAGAAGTAGTGTACGTGATCAGATCTACATTCCTGTGAGCACCCTTCAGATGCATGGGTGCTATCTGAGGTGGAGGAGACAGGATTGTGCCCCGAAGAGTGGATTGACGAGCTTCGGGGCAAGGACACATGGATAATTTTTCCATGGTAGATAGATTACCCAGAGGGGGAGTTTCCTCCAAAAGGAGGCAGAGAAATTTCAGAGTACGTTTCATTGTACATAGTATTTAATTTGTACGAGGTATGAAGCCTCTTTTTTGAGAGTTTACAGTTCTAATGTTGGTTGAATGTAGTAGTGGCCAGAAAGGGCAAGAAGCCTGCCACTCAGCAAGAATTGACCCTTGCGAAGAAAAAGGGTAAGAAATCCACACCTCCATTGTCCCAAAAAAGTTCACCGGCCAAACTGGAAAGGGGATGACTCAGATGAGGAATCTAAGAACAGCCATTCCAACAATGATGAGCATGAAGATGAGCGACAGTACCATGCACAAGGTAAAGAGCAGGTGACCCCTTCACATGGTGAGACCCAAGAGCAGGGATCAAAGAGTTCAAAAGATGACGAGGTTGACCTCTTAGGATCTAATAAGTAAACTTAGCGTGTTGAAGCATTTATTAGATCATTTATTCATCAACACCCATAACATGGATTTGGTATTATGTAAGTGTAGACTATCATCCCATTATGTGGTGAACCCCCTACACTTATTTTTGAGCTAGAACATTGATCACCTCCATCTCGCGCTTATGGGAAAGCAAAAACACAAGTATCTCATATGTGCGAGTAACTCTCTCCATTTATCATCATTATAGCGTTTGCACTCCCCTTACATGCTTTGTTGTTCCAGGAATCTTACAGTAGTATTGCAACGATTCATGAGATCTCTGACGAGGTGGGGAAGCATGGATGCCTTCGATAGCTTTGGAGGAGTGCACTTGGTGTGGGCTGATTTTCCTACAGATACGTGTCTCCACAAGGGCGTTTTAGAGGTTCCTCGGTGGAATGTTTTTTGGGAGATACTTGTGGAGTCGGCTTTTGTGCTTGCTAGCAATATGAAGATATGATCTTGTATGTAGTAGATTATATGAAGATATGATCTTGTATGTAGTAGATTATATGAATACTATTTAGTATATTTATAGTATTTTATATTACTATCAACTAGATTACATCGACACTAATTAGTACTTTGAACATACTTTACTGAATAGCATCTCCTGAACATGCTTGCTTTTGTTTTCTCTCTATCTTCAAAGTTGATTATTTTATAGTATTTTATATTACTATGAACTAGATTACATCGACACTAATTAGTACTTTGAACGTACTTTACTGAATAGCATCTCCTGAACATGCTTGCTTTTGTTTTCTCTCTATCTTCAAAGTTGATTATTTTAGCTTCATGTTTTTTGTACATACTCTACCAATGTAGGGACTCCACACTCTACCTCACAGAAAGCAAAGGCTATGCTAGGGAAAAGACAATCAATGGATAGTGCAAATGAGCGACCATCATCACATCCAAAAAGCGCCCCTGCAAAGGTGATGGTTGTGGAATTGACCTGAAGGAGGAAAAGAGGGTGTTGAGGGTGCATATGATGAGTATTTGGTCATTCACAAAGTGAGCAAGCAACAACAAGTCAGTAAGAGCAAGGGTGTAGAGACAAGTAGCCTAGTTCACAAGTCTCCTAGACTGGCTGGAAAAAAAGTACAGAAGCTAGTAAGGATTCTTGCACATAACATTGTTAGTGAGGTGTTGGGGTATTTTGTAGGTGGGTTTTCTTTTCATAACTATAATTTAGTTTGTGCTACAACAGAATGTAGTATAAAAGTAGAAAGAAGAATATCCAATGAAAGTACAGGGGAACCATCGCGAAAGAAAACTGCAATCCCGTCTGATCTTTGTTGTACAAGCCAAAAAAGAAGTCAAAGGCAAACAAAGAGACACCAACCAAGGGTACTGGGGAAGGACTTTCAGCACAAGGTATGTGTTATTTTTGTTCGGTGAGACTGGGTTATGTTGGATCTGAGTATTGTTGTAATCTAGTACATACAATGATGACTATATCATACACTTTAAGTACTTTGAGAAGACTAAAAAATACTATCAAAGTACTAAATAGTATTCAGGTATTCTATTGCATACAATGTTGGCTATATATTACACTTTAAGTACTTTGATAATACTACAAAGTACTATGATAGTGCTAAAAGAACTATCACTAATTCTATAGAGCTAGTTTTAGAACATATAAGAACTTTGGCATTACTAATTAAAAATATGTTAAACCCTAATTATGCAATGATGTATTTTTTAGTACTCAACAATACTTTGAGAGTACTATGCAAACCTGCTGGAAACAAATGCATTTAATGTGTTGTTTATTACATATCAATACGTTGAAAGTATTGAATGTGTCACTATGTAAAATTCACTATGCTATTTAGTTCATGTCAGTACTTTGAAAGTACTAAATGTGTCAATGAAGTTCAGGGACAAGGCTAGTTCTTTAGCACAATTCAAGACTTTGGTCATACTAAATAATGTCTGTCTAGTGCATTTGACTGCTTTAAGAGCATGAAGAACACTATTTTAATGCGATTCTAGCTTTGGTAGTACTAAACATCACAAGCCAATCTAACAGATGATATACTCCCTATTTAGTACATGTAGGAAGTACATTAGAGTGCTAGAAATGAAATCAAACACATGCAAGGCAGCTTATCCAAGTACTATGTACCACTAATAGGTAATACTCAATGACCTAATATCACCTTCACAGTTGGTGTGTTGAGCAAGTTTTCCAACAAGCCATGAGAGAGTCATTGGAAGGAAGGGAAGAGGGTACTTAGGTACATCAGAGGTACTCTTGAGTATGGCATCACTTACAGCATGGGTGACACTCTGATAGGTTATTGTGACTCAAATTGTGTAGGAGATTGTGATTCTAGGAAATTAGTTTCTAGATTTTATTTTTCGCTTGGTTCTGGTGCTTTCTCTTGGACCAGCAAAAAGCAACCTACAGTGGCACTTTCTTCCATAGAGGCTAAGTATAAGGCAACTTGCTTTACTGCATGTGAGGTAGTATGGCTGAGGAGAATCTTGGTTAACATGGGAGTTCAGATCAGGCAGGCTACAGTCTTGAGGTGTGACAATCAGCGTTGCATGGCTATCTCCAAGAACCCTGTGTTTTATGCTCGCACGAAGCACATTGAGATTCAGTATCATTATGTGCGGGAGCTGATAGAGGATGAGATAGTGGAGCTAGAGTATTGCTCTATAGAGCAAAATTGAGTCGACATCTTCACCAAGGCTCTTGGGAAGGACCAGCTCACTCGACTTAGCGCTCGACTTAGCGTTGGGCCAAAAACCTAGTTCATATTTGGGTAGACATTGAGGGGGGGTGTTAGTATACACTCAATGCCCTCCTGTTAGCATGTATCTTACTTTGATATATAATGCACATTTGTTAGGCCCCCAGAGAAGTAGCCATGGTGCATATGTCTTTAGTGGTGGGAACCCAGTTCGGGGGGGCGGGAGCCCCCGAGGCGACGGTATGAGGAATATTCCCTCGGATACTAGGTCCATCATTAGTGGGCGATGGGCGGTGGTCAGTGGGCCGCGTTCTTGATACGCAGGCGATGACCGTGTCTATGCAGTGTAACCACCCTCGTTGTATACATGTCTACCACACCGCCTCTACGATACTATATATGGACATGATGGTTGCCATGAGCTAAGGCATCCAATTCTTGTGAGTATCCACCCCCTTCTACACCTCGTACATAATCCATCCAGAGTCTGTCTAAATTGCCATCTAAGCTCTACTTGAGAGCACACGGGTGGACAGCACCATCACTTGTACCTCTTTGGTATAATCAAAATTTTAAATTCTCTCCATAGTGTATCTATTGCATTGTCTAATGTGCTTTGTCTTACTATCTCTTTTCATTGTGCCATATTCTTATATGGTATCAAAGCTTAGGTTCTCTTAGCAAGAATAATGCATGGGATGTGCTAACAGACTTGGCTTCACAATGCTCAAGCCACGTTTAGTAAGAGACGTCATCTCCTCTAAGTTACGTAGGTGTATCCCTACCTTGCCTACCTCCTCTTCAATATTCCAACATTTAGCCTCAAGAGTCCCCAAGGTTTCCTTTGCAGCTTGCAATGTAGTGTCAAGTTTAATTAATGACTGACAATAGTCCTCTTTCAAGAGTTCATTGCTAACACACTGGAATTTTTGCAATATAAAAGCATGAGTGTTGTCATAGCCATATACTTATCTCTGTGTTGCTCTCTCTTTCACTTGTATTCTTTCCAAATCTGTAACCAAAGAGAGTCTCCTTGACTCTACATCACTACACCACATGGTGGACAGCATCTGCAAAACTGTTCCTCTCAATGACTTGCATTGCACAGGTACATGGTGATCTAAATTGTGTTTAACATGTAGCTCTTCCTTCACCCTTATCCCACTAACAGAATCTTGACAGCGTTCCAACCTATGCTCCTTGCAAAGATACGTGCCAAAACTGGCCCCACTTCATTTTTGACATCTCATGTACCATAAATATAATGGTACATCTCTAAGAACTCGGGTACATAAGTATCCTTCAGATTTTTAATATGAAACCCCTCTTGCTATCTCTTTGATCTTACCCCAAACATTTGTCATGCACTCCTGCAGCTTCACATGGTTTGTGGGCTTGGCACATCAAAAGCACTAGAAGACAAATGCACCTGTGGCTGTGTACTACAATAGATTTTTGATTGGCTTGTGTTTATTATTTCTTTCCCCAACAATTCTTTGGATATGCCATTTAAAGAGAGTGCAACACCTACACTGGAAAATACAACATTTGTAGTCAGCTTCTATGAACAAAATGTGGCCTCTCTCTTTCTAAAAGCACTTGTGACTGCATCTAAATGGCATGTGGAATCACAGAAGATGCTGACATGGGAATAAACATTTTCATGAGATTGCTAATTCATGTTTTAGTTCACAATAAACACTCATGTGTGAGCTCCTGGAAAAAAATGTGGCCTCTCTCTCTCTCTCTAAAATCACCTATGCAGGTGCTAATATGGGAAAACAGATTTTCTTCTTCTTCTTATTCTTCTTCTTCTTCTTCTTCTTCTTCTTCTTCTTCTTCCTCTCTCTCTCTCTCTCTCTCTCTCTCTCTCTCTCTCTCTCTCTCTCTCTCCAATTAGTGTTTCAATTTCCATGCTTGAGTGCAAATACATTTAACTGCCTACTGCATTTTCTCTCTACTCTCATGCATGGAATGCAAATTCTATTGATGGCCCATCAAACAGGCAGTTGAGAGAGCTCAAAGTTACCTGTAGGTAGGAGTAAGTTGACTGTAGGGGAGACTGTGAGGAGTTTGAATGGGGTCAGCACTTTGAGAGGAGTGACTATGGCAGCTCTCACACGCACAAAGTGCTGGCAGCTCTCACGTGCATAAGACGCTCATGAAAAATCGCGAAGTATAGCTCCTTCACCTACTTTGCAATACCACACCATCTCCTAACATCATTAAAATTAATTAGACTCCTAGAATTAGTAATTTTTCTTGCCCACCTTAAGTGGTGAAACTTTCACTCTACTTACCCATTACCCTACATCAGAAGTATAGTATAATGCATGCACATCCTTTCGTGCATCCATCCATATCATAAAAGGGTAAAAAGAATATAATATGCATGAATCCCATGCCTAATATAGCCCAAGGTCCTCAAAATTACACATGTGAATGACCCTAAGCCCTTACACATGTGCATCCCATACATTCATTATAGATGTCGAATGACACCAATAAGGATCTAGAAGAAGGTGATAAAGAGCCACCCTCAATTCAAAGACCAATGGATGCTAACACTACAAGGGATCGGGCTCATACCCGCGCTCTTAGCCGCTAAAAATGACTTGTGAAAAAAAGTAGCGGGCCCGTGTATCAGCGCGTGTATCATCGCGGCCAGAGACATGCGTGTAAAACCGCGTGTAAAGTATCACTCAGACGCGCGTATACACGGGTGTGTAGCCGCGTTTTTTACACAGACGCGTTGATACACGCGGCTATACACGCTTTTTCTTATATTAGACGCACTTATACACGGGTGTATAGCCGCATCCTGTTCAGTTCCAATGTCCCAGACGCGTTTATACCTGCGTCTATACACGCGTTTCTTTAATTTAGATGCGCTTATACACGCGTGATTGCCAGTTTATACGCATTAATACACGCGTAATTTCCAGGATATCCGCGCAGATACACGCGAATTTTAGCAATTCTGACGCGTTTATACACGCAAACAGAGAGCAAAAAAAAAATCCAGAGAGTGCTATTTGGTGCCTGAATACTGTTCCAGCATTCCAGCACCCAATAGCACTCTCTGGTTTAGGGTTTTTGGTGCATTAACCATCCCATTAGACCATCCACGAAGAACATATGCACGAGGGAGATTAAGACAAGAACGACATGAATGCATACATTGTCATTACACGATTCAAGACAAACATGAATGTAATACTATCGATCAATCAATTCAATATTACTATCAAAATTTCATACATGTATACAAGGGAGTCCATATCTCGAAGTAGCCCATGGCTTGAGTTTACAAAAAAATATATACAATCACATCCTCAATATGGAATGTGATACTACAAGTCTGAGTACTACTCAGACCCAGATGATGACTCGGTGCTCCCCCCATGCTCAGATGAGCTCACATCGGTCGGAATGTCGGAGGAGTAGTGCTCACGTCCACCCTCTGCAGCGCGGCGGCCGGTGGATCATCAGCAGCTTGTGCCTGTTCAAGTAATATATAGTATATAAGTATATATATATGCAATTCAATAAACCAAAACCATTCGTTACGAATTTTCAAGTACCTGTCGACCGTATGGTCTCATGGCCAACTCAAACTGCGCGTCCGTAATACGTCCCTCGGCTCTGAAGATGGCCCACGTGTCACGTCTGCTATGCCGGCGAGCATACGCAGTATCGTGGGTTGTGGGCTTCCTCCCCGTAACCCGTCGCTGTATCATAATCAACACAATTTGTAAGATTAAAACAATCATAGAATCAATGAATTAAGTAAACAATCAAATAAAGTGGCAGGATACTTACGAACTCTGCCTCCCATGACTCGACGCCGCCAGATCCGAAATGCGAAGATCCAATGGTCTCCATCTGGATCCGTCGTGCCTCCACATGCTGCCTGCTCTTCACGCCACCCTCTGCTCGTTTCTTTGCCTCCTTCCACTCGCGTTTGTGCGCAGTGGCAGGTTTCTCGGCAGGATAGCCACCCGCAGCTACATTTAGCCGGTCATCGTACGCGAGTTTTTTAAGGTGAGATCTTTTATTACTTAAGATCTCCCTTATTCGCGTCCTTTCCCATACATCCGAGAATGTAGCATGTGGGGGATTGGGGTACCGACTATGTACAACCTCTATCACCTCCCCAACTAATCGGCTATTTTGATCTTTAAATTTAATAAAACAATTTCTATATGAGTTTGATACTACCCCACGCATGTACTCCATTACCTCCCTCCCCCTCGCATCCATCACTATCCCGCCCCTATCCGTCACATCATAGCAAACTACTCTCTCCATCTCTCTCATCTCCTCCTCTTCCGAACTGTCTCCTCTAACTCTTCTCCCTCTATCTCCTCTCTCACCGCGTGCCCTACTACCTCCCCCACCTCCCCCACCTCCCCCACCAAAGCACCCGCCGCATCCTCCACTCCCACTCTTCCTACTGCTGCGGGTGGAGTCACGACTGGGGGATTGTCTACGTGACGGTGGCTGTGAGCCCTGACGTGACGGTGGCTCTGAGGGAGCACGTGATGGTGGCTGTGAGGGTGTACGTGAGTGTGTCTGGGACGAGGTATGTCTCCTCGGTGGACGTGGAAGAGGAGAAGCTGCATGCCGTCTCGTCGGACTCGGAGGAATAGACGGCACTGGAGTGCCCTGGATACTCGCGGTAGGGGTATAGACACCAGGCAGGGAAGGAGGGGGATGGGCATACATATACTCTGTAAGCTCAACCGGACCAGGTTGGCGCCCAAAGTGATTCATCATCTCCATCAACCAATTACTGTACGCAAATGGATCGGATGAAGAACCTGGAATATCCATAAAGAACCTGCAACAAACATCTTCATGTACATCATGGGCTGTCTCTTGACTCACACAAATATCATCATTCAAGTCAGTTGCCTGCAAATCATGAAATCTGAAACGCCGCAGTTTTCTGTCTGCAGAAACGCGTGTATACACCCGTCAAAAAACGTGTGTATACACCCGTCCAGAAACACGTGTATATGCGCGTGAACAAACTCTGCAGACAGGTTACACGCGCTTCTACACGCGTTCGTACACGCGACCTGCGAAAAAAATTTCTCGAAAAGACCGACCCCCCGACAAAGACAGAATGTCCTTATAAAAGGACCAGCCATTGTCGCCCCTGTCAGGATGCAGTAACCCAATCGTGTGCAAAAAGACAAACCCAAAGAGCAAAGAGCAAAGTAAACAAATCTGACAAAAGAGACAAGGCACAGGACAAAGTGACTCACCTCTGAAAAAGTGAGTCCTCTCTGCTCCTTCTCTGCTCCCTCCTTCTCCCGTGTGTGTGCTCCTTTCTCTGCTCCCTCCTTGCTGTTGGAAGAGGCGAAAACAGGCGAAAACGCATGCACTGTTGATTTCTTAGTTCAAAATCTATATTTGGGGAAGGCGGGCTATTTTTAGTTTAAACATACTGCCGCGTTTATATTCGCGTTTATAAACGCAGGTATATTCGCGTGTATGTGATTTTAGCTGCGTTTATACACGCGTTTTGTAGAAATTAGCCGCGTGAATACACGCGATTTTTAGGAAGTAGCCGCGTTAATACACGCAATTTTTAGGAGATAGCCGCGTCAATACACGCGATTTTGTGCTTTCAGTAAAAACATATAATGATTTTGTGTTTTCTGATTTGTACACAGGATGTCATCAACCTCTTCAAGCAGTTCTGGGGAAGATGAGACAATGCGTCATCGTAATCGCGATGTGTGGTTGGGACAACGGATCAAATGTATGTGTAATCGATGTCTAGGATGCATTGTACGAGCACGTCGAATTACCTTGAATCACATCTCCATGTATGGAGAATGGAATCAAACAGGTTTAGAGGTGAGTAGATGTAAATTGATGGTATTCAAATGACTCATGGTATCCAAATTAAATTAATAGAGTTGTAACATATAATTTGATAAATTGAAGCAGGATGTTCTTCCTAGAGCACTTCATGAAGACCTTAAAAGACTTTGTGAGGCAAAGTACAAGGCCTGAAGGAAGCATGGCCGAGGGTTGGTTGATACAAGAGTCTCTTGTATATATTTCAGAATTTCTTGGTCACGTGGACAGCTCTTTGCCACGACTATGGAGCAATGAAGAGGACTTGAGGATGACCTCTATTGTGCCTCAAGGAAAAGGACAGAGTAAAGTAATTGACAGAACATTGATTGATGATCTCAATTTCACTTGTATCCTTAATAGTGATGTGATGAGCAGATGGGTTACAAGATATGAGGATGCAAAGACAAAAAGGCAAGCAGAAAGAGCTCTCTTTCGGAGGCAACATGGCTCTCGGAAGGCGTACCCTAAGCATCTAGCAACACTTCCGAATGATATCCATGTTGATTGGTTGCATGAGGAAATGGAGAGAGCAGAGAGCGACGAGGGGCTGCATATCACGGTGGAAGAATGGGAGTATGCACGAGGATGCATGTCAAAGGTACATAGAACTAATGTTTTGCATTAGTTGTAAGTGATTTGCTTTTAATATTTATTCACATTGCTTACACAAATATTGCTTCTATTTTGGTCCAGTGCACTATGTTCAATGCTATATGGTGTGAAGGCAAGCATTTTCGAACACAAAGAATTGATGAAAAGAGAAATACACAAGATTGCGGTGTCATTAGTAGCTTTGAGGGAGCTAATGGAAAAATGGATGATTATTGTGGCATAATCCAAGACATATTTAGGCTTGACTTTCGTCGCTTCTTTGTGTATGTTTTGGATGTCAAATGGCAAATGAACGTGGTGGAAAAAGGGCCTGATGCAACGATAAAACGCCATGCAAGTGGATATGTAACTATTGACTCTACAAAGTTCTGGCAAACAAAGAAAGATAGGCTCGTATTGCCACAATAATGTGAGCAGGTATGCATTTTTTTACTAATGTGTTTCATGTACATATATATCTAAGCTCGCGTACCCCTTGACTTTTGATATGCTAATTAATTACTGTACTGTGTGTATTTGAGTAGGTTATCTATCTACCAATGGTGCATGACATCAAATGGTGGTACGTCATCCCTATTGCACCACGTTCCAAAGTGATGTATAATACATTCACTGATATGGAGCATATGGAGGATGTAACAAGCCGCAATGAAGATGACGTCGAACATGCCATTGAAGATGTTGTGATCGATGATCAAGAAATAAGAGATGATCATGATAATGAGGATGAGCATGCCATTTCTCATGATCATGAGAATGACCCTACCATTGAGGATGATGGTGATGTTGATGAGGATGATCAGGACATCGATACCATTATCAATGGAGTACAGAATATCGATAGTGGAATAAATTTAATCGTAGCCTTACCAATTGATCAAATGGATAGAGGTGATGTGATGGTTGAACATGGATAGAGGTGATGTGATGGATATGAATGGATAGAGGTGATGTGATGTGAATGGATAGATGTGAGTGAATGAGATATAATGTGAATCGAGATGTGATGTGAATCGAGATGTGAATGAATGAGATGTGATGTCATGTGAATCGGGATGTGAATGAATGATATGGGATGTGAATGGATGAGATGTGATGTGATGTGAATCGGGATGTAAATGAATGAGATGTGATGTGCAATGGATGTGATGTAAATTGGGATAGATGTGAATGGATGATATGTGATGTGAATGAATGTGATGTGATGTGATGTGAAACGGGATAGATGTGAATGAATGAGATGTGATGTGAATGGATGAGATGTGATGGGATGTGAATCGGGATAGATGTGATGAGATGGGATGTGATGGGATGTGAATCGAGATAGATGTGAATGAATGAGATGTGAGGTGAAATGGATGTGATGTGGATCGGGGTATATATGAATGGATGAGATGTGAATGAATGTGATGTGATGAGATGTGGATATGGGTAGATGTGCGAGTGGATGAGATCTGATGAGGATAAATGAGGAAAGATGTGATGAGATGAAAATGATGTGATTGGATGAGAATGGGAATCTATATGAAATGGATGTGGATTAAATAATGTGGATTGATGTGGAACAATGTGGAAAGACGAGAGTTTATTATAAAAACTGTATTTATGACCTGTTTTGAAATGACTGTTTTATGTCAAGAATGCTGGGGAAGCATTTTGACCGTCTTGTGGGAATGAGGTCGTGGAGACCTAACTGATAAAGTTACAACAGCTAACGGAGAGTCAATGGAGGACGTCTCGCACAGCAAGGTCGACCAAGGTCTTGACCAGTCTCGGTTCGATTTAAATGATGAGCTTCTGGTACGGTGGATGAGGGACTAAGGAAGCGACCTATGAGTGAAGCGCTAGGTGACCTGCGAAGGATCCTAGAGGGTGCTGACCATACGGTGCTCGGGCTCTGGGTCACCGAAGATACCCACACGTATGTTGCGGAAGATATTTGGATCAAGGAGTAAGAGTTGTTTTCTGATTTTGGACATGGATCTGGTTGATTGACCTTGCTGGTCCTCAACGGATGTGTCCATGGCTCTTTTATATGGATCTGCTGGTTGATCTTGTTGATCTTCAACGGAGATTCCATTTGATTTTTATAAGTGAATATATTGCTAGGTACTATGAGAGCTAGGAACTATCGAAAAGGCTTCTGAGTGAACAGGTGGTGAGCGTTCTGGTTGCCAATGATGCCATAGGTACACCGATGAAGGAAAAATTGGAATATTTTGGAGGATTATGATCAGTGATACTATAGTTTTATTAAAAGATTGTTTTAAAGACAGTTGAATCTATGAAAAAGGCAATTTCATATTGGGTGTGTAAGTGGTGTGACTAGTTTTAAGTTTGACCAAATTCTTAAATGGATCCCATCACTACAGTGGTTGGCCACGGGGGTTAGGCTGGACTGATGGATCCCTAAAAAGAGACTCAATTTTGTTATGGTACGATAGATGAAGTAAATCTCGGATAAAAATTGTTCTATGGAAAAGAATCAACGGCTGTGCCTCTCAATGAGGAAAAAAGCGTTGGTCTCTATGATCCAAGTGCAAGTCTTTTTCTTTATCTGACTATGGGACTTACAGGTTCGGTCAAATAATTCAGTTAGTTAAGGCTCTTAACTACGTTAGAGTAAAAATATCATGGAGGAATTGCCCGTGCTTTCCAGATGAGGGAACTTTTTCCGGGTTCAATTTTGGAAGAATCAAGGGATTAGTCTCTTGTCCGGATATACGTGGGCGAGGCCCCAAGTGAGGGACCCTGCCCCACATAAGAAGTGCTACTTCTGCTACTAGCACCCCTGAATTAGTTGCGCTAAGGGGACAGGGATCTTTCACTCAACATTAGAAGCTTCAATGCCATGTATTTGAGCCATCCTTGAGCATTTTGTGGGTATTCTCATCATCTTCTACCCGTTAGGCTGCTCGCGGCAGCGCCGGCTGTGCGAAGGCCCTCACGGCTCCATTTGATGATTACCAACTCAAAAGAGCATGGCTAGAGTCCTTCTAAGTTTGGCACAAAGGGTGGAGAAGAAGTGGAGACCATTTGCAAGAGTTCTTGGTGAATTTTGTGGCTATGGTAAACTTCCAAAAGCCAGAGAATAAAGTCTTCAAAAATAGAGGCATTCAAGCATTTTCCTTGGTGAATTTTGTGGCTATGGTAAACTTCAATCTTGCAAGAGTTCTTGGTGAATTTTGTGGCTATGGTAAACTTCCAAAAGCCAGAGAATAAAGTCTTCAAAAATAGAGGCATTCAAGCATTTTCCTTCATCAAGATCAATCAATGGTGGTTCTAAACACTCTTTGGTAAGTGGCTATTCAACATTTTCTATGAATCAAAGCTTCCATTGTAAATCAATGGTAAGTTTGGGGATTCCATGTGTGGAAAGCCCTAAATTACAAGGTTTCCTACATGCTTAATTAGCTCATTGTTGTTGGTATTGTCTACATGCCAAAAATGGGAGTACATATCAAACTATTTACTCTCATTTGCCATTGAGCCACATGTGGGATGCCTTTTTGAAGAGTTTGATGATCAAGGCAAGCATTCATGCCCTTATGATGAATCTATGGCTTAACATACTCCATTGGGATGCCATTGATCATTAGAGAAGGGAATCTTCATCAAATGAATGGAATTATGCATGCACATGAATCTAATGGATGTGATTCTATGCATTGGAAGAGTTATGGAACCCATGAATGAGCTATTGGCACCAATTTTGCAAAGATATAACACATATTCTCATATCTTTGAGCATTGCTAAGGGTATTGGATGCCATTAAGCCACTTATAGCCATCTCAATGCTATGAGGAGTCACATGGAGTGTGGGCATGCATATGAGATTGTGGATTGAGCTATTGATCTTGCTTACCCTCACATGCTATTGTTGTGGTGATTGGAGTTGAATGGTTTTGTTGGTGGATGGATGGAAGATTCTTGGGATTTGATTGAAAAGCATGAGTCCATGCTCTTTGGTTGTAATGAATGAGTTGTAAAAAGGGCATGAGTCATGCCATGTGATTGTAAGTAATCTTCCTTGCTTTTACATTCAAGCAAAGCACACTACCACATCACAATTGTTCTCACAACTTTCCATTCCTAGCATCTAGTATGTTGTGAGGTACCTCAAGCATTGGAGAAGAGGCCCGAGGGGAGCATGGCTTGAATCCACCATGCCGTGAGTGCCGCGGGAAAGCGGTAAGGTGGAGGATTAGGTACTTGGAGGTAAAAGACATGGCCCCAACTTGTGCCTAGAATCAGACTAGGTATACGAGGGTGGGAAGAGCTTGGCTAGGAGATTAGCAAGCTTTGACGCGCTTCATCAAAGACATTGGTACATGTATTGTAGTGATCCACTTGGGTTATACATGGATTTGATGCCTATTGGTTGAGGCAAACATTGGGGCAAGGTGTTATGTAGTTTATGCAAGATGCCAATGAGTGTTGATGCTGAAATTTGATGTTTAGGAGATTGAGATTTGGCTCCTAATACAAAGGAGACCATGCCAAAGTTTTTCCAAAATCCTACGCATGGTTGGAGTTATGGGCATTGGTGAGATGAGCACATACTATGAGCTTTTGGATGTCAATGGAGTGTTGGATGCTTGAACAAGTGAATTGGGGCAAGCGGGAAGCCATTGGTCACTAAGAAAGTCACTTGGGCAAGATTCTGCAGAATTATCAAAACCCTAATTCAATCAAAATCCTTTAGGACTGAATTAAAGGTGATTACACAAGCCCTTCGTACTTCCTTAGACCTACCCAACAAGCCCTTAACCTTCGAAATCCAATATTCCTTTAGGGCAAAAATTAGGGTTTTATTAGGACTGATAAACCCTAATTCAGTCTCACAGGGAGTTTATGGTCTTATAGATCTAATCACATAGGCTTGTAGAACTCATCAAGGGCTCCGATTTGAGCAAGAAATTTTTGAATTTTGATATTTCTAGCTCAAGATATAGCCAAAATACTATTTCAGCCCATATCCCTGAGAACCCTCAAATAGGGGTAGAGTAGTAGCACACTTCAATTCTTTTGGGTCTTTGCATAGGGGTTTAGAGTATCTCATTAGCTCTCTATAAGCTATAGATCTCTTTAATCCGACAACCCTACCCCAATCTATCGCCATTTTTTCAAAAACAGGGATTTTATGGCACCTAAACCCAAGGGACGACTGAGGCGCAATGCATTGGCCTCTCCGATAAAGTAGAAGGGGAGGAAGCAATGGAGCATGGAATTTTGGATGTGCTAGAGTAAGGGCAAGCTTCAAGAGAAGTGGAGGAAGAAATGAATGTTGGGAGTATCCCCAAGTATACCCCGCAATCCTCACATTCCGTCTCCAATGACTCCCTCCTACAAATGCTAATGGAAATCAATGCAAAGATGGATTCTATGGCTACAAAGGTGGAGGTCAATGATAAACTTGACACTATGGCTACAAGGATGGAAGCTTTGGAAGAGAATTTCATTCGACCAATGAGTCAACATCCATATGATAGTGGTCAAGGTGGTCAACATGAAGACAAGCAACATTTTGAGACAGCTTCCGAAGGGAAGGCAAATAACCAATGATGCAAGAGGCTTCTCCTAGCTTGACACATGAGCATTCAACCAAGAATGTTTCTTTTGGGTTCATGGTGGCGGATGTTCGAAGACCTTCTATGATGAGGGAGACAAAGCCTACTTCATTTCAAGCGGGTTCTTCTCAAATGAATGAAAGCCAACATGCACCTACATTCAAACATGTGGAGTCGAATGTTGGGGGTCCTAGAAGAGTACCTTCGCAACCCAAAGCAAATTAATACTCCAGGATTGAAGAAGAGGTGTATGATGTGGATTATGTGGATGTACATGATTGGGAACATATGTCATTCATCGACAAAAGCAAAGAGAAGTTCATGATAGGTGTATGGAAATGCCACACTCTCAAGAGGGAGTACAAAGATTTTGCACAATTCTTTGGGTCATATGTGCAAATGCAAAAGTACAAGTCTTCACACCATCATGAGAATGCATCATCTAAGGATGTGAAAGTCAAGATCTCTCTCTCCAAGTTCAAGGGTGATGGATCAGCCCCCAAATGAGTTGGAGGAGTGGATGAACAAGTTGGATACATACTTTCAGCTCTACGTAAAGAGTGAAAGGGATAAAGTACAGTTTGCATCCTTACATTTGGAAGATTATGCACAACAATGGTGGAGACATATGATTAAGGAAGGTACTATGCCACACACTTGGGAAGAATTGAAGAGGGAAATGAATATGTCATTTGTTTTGCCTTTGGTTCTTGATCGATACCATGAGCAATGGTATGAACTCACACAAAAGGGTATACCGGTTAGAGAGTACATCAAGAAGTTTATGAATCTCTCTATGTTCGTGTATGGGCTCAATGAAGGCATGAGATTGAAGTAGTTTGTGCATGGTCTAGATTCATACATCAAGGCACATGTTTTGACACAAAGACCTACCACTATCAAGGAGGCTATGAGGTTGGCGAAGCTATATGAGCCGAAGTATAGGAGACTTCAGCCCAGTGCAACCACTCATAAGCCATTCAATGCTTCTTCTAATTTTGGGAAGAGTATGTCCTCTACCACATCCACTTACACTCACAAACTTCCATCATCTTTGGAAGTGGGCATACCATGAATGAAGTTCATAATGATGCTAAGAAGAGCAGTGGGTTCATCAAGAAGTCTCCTCAACCCTTCAAGAAGACTCAAAGGATGGATGATCCTAATATTGAGAAATTGAAGAGAAAAGGCCTTTGTTTCAAATGCAAAGAGAAGTGGTCACCCGGGCATATTTGCAAGTCAAAGAAAGTGGTGGCTACTATGATTATCATGGATGAGGATGATGACTCCAAACCATCTCATGGAAGAGTTTGAAGATTGCAATGAAGAGACACATGGGGAGGATTTGGAGGATCATTCTTTTGTTAAAGAAGAGGATGAGTTTCATTTTGACTCCAGTGGAAGGAATCATGCATTCATTGTGGGTGATGATATGCCCAAAAGTGCACACTATGCAGAAAATGTAGCTCATGTATGTTCCATTTCACAAGAGCTTTTGCGGGTTTGCAAGAGCCCAAATACTTTGAGATTGATGGGTACCATCAATGGGAGAGTTTCACACATCTTGGTGGACTCCGGGAGTACTCATAGCTTCATCAACTCTAAATCCAACAACTCTCTCAAACTATCTCCAAAGGAGCTACCCATAACCTTTCAAGTGCAAGTGGCAAATGGAGACAATGAGAAAGCTAGTTTGGTTTGCCCTTCAACAAGAGTGATTTTATCCTCTTCATACACTTGGGAAGGTGATTTGGTGGTCTTGTACATGGGACCCATTGATGTGATTATGGGATGTGATTGGCTAGCTTCTCTTGGTGATTTCCACATGAACCTCCAACAAGGTGTTATGAGCTTTTCACATGATGGACAGCAAGTGGTATTAGCTGTGGAAATGCACCAAAAGGGCTTTCTTTAATCAATCCAAAGCAGCTCAAGAAGGAACTCAAGGCTCTTGGCATGATCTATGTGTTGCATGTCACTCAAGGAGGGATGGATGGTAATGGACAGCACATAGACAAAGAAATGGTAGTTCTTCTCAAGAATTATGATGACATTTTCCAAGTACCAAAGAGTTTGCCACCCAAGAGGGAGGTTGACCATGCCATTGTGCTTAAACCTAATGCAAGGGTTGTGAACAAGCCTCCTTATTTGTCTAAGGTGGAAACGGAGGAAGTGGCAAAGCAAGTGCAAGATTTGCTCTCTATGTGTCTCATTCAACCCTCACAATCTCCGTTTGCATCTCCCGTTCTATTGGTGAAGAAGAAGGATGGGTCCTTTCTTATGTGCATAGATTACCGTGATTTGAATAAGGTCACCATCAAGAATAGATACCCCAAATCTCGCATCGATGATCTTCTTGATGAACTTAAAGGGGCCAAGTTATTCACCAAGATTGACTGGAGATCGGGATATCATCAAATAAGGATGAAGGAGGGTGATGAAGAGAAGACGGCATTTAGGACTGAAAGGGGATTATTTCATTTTATGGCCATGCCTTTTGGTCTTATGAATGCCCCAACCACTTTCCAAGCACTCATGAATCGGGTGTTGGCTCCTCTCTTGTTCAAATTTGTTCTTGTGTTCTTCGATGACATATTGATCTGTAGCAAGAGCAAAGAGGAACATTTGGCACATGTGAAGCAAGTATTTGAAATCATGAGGGAGCATAGATTTTTTGCAAAGGAGACTAAATGTACTTTCATGGTGAATGAGGTTGAATACCTTGGACATTTGGTGGGGGAGAATGGAATTAGAGTGGACCCAAAGAAGGTGGCATGTGTTAAAGAATGGCTAATTCCTAGCAATGCAACTCAATTGAGAGGATTTTTGGGGCTATCTTCTTTCTATAAAAGATTTATGGAGCATTATGCATCTATTGCGGCACCTCTTACCGATCTACTTAAGAGGGAAGCTTTCTTTTGGGATGCCATTGCCGACAAGAGTTTTAATGAGCTCAAAGCCTTGCTTACATCAGCTCCTATTCTTGTTTGTTCAGACTTTACAAAGACATTCTATGTGAGAGTGGAGATAAGTGGAAAAGGTCTTGGAGCAATTTTATATCAAGAGCATGGTGTCATTGCATTTCAGAGTAGGAAGCTTTCCAAGAAGGAGATGGAATTGTGTGTTGATGAGCAAGAGATGTTGGCTATACTTTATGCAATCAAGAAATGGCATCACTATCTTTATGGTGCTCATTTCAAGGTGAGAAGTGATCATAGGGTGCTGAAATTTTTTTTCTCCCAACCCAATCTTTCTCCCAAACAAAAGAGGTGGTTGGCTACTCTCCAAGGATATGACTTCGAGATATCCTACACTCAGGGAATCGCACTATGACATCAATTATGGAAGTATATAGTGAATGGATCAAAGGGATTCAAGAGGAGTATCTTGTCAATGAGAATGCTGCCCATATTTACAGAAAATTACAACAAGGAGAGGGTGAAGAATTTCCTCATTATAAGCTTCGGAATGGTCTCTTATGGCACAAGGATAAGTTGTATTTGGTTCCTACCTCATCTTACATTCCCAAGGTGCTTCGCGAGATGCATTCTTCACCACTTTTGGGTCATCTTGGTGTATTCAAGACATTTGACAAAGTGAGCAAAAGCTTCTATTGGAAAGACATGTGGAGAGATGTAAAGAAGTTTATTTTGGAATGTGTGTCATGCCAAAGGAATAAGGATAGTCACCAATTGCCAAGTGGTTTACTCCATCCTTTGCCTATTCCGGCGGATGGGAAATGGACTCACATTTCTATAGACTTCATCACAGGTCTAGCAAAGATGAAGCATGGATGGGATCAAGTCTTTGTGGTGGTGGATAGACTCACCAAATCAGCCCATTTCATTGCTTCCAAGACTACATATGGAGCCTCTCACATTGCCAAGCAATTTATGGAGCATGTATTCAAGATACATGGATTGCCACTCAATATAGTTTGTGATCGAGATACCAAGTTTATGGGCACTTTTTGGAGGACATTGTATGAGAAGTTGGGTACTCAAATCACTCCCTCTACAGCCTATCACCCTCAAACGGATGGGAAAACGGAGTGCACAAACAAATGGCTTGAAGTGTACTTGAGGCACTATTGTCATGACATGTAAGCATCATGGGATGAATGGCTATCTTGCTGAATTTTGTGACATGTAAGCATCATGGGATGAATGGCTCTATCTTGCTGAATTTTGCCATAATTCTAGCAAGAATTTGAGTATTGGGATGTCACCTTTTGAAGCTCTTTATGGTTATCAAGTGCATGTGCCATCCATTGCCTTTCATGAGGATAAAATGGTTATAATCCTTTAGCCAAGGATGAGTTGGAAAGGATGAGACAGCTTCTTCAATTATGCAAAACATGAAGAAGGCTCAAGAAGTCATGAAGGCAAATGCGGATGAGCATAGACATGAAGTGGAGTTCAAGGAAGGTGATTATGTGTTACTCAAGCTTCGTAAGAGCCATCACAATATCCTCAAAGGGTCTTCCAACCCAAAGTTGGCTCATCGGTATTATGGACCATATTTGATAGTCAAGAGAGTAGGTGAATTGGCTTACAAGCTTGAATTATCTCCTTCCACAAGAATCCATAATGTGTTCCATGTTTCTATCTTCAAGAGGTTTGTGGGTTATCTTCCTCTCAAGAGCTTGAAGAACTACCACCAATGGATGAATAAGGAGAGATAATATATGAACCGGAGAGGATTGTAAACAAGAGGACAAGAGCATTGAGGAACAAGGATATTGAAGAATTCCTTGCTAAATGGAGGCATTTGCCCATGGATGAGGCTACTTGGAAATCAATGGAGTATGTACAACATGGTTTGCTTGATGGAAGTATTCCTTGACCAAGTGGAATGTTTAGCATGTGGAGAATGGGCATTACATGAGGACTACATATGATGTAATCTTTTGACAGATTTGCTTAATTTCTGGATAGCTTTGGTTGGATCCATTGTTGGGGCCATCATTCTACTCCAACACACTTGGAAGATCATCATCATGATATAAGGCAAAGATGTGGGACTCATTTGGTTGAGGTTATGAATCAATTGCAACCCATTTTTATGGAGATTTCATGAAGTATTTTCAAGGATCTTCACCGACATAACAGCCTCATATGATTGCATTGGAGAAAGAGTTTGTGGGCTTCATTACATTTGGACTTCTTCTTCCAAATGTACTTCTTCAAGAGCATTTTTGGTAACCTCTTTACTTCTCAAAGATTCCAATTGCGGCCACAATTGAAGTGTAAATATCTTGTATGATTTTGAGGATAAAATCTTTGGGAAGGGATGGTTTGTCTCATGAACCTATAGCATACATGTAAATGGGCCCATGGGTAAAACACTATAAATAGGGACTTGGGCACATGGATAGGACCTTTTGTCATTTTACTAATCTTGGGCATTCCATTGTACCTTTGGCTCCTACTATGGAGATGGCCATCTATGGTCAAGGCTCATGGATAGCTTTCAAGCCATCCTCTTGGTGAGAGGTTAACACACTTAGGCCATTGTGTATCTTTCTCTTTGCTACATACACATATGGATTCTCTCTCTTGTTCATCTTTGTCTATGATGCTTTGGAAATACTAATTTCATGTGTAATGGATACTAGAAATCATCTTTCATGTGTTTGATTTCATCTTTAACTCTAGATCCATTCCAGAAGAGGTGTATATGGATCAGCCATCAGGTGTTTGAGGATACAAGTCACCCAGAGTATGTATGTAAGCTTTGTAAGGCCTTGTATGTGCTGAAGCAAGCTCCATGAGCATGGCATGATAAGACTGTTAAGTATCTTGTCACTATTAGTTTTCTCATGTGGCAGATGCAGATCACTCTTTGTATGTGCGCAAGAGTGATAAGGGTATTGTGATCATCACCATATATGTAGATAATCTTATTGTTGGGGGTGACAGCTTGGATGAGATTGAGCATATGAAATGTCTTCTCAAAAGGAAGTTTGAGATGAAGGATTTGGGAGATTTGCGCTACTTTTGGGGAATTGAGGTCATTTAGACATGTTGTCCAAGTATGGGATGGCTAATTGTAAGCCAATCTCGCTGCCATAAGATCAAAATGGCAAGCTTAGTGTGCGAATGTAGGTTATGTGTTGGAAGATCCCACTATGTAGAGGAAGATTATGAGGTTTTTGATCTAGTCACGATGAGTAGGCCAGATTTGAGTTACACTGTTGGCTTAGAGAGCCAATTTATGCGGGTTCTGTGCAAACCACATCTTGATAGTGTGCGATGCATACTTCAATATTTGAGGGCCACTATTGATTATACATTGTTTTATGCAGCAGGTGTATCATTGGAGCTATATGGGTACACAGATGTAGATTGGGCAGGTAGCATCTCAAATAGGAGATCTACGAGTGGATTTATGTTTTCATTTGGGAGTGCTATTGTGACATGGAGCAGCAAGAAGCAGTCTACAGTTGCCTTGTCCAATACTACTACAGAGGCAGAGCTGCAATGGCAGCGTGTGAGGTAGCTTGGTTACACAAGCTACTTGCTAATTTGGGGTTGCATGTGGAGAGAAAGGTTGTCATATATTGTGATAATCTTAGTAGTATAAAGTTGGCCCAGAAACGCAATTTTCCATCCACAGAAACACATTGAGGTACACTACCACTTTACCAGGGAGAGAGTCTTGGGGCAGGGGATATTGACTTGGCCTACGTCAGCACACACAGAATCAGGTCGCTGACATCTTCATCACGAAGGCCTTGGGAGCTGAGAAGCTCCGCAGATTTCGAGATATGCTAGAGTTCATGAGCTAGAGTTAATCTTGAGGGGGAGTGTTGAGATGTCAAGCTTAACATGAGCTGACACTCATGAGGTGCTTGCATGACCGTTCGACGTTTACATCACTGGCGGGTTTGGTAGCTAGCACCTGACATATCTGTGACACAGATTCTACAGATAGACTACACCGACTATTCCACACCTACCCACTCCTCTTAGCGTGTTCACATTATGGACTGCTTGTATATACTCTATTATGTGTGTTAGTCACTTTATCTTCTTTGTAGACCTCTTTTGTTGTGTGAACAAGAAGAAGAATTTCTAGCCCCTCACCTTGTGTGTTCTCTTCTAGGGTTTGTGTAAGTGTGTGTGTGTGCTTATTGAAAGAGCTTAAGCTCTCTTCTCCCCTGCATCTTTTCAAGCAATAGAGGGACATGGGGACATCATCTCCACACGTTCCTCACCCATATCCTCTACCCGCCCTAGTGCCCATGAGCCAAACAAGGTCAAGTGCCTCGTCATGGCCACTTGGTGTTCCAAGGGAGCTCCCATATCGACCTGTCATGCCACAGATGTCCCGAGTGGGTTCTTTTACAATGCCCTCATCATGGGTACCACGTCCCGACCTTGCGAGGCTGCCATTCCCACCTACACCTGCACCATTTGATAGACCTCCCTACATGCAACCATCTTCCTTCTTCCATTAGTAATAGCTAGCCGTGGCACCCTTATTGATGTATTTCATCACTTGTAATGACAAAAATATATTTATTTACACATTATTGTGATTCACTTTTGTACACTCATATCATATCAATGGCATTGTTTTTGGCTTTTGTTATAACCATTTAGGTAATTAAATTGACAATAGAGAGAGATGGAGCAAGATGGATAGAGATGGAGAGGCCACGAGAGAGAGTGTGTGAAAGAGAGAAAGTTTGAGTGAGACCTTAAAATAGTTATTTTTCTGCTTAAAATAGTTATTTGTATGCTTAAAATAGTTATTTGTATTTTTGAGACCTTATAAATAAAGTAGAGATTGCCATGTTCCACTACTCTTATTCTAGGGACACATCCCACCCACCCAACCCTTATATCTTCATATTGTAATAGGCTGGCATAAACTCAATTATCATGGGTTCATCCACCAATCCCTCTAATACTACGATGTTTGCAAGCATCTTATAGTAAGGCTCTTCAATCTTTCATGCACCTCAAAGAAAAATAAATCGATGCCCTTATGGAAGCATGGACAATAATGTCTGAAGTGCAAGAGCTCTACAAGAATCTCACACAACAGAGAAAGTGGTAAACTTTGCAAACAAGAACGTGCTAGAGGAGGTGAAAGCAACAACAACAATTGGGATATGGAGAACTTTTGGCATCACTAAAGAGGCAAAAGAGGCTCCTCTTCAAGGAGAATTTTCCACCTTCATTGCAAATTTATGGTAGATGGAGAAGGCCAAGTGATAGTTGAGGTCCAAAATACTTTCATATATTGTTGCTTGTGTTCAACATCTCGTAGGTGTTTGCCATAATATGCTACAATATTGTAATTTTGATTTGAAATACAATGGAATTTGCATCTCTCTATGGTTTCTTTGTGAAGAAGAAGCAATGATAGTGGCCCATGGAAGTAAACAACACTGTGTACACACATGCTTTCATGTATTGTTACATGCGTTCAACATCCCGTAGGTGTTTGTCATAATATGTTGTAGTCTTGAAATTTTTCTTTGGAATATAATGGAAGTTTTAGATCATAATATGGTGTCTTTGTAAAGGAGTGGCCCATGGTGTCTAGTGCTCAACATCTTGTAGGTGTGACAGTAGAGAGAGAAAGAGTAGAAAGAGACAATAAGAGTTGAGAGAGAAACCACTCGCCTCAACACCAAAAAGCACTCGCTAAAAAATGCTCACCAAAAAAACACACCTGGTTGCATGACAAACATGCATGATCTCACCTGTTTTGAATTTTGTAGTATATACTCACCTATTTGTCTTGGGAGAGGGGAGAGATGACAAAGAGAGGAGGGGCCTCTCAAGCTCTTTCTTGTGTTTAGTTCATCTCTTCTCTCTCTAGTGCTTATTCTTTCTCTTACATACACTATTGGGCAAGGGCCCAAGCATGAAGGATTTTACTTAGCTTTTATCCTCTCTCTCTCTCTCTCTCTCTCTCTCTCTCTCTCTCTCTCTCTCTCTCACACACACACACACACACAACAGTAGCCCACCCACCCCAAACAAGCTCTACAAAAGGAAAAAATGCACACAATTTTGTGTCTCCTCTATGCCTCTATCAGTCTGTCTCACTTGTTTGATTCAAAATGTGACTCTTCTCTCTCTCTCTCTCTCTCTCTCTCTCTCTCTCTCTCTCTCTCTCAATGCAGTAAGCGAAGTAGGAAACCCTTTTGTGTACTTTGAATGTTAGGGCCTTAGGTTGCATATTCACATAGAAAGGTCAAACATTAATTAAATGGTGGCCCATTTAATTAATGTAATCTAGACATAAGTTCAAGTGAATAAGAACCCAAAATGTTACTTTTTGGTCAAATAATTAGTTCAATGTTATGTTGTTTATGTGAAGGTACAAGGTTGAGCATTAAACTTCTTTAAATACTATTAAATCTAATATAATCACCTTTAATATAATATAATCTAAACTTCTTTAATTAGTTCAATTTTATGCTATTTATGTGAAGGTATAAGGTTGAGAATTAAACTTCATACTGTTAAATCTAATATAATCACCTAAAAAGTATGTTTTCACAAATGTTGTTCTCCATGATGTCTCACTCTCTGGATTTTTCACACAACTCTCTCTCTCTCTCTCTCTCTCTCTCTCTCTAATATAATCTAAACTTTTTAGGTGATTATATTAAATCAAATATAATCACCTAAAAAGTATGTTTTCACAAATGTTATTCTCCATGATGTCTCGCTCTCTGGATTCTTCACATAACTCTCTCTCTCTCTCTCTCTCGCTCGCTCTCTCTCTCTCTCTCTCTCTCTCTCTCTCTCTCTCTCTCTCTCTCTCTCTCTCTCTCTCTCTCTCTCTCTCTCTCTCTCGACAATCAATGTGGGAAGCCTATCTTTCTATTTCTCTCCTCAGGTGAGGGCATCACATACAATAGAGTTCCTCCATCCATGTATTTTGTGTAAGAAATCCTCCCTTGAACCTAAGGAAGATTTGTTATGTTTTCATGCGTGTGCATACACGCGTGCTTTCCTAGTGTGAGAGCTTCCCCTCTCTCTACGTGCAATCAAGCTATACACGAGTGGTAGGTGTAGAACATCAAGGGGATGGAGTTAGAGTGGATGTCACAGAAGGCTTGCTAGATGACAATAGGTGGGTAGCATTAAGTTACATAGACCTTTACAAAGCAAGGTTTGCTAGGATGAAAGGGGTACATATGTGTGTGTCTGTGCACATCAGAGGGGGCTATGGAGGATGTAGCAAGGCATAAGAAGAGGGTGACAACCAAAATCAGGATGATTTTTTAGGGGGGATGCCATGTCGCTTGCATGCATTATAGTTTAAGACATTTGAAACAACTTAAACTTTAGAGTAAAATAAATAATGCCCATCATTTCATAAACTTATATTCTAGTTTCGAAGAATTAATTAATATCATAATACATACATGTTGAAAATAGGGTTGCAAGAATGTGCACACACACACACACACACACACATACACATAGTGGAGAAGCTCAATAGAGCACACAATGAGATGATAGATAGATAATGAATGTGCATTATACAAAGAAGATAAGTATACCCCAAGACAGGTGTATATTAGTATGGGAAAAAAACCTCCTAAAGAGGAAAAAAGTACCCCATCTAATCTTGGTGTGTTCACATACATCACTACCAAATATGGCTACAAATCCCCCTTGGGAGTGATGATGTGAACAAGGGGTGAGCTCGCACTAGAAGTACAGAGATATGCCAAGCTTTGTGGACTATGATAGGGGGATCCCAGACTAGTTCCCAAAGGGAAGTAAGTTTAAAGCTTTGAGAAAAGCTTCAAACTTCTCTCGTGGGAGAGCCATCATGAACAAATTTGCCAAGTTGTCCTATGTTGGAACATAAGCCAAGTTGATAAAGCATCTCTCCCAAAGACATAATGATAGTGCACCTCAATGTGCTTTGTGTAAGCACGAAAAACTAGATTTCTCGCAACTACCATAGCGCTTTAACTATCAGTGAAGATGGTAGTGGCTAAGGACTCGCTAATATCCATAAGGTGCCTAAGCCAGACACACTCAAATGTAGCTGTAAACGCTGCCCTCCTATACTTAGCTTCATAACTAGGAGTGGCCACAATAGGTTGCTTCTTACTAAGCCATGACATACATGAATCACCAAGGCAAAAGCAAAAACCACTCATGGACACTCGTGTGTCATAACATCCAGCCCATTATGAGTCTATAAATGCATGTAGTTGTGATTTACCCCCCTTGGGATAAAATAACCCAAAGTCCTTAGTGCCCTTTAGGTAATGAAACACCCGTTTGATAGACTGCCAATGCTTTGTGCTTGGACTATGCATAAACTTGCTCAATATTGAGACCACATACTAAATGTCAAGCCTAGTGTTACACAAAAAGATAAGGCATCCACCAATAGCTTCTTAATGCAAGCCAACATCAAAAGAGTCACCTGCATCTTCAAGACTTAGTCATAAACTTGGCTCCATAGGTATTACAGAATTCAAGATTAAACCTCTTCAACAATGCATTTATGTGTTTCCTCTACAATAACAATGCCATCATTACACTGTCACCCAAAACTCAATGCCCAAATAATAGTGCAACGGTCCAAGATGTGACATCTCGAAAGACTTCTCTAAATCAGCTATATAAAAGTTGAAATATGATCATCATTAGGGCTTGTGAGCAGCATGTCATCAACATATAACGTGATGACTATTAAAACACCCTTAGTCCCCTTAATATAGAGGGTACTATCAGCTGGGCTATTGCGAAAACCCTGTGCAACCAAGTATGCATATATTTTTTCATACCATGCTCTAGTAGCATGTTTAAGACCATATAAAGCTTTCTTCAATCGCATACTTTTGATTCTTGACTTTTTTGATCAAAACCACGAGGCTAAGATACATAGATCTCCTCATGTAAATCTCCATTCATGAAAGTAGTTTTGATGAATGCATTCCAACCTTTATCTGTAAATGCAAAGATAGTCTGCATGGTCATGCAACATGTGGGTGAAAAGGTTTCACCATAGTCAATGCCTTTCTCTTGTGAATAACCCTTTGCAACAAGCCTAGCTTTGTATCACTCAACACTGCCATCCGCTCTACGCTTGAGCTTGTAAACCCATTTCCTACCGATGGCCTTCTTATCAAGAGGAAAGTCTACCAAATCCCATGTATCATTTTTTAGTATCGAACCATACTCAAATTTCATAGCACTCATCCAATTTTCAAATTCTTTTTCTTCATCAAAGGAGGCAGGTTCCTCTTCATCACATAAATTGGCAATAAGAGAATAACCTACATCAACAAGAGATGCATAATAAGAGCCTTTATGTATTCTGCTAGGTAAAGGAGTGGCCAATTTGCTATCTCGTAGTGTTTGCACCAGCCATTTTGTCATACTTTTAGACTCCTCAATTTACCTTCTTTCCTCATCAACTGCATCATCCACATTTGCCTCATCAACAGGCTGATTTGTGGGCTAAAAAACATGTTGATTTGTAACCTGTGTGGGCTGATTTTCAGCACTTCTTTGATTACTCAAATTCTCTACATCAATGTGTCATGCATTAAAAAATGGAACGGGGAGAGTGTCGAATATGTCCTACGAACATACATTTTGATATTTTTTACATGAAAGCAAGGACTTAATTGCATCTTCCATAGAGTCCACTTGGTAGGCAGGATGAGAGAGACGATAACCCTTACTTTCGAGCTGTACCCCACAAAAATACATTTAATAGCCTTATCATCAAGATTGCTATGAAGTTGCTCAAGCACAAGTGTATAAGTAAGACAACCAAAAATGCATAAATGAGCCATAGATGGCTTTCTTCCATTCTAAGCTTCAAAAGGTGTAATTGTACACAAAGCCTTTGTAGGACACCTATTCATAACATATGTTACACACATGATTGCTTCTAGCCAGAAACCATGAGGTAACTCTTAAATTTTGACTATACAACATGCCGTTTCCATGAGAGACCTGTTTTTACATTTAGCTACACCGTTTTGCTGAGGTGTCTAAGGCATAGTACATTGGTGTTTTATCCTATGATGAGCCATGTATGCATGAAACTCCTTAGACATATACTCCCCCCCTTGATCCAGTCTTACATGTAGAAGCATTTTGGACCATAGCAACAAAGTGCCTAAAGCACATAAAAACCTCTTATTTCTGTTTCATGAAACTCCTTAGACATATACTCCCCCCTCGATCACTACGCAGGATACCAATCTTACATGTAGAAGCATTTTGGACCATTGCAGCAAAGTGCCTAAAGCACATAAAAACCTCTGATTTTTGTTTCGATGGATATACCTAGGTATGTCTAGAATAATCATCAATGAATGTGATAAAATAGAGGTAGCCCCCCAATAGATGGTGTCCTCATAGGACCACATACATCACTATGTATAAGCTGTAATTTTTGGATAGCACTAATTGAAGCATCTTTGGGAAATGATGCCCGCTACATTTTTCCAAGAATATAGCCCTCAAAAACACTAATTGAAGCATCTTTGGGAAATGATGCCCGCTACATTTTTCCAAGAATATAGCCCTCAAAAACATGTTTAATAGGGGCTTCAAGATGTGGCAGCTTAGACACCATGTCATGTTTATGCAAATGCAGCAAATTACCAAAGTTCAAGTGACCAAAGCATGCACGCCATAGCTTAGCATCACCCATTGCCTTTGTAATAGAAACGGTACATATAACATGCCTTTATCTTTCATATGCATCTATAAAGGCTATGAGAAAAAGTACTAGAAGTAACAATTTTCTTGCCATCACTGCGATCATGAACAATACATATGTGATCCTCAAATTGAACCACTGCCGGCCTTAGTAATTGGCAGAGACAGATAACAAGTTCTTCTTGATCCTTGGCACATATAATACATCCGAAAGCATGATTGTCCACCATTTTCCGCAGTGAGAATAATTTTACCACTCCTTTTACAAGATATGAGGAGTTGTTTGCGCATGTTACAATGTTTTCCTATGTGGAGAAGATTCAAGTGATTGAGAACAAATTGCGTGAGAAGTAATGTGCTTACTTGTACCATTGTCAAAATAACAAACATGTACATCTGTAATAATAGTCATGCATACATCCTTGTGTAAAGGATCATAACTGCATTACACAATGAAAGCCCAATTATCATGTGCATAGTTTGCAGATTCTTTGGTTTTTGTACATTGATTATAGTGACCAGGTTTCCTGTGCATTTAACCTTTTTCTTTGGCTTGTCACCTTCCTTGTCTATAGGCTTGCCCAATGACTCTGATTTCGGCTTGTAACTACCTTGAGGAAATGATTTACCTTTGTCTCTTTGTTGACTAGCAGCAAAGCTTGATCTCCTGTACGTATAACAGACCTATTTGTTTAGATTGCACTTCTTGCAAGAGCAGAGAAACCAAATCCTCAAACTTCAAGGCATTTGGATTGCCTTTCATCATGAGTCTAATGGTAGAAGCAAAACCTTGATACAAGTCCGACAACACATTCAAGATAGTAGGCACCAATGAACTGTCATGATATATTTCATCAACACATTCAAGATAGTAGGCACCAATGAACTGTCATGATATATTTCATCAACAACACTGGCCAACTGCTCCTTAAAATCCTTGATTTTTGTAAGGAAAATGTCCATGGAGTCTCCCTCATCCATATGCTCTAACTCTAATTGCTTGCATATATAGGCAACACGTGCTTTATTACGTACCTAGTACGATGCCGCAAGTGCATCCCGGGCATGTTTAGCAGTCCTACATGACCGAATGTGAGAAATGATACTCCTCTTAACTGACAAAGCAAGCAACACATGCTTGTGCATCTCTTCCATCTGACATTTTTTATTCTTGTGTCAAAGGTATGCTATGCTGTGGTAATGCACCATGTGAAACTGAGTCCATGTCTGCAGATGTTCCTTCTCCATCATGTTCATCAAAGGAACTAGGATGTTTCTCAATACCAACAACAACAACATTCCATAGCCCTTTGGCAACCAATACATGCTACTTCATATAGGACCATAACGAGCAGTTAGTCCCGTCAAGCTTATCCTCAAGGATAACATCCAAAATACATCACTGTCTGCCATTTCTAATAATACCCAAGCAAGTAATCATGCAACTTGTAAATTTTTGAGTGCTCCTTTGGTGCAACCAAGGTGGCCTGCTAATAAGATTGCTGATAATGGAGACCTGAAAGGTGTATGAAAGAAATGTAGAGTAAAGTGAGTAGAAATTTTACTCGTAAGATGATGCCGCTCTGCTGAAGTGTAGCTTGTAGACTAGATTTGGTGTGGTGAGTGTTTGTTGATGCTTTCTTGTGTATTTGCACACTTGTTTGTAGTAAATCTGACAAAACTACTCCAGAATCCGATGAAATCCGGTCCCCGAAGTTGTTTGTAGAAAATCAAAAACCGCGTGAGCAGCCCCCAAAACGTGCCCAAAATGGAAATCTAACCACAAAATTATAGCACAAGTACTAAACACTTCATGATCATCTTTCTTCTCCCAAAAGGGCTCCTTGATCTGATTCAAGAAGATAGGTGACTCAAGGTGAAGGGTAGACAACAACACAGGGCAAGGAGCGTATGCTCTGATACTAAATGTTGGAAATAGGGTTGCAGGAATGTACACACACACACACACACACAAACAAACACACAAATATGGAAGTTTATTAAAATGTTTTTTTTATAAAATTCCATATTATGAAAGTTTATAAAATATGGAAGTTATATTTTTTTTTTAAATTTGAATAGCAAGTGTGTGTGTGTGTGTGTGTGTGTGTGTGTGTGTGTGTGTGTGTGTGTGTGTGTGAGAGAGAGAGAGAGAGAGAGAGAGAGAGAGAGAGAGAGAGTGAAAGTATTTTGTGTGTGTGTGTGTGAGAGAGAGAGAGAGAGAGTGTGTGTGTGTGAAAGTATTTTGTGTGTGTGCGCGTGCGCACGCGCGTATGTGTGTGTGTGTAAGAGAGAGAGAGAGAGAGAGAGAGAGTTATTGCATTATCTTGCCATGTGTGTGGTTGTGTTTGGGGCGTGTGTATGTAAGAGAGATCAATAATTTAGTTATTTGAATAAGAAAAGTGTGTGTGGGTGTGTGTGTGTGTGTGTGTGTGTGTGTGTGTGTGAGAGAGAGAGAGAGAGAGAGAGAGTGAAAGTATTGTGTGTGTGTGTGTGAGAGAGAGAGAGAGAGAGAGAGAGAGAGTTATTGCATTATCTTGCCATGCGTGTGGTTGTGTTTGGGGTGTGTGTGTGTGTGTGTGTGTGTGTGTGTGTGTGTGTGTGTAAGAGAGATAAATAATTTAGTTATTTGAATAAGAAAAGTGTGTGTGGGGGTGTGTGTGTGTGTGCGCGCCTTTTTTTAAAGGTGAAAATATTATGAAGTATTTTTAGGGTGAAAGTATTTTAAAATACTTTAGTTATTTGAACAAAGTGTGTGTGTGTGTTTGTGTATGTTTATGTGTGTGTTGTGTGTTTTTTTCTAAGGTGAAAGAATTTTATAATATTTTAGTTATTTGAATAGCAAAAGTGTGTGTGTATGCATGTACTTTAGCAAAGAACAAAAGCATTAAAAATGTTGGAAGTTTTCAAAAAAAAAGATTTGAATAACAACTGTGTGTGTGTGTGTGTGTGTGTGTGTGTGTGTGCAGGTGAGAGAGAGAGAGAGAGAGAGAGAGAGAGAGAGAGAGAGTTACAGCATTAACTTTTCCATGTGTGTGTGTGTGTGTTTTTGTGTTTTTTTATAAGGTAAAAGAACTTTAAAATATATTAGAAATATGGAAGTTTATTAGCTTTTTTTAAATAAAATTCCATATTATGAAAGTTTATAGAAATATGGAAGTTTATAATTTTTTTAAAATTTGAATAGCAAGTGTGTGTGTGTGTGTGTGTGTGTGTGTGTGTGTGTGTGAGAGAGAGAGAGAGAGAGAGAGAGAGAGAGAGAGAGAGAGAGTTATTACATTATCTTTGCCATGTGTGTGATTGTGTTTCGGGTGTGTGTGTGTGTGTGTGTGAGAAAGAGAGAGAGAGAGAGAGAGAGAGAGAGAGTTAGAGACATAATTTAGTTATTTGAATAGAAAAAGTGTGTGTGGGGGGGTGTGTGTGTGTGCACGTTTTTTTTAAGGTGAAAGTATTATGAAGTATTTTAGTTATTTGAATAGCAAAAATGTGTGTGTGTGTGTGTGTGTGTGTGTGGTGTGTATGAGAGAAATATTTTAGTGATTTTTTTTCAATGACAGTATTTTGAAATATTTTAGTTATTTGTGTAGCAAAAGTGTGTCATGTGTATGAGAGAGAGAGAGAGAGAGGTAAATATTTTAGTTATTCAAATAGGAAAAGTGTGTGTGTGTCTTTTTTAAGGTGAAAGTATTTTAAAAGCGTGTGGGGGGTGGATGTGTGTGTGTGTGTGTGTGTGTGTGTGTGTGTGAGAGAGAGAGAGAGAGAGAGAGAGAGAAAGAAAGACGATAAAACAGATAATTATTTTGGCGTGTCTTAAGTTTCTGTGTGAGAGAGAGAGAAAGAGAGAGAGTGTGATAGTTGAAACTTTATGTGTGTGTGCCATGTGTGTTTGAGAGAGTCCTTATATTGAAGTTGAAAGTGTTTTAAATGTTTTAATAATTTGAATAGCACTAAATATTTGAGAGGTAAATATTTTAGTTATTCAAATAGAAAAAGTGTGTGTCTGTGTGTGTGCATTTTTTTTAAAAGGTGAAAGTATTTTGAAATAATTTAGTTATTTGAATAGCAAGTGTGTGGGTGTGCGTGAGTGTGTGCGAGAGAGAGAAAGAGAGAGAGTGGAAGTGTTTCAAAATATTTTAGTCATCCAAATGGGAAAAGCGTGTGTGTGTGTGTGTGAGAGAGAGAGAGAGAGAGAAAGAGAGAGACGGAGAGTTATTTTGGCGTGTCTTAAGTTTGTGTGTGAGAGAGAGAGAAAGAGAGAGAGAGAGTGATAGTTGAAACTTTGTGTGTGTGTGAACGTGTGCGTGTGCGTGTGCGTGTGTGTGTACTGTGTGTGTTTGAGAGAGTTCTTATATTGAAGTTGAAAGTGTTTTAAATGTTTCAATAATTTGAATAGTGTTTGTGTGTGTGCGCGTTTGTGGGTGAAAGTATTTTTAAAAAAATTTGTGTGTGAAAGAATTTGAAAAGCAAAAGTATGATTATTTTTTTTAGAAAGTGAGTTTTTAAGAATGTTGCCTTTAAAGCATGACAAAAGGTTATGTGGGATTGATTTGAATTGCATGTAGTTAGTATGTGTGTTAACTTTGTAGTGTACATTGTGCCAACTACTTACTTATATTTATTAGTAAGAGCAACTTCTTATACACACACACACACTCACACACGCAGTGAGGAAAGGGTTTGACTTACATGTATTAATTCAAACACACATGTGCACACACATAGTAGTTGCAATTTGTTTTTTAACACCCATGCACATGCATAGAGTAGTTACAATTAAAATTTACACTCACATACATAGTAGTCATGCGTCTACGTACTTATATGTATGTATGTATGATTGACAAAGATGGAAGAGGTTACTTGCATTTTTTTTTAGCACAAGAGGAGTACTCTCTCCTTTGAAGAGAGGGTGAATTTGGCTGCAAAATTTGAGCGTTGTTTTTTTCATAGTCCAACTTGGTATGAACCATGGCCGATTGAAGCTATTGGATGGAATGATTTTATCAAATTAATATACGTTTAGATTTAGACAAATTAGATAAAAATATTACGCTTATGATTATTAAAGAAAGCATAGGCTTGATTAATCGTTCTAAAATAGACTGTAATGTCCATGTTGATAGAGATCAAGTACGACAAGTATTTGATGAAGTTATTAAATGTATCCCAAAGGATAAGGTCCTTCGAAAATAAATTTGGTTATGTTCTTCTTCAGTGACCATTAGTTCTAGATTTCTTTTGGTATTTGAATGGATTTATTTTTTCCTTCTTTTCTTATAATCTTCCTTTTGCTAAATATAAAAAAGATTATGATTGTTATTAATGTACAGTTTGATTATGTTTTATGTAGACATGTCATTAAATATCTTAAAAGTTGACCTATGACAATAATAAATTGTCAGATACTCTCTTCTTTGAGGAGATGCCACAATTGGGATTTTTGGATGCTAGCCTAGCCCAAAATGGGAAGTTCTTGGATTTGATGGGTGGGATGATATTAATCCTTGGTATATTTATATAGTCTTAGACCGTTATAGGCTAGATGACAATCTCAAGCTCCTCTTAATCAAAGAGGTATTGGGATTACTAGATGGCTTTTACATTGTGGGTAGTAGATGTAGGAGCTCGAGAGGAGCTCCGAGGAAAAGCGTTTCATTTTTAGGGAAATATTGAAGTGCATTCCATTAAGGAAGTTGGTAAAGATAATGTAATAAGCTTTGAGATTATTGATGGATGTCTATTCTCTCTCTCTCTCTCTCTCTCTCTCTCTCTCTATCCCCCTCTCTATTTGTTTGTCTTTCTCTCTCTCTCTCTCTTTCTCCCATACACACACACATACACACAATCATGTAATACGCAAATAGTTACTCTTACCTTTTATTTTGTATTTGGTGTGAAATGTAGCTAGGACTGGGTTAGAAAAATAGAGAGATCATAAGTTTATTATTTTTTTGGTCTCTCTGTGTGATTGTGTAGAAGGAAGCATAAGGACGATAGCATCAAAGTTGGTGCTTTCGAATCCAATTCTCTCTTCAACTTGAGGTTAGTTTTTTTGTTTCCTTTTTTGTCTTTATCTATTTGTGTGTTTATTATCAATATGTGATGCATAGATAAAGAAAAAAAATTGTTCATATGTATGGTTGGCTAGACAAAGACAGAGAGAGAGAGAGAGAGAGAGAGAGAGAGAGAGAGAGAGAGAGTACATCAAAACATTCTCTATTTCTCTTTCAATCTCATCGAGTGTGCTACCACGTCTAAACAGTTTATAATATTGGTGTGCTTGGCTACCTAAGCTAGAAACATTCCACTAATTTGACTATTGCCTTTGAGATTGTAGAGAGAGTTCTAGAGAGTGTATAATGGATCTTAGAGAATTTACAAACTATATTAGCCTTGAAGAATAGTTCTTATATTAGTTGAGAAACGTTCCTAAAAAAGTTAAAAAAATTTATGGTTTTGCCAATACATTAAATATAGAGAGATGGTTATATGTATCTATGATAGTTATCTAGGAGGAACCTACATGTATACAAGTAGGTTACTAGGGTTAGTTATATGTTGGCAAAGATATAAAGAGATATTTGTAGAGCCTTAAGATATTAATTTTGGATTTCAACAAATGGAGATTCAAAATGATAACAATCACTCAAGAGATGTACTAGCTACGAAGAATTATTCCAATGAAGAAGTAGCTTTGTCTACTCCACCTGAGTTGATGAATGTTCGAGCTGCAAAACACCTTGCTCGGTCAAGGTCTCCATCCGAACAACCAAACTCTAAACTCTACAAAATATTACGGACATATGCGAGCGCACTGAGAAAAATCAGGTTGCTTGCAAGGAGTACTTAGATGCTCTTTAGGATGAGATGCGTGGAAGTGGTAGCCAAAGGGGAGATACGCTAAGAGAAGAGTTGTTTCATCATCTCCATCGCGTCCTTGACAGTAAGGGTCGCATGGAGGCTAACCAACTAGACATGATTTCTTTCATGGAGAATATGCATGTTGAAACTGGGGAACGTCTAGGTGGATGTAATGGGCAATGTAAAGAACAAGTGGATACTCTAAAAGAGCAAGTACGTACTTTAGGCTGGAGGTATTGAGTCTTAAGATATCTGTAAATTGACTCAATGCTATTATGAAAAAGATGAGCTGTATGTTAGAAGCCCGGGTAGTTGCCTAGAGATTTTGTGAGAGTAATGATGTTTTTACTTAAGGGACAAATTGTATTGCAACTTTTGGCTCTCCATTTTGGCATTATTTATGAATTTTATATTTTCTCAAATTCAATACTTCTCTCTTCTATTTTTTCTCTCGCACTTTTTTTTATTGTGTCTTAACTTTTATTTCCTCTCTCTTTCTCTCTCTCTCTCTCTCTCTCTCTCTCTCTCTATCTATCTATCTATCTATCTATCTCTCTCTCTCTCTCATTGTATTTGTTATTACTCTTTATCTCTGTAAGAGATGGATTGTATATGTTATGCTCACTTATCTATGTAGGAGATGGTTTGTATATGTTATACTCACGTATGTATTAAAAACTTCTCTAAGAATTACATTGTTATCGAGCTGAGTCTATCTGGAGCAAAGTCACATGTGTGATAATAGCTATTGAAGTAGAATATTATGTTGCTGTTTGAAGTTAAGAATGTTAAAAAATGAAGTTAGTATTCGTTATTTTGTGTTTCAAAGGAGATTGAAGATGGTTAGGAGCTGTATATACTTGAGTTTGAACCAAGTTCATCGGCTTCAAGTTTTGGATGCAACACATGTGTCTCACCGTAATCGTTCAAGTATAAGGGCTTACATTCAAAAACAAAATGTTGTTAATTTAATGGATTACTTTAATGAAAATGAAATTGAAACATTTGGAAGAGTTGAAAATGAGAAGGAACATAGAAGAATCCATGGTGGAATCCACTTACTTACAAGAAACAGAGCAATTGCCAATGCTACAGTACTTCAAGAACCTATCAATGAACATCAAAATGCACAGGAATAGAGAGATGCTCTTTTTCACTTGATTTAAATGAGCTGCATGTGGATGATAATTTTCATTCTATTTGTTGTGTCGTTAGCGATGTGAAAGATATTAAATCCGAATGTCACTCTATAAGGCATGTGTTTTCATTTCCTCGAAATGTTAAGCACCCAATAACTATGGTGGTGTATTCCAAAGATTGCACTCTTCACTCATTAGGAGCCCTTACTTATAAGTGCCATTTTTGTAATACACTAAATTGGAAATGTGAGGCATCAAGAAAGCTAAGACAACATGTGGGCAAACATTGCTGTTGAAGTGGGAATGTCTCTTTTTGCTACCTTTGGAAAATCCACCTCCTACATTGGCTGAGTTGCTACTTGGTGATGATAATGTAAGTAAGGAATAAAGAAAGAATATACACTCTTACAATAATGGCTTGGCATTCGTTTCATTGGGTGCTCACTTGGATAATCAGTTCACTAGGGGGGAGGAGTATTCAATTTCTGAATCCATGGTACTACCTATCATCGTGTTGGTTCTGTAATGCCTGATGAAACATGAGATGCGGCTCCTAGATTTGCCCAACTATGATACAAAGCATGAGATGGTACTACCTATCATCGTGTTGGTTCTGTAATGCCTGATGAAACATGAGATGCGGCTCCTCGATTTGCCCAACTATATGTGTATGATACAAAGCATGAATTAGAGAATAGACTTCATGGGATGCCTTCTTTAAATCATAATGTACTTGAGAGGTTGCAAACAATGATGTATGGATATAATCCATATGCCTGTGCACTTCGTAAAATGAGAGAAATGTTGCAGTCAAGTCCACATGCAGATTTGAGAATGGTCATCATTGAAGCGCAATCAACTTTAAGGTAATACTTGGTTCCTACAGGAAGTGAGGTAGCAGCTATCATGCCGGGTCAAGGAGATGATTTACATGTGGGGCATAGAGATATTCAAATAGTGTTGCGCACAGGTGTTATAAAAAAAATATCTAACCTATACCGTTCATATATGCCTCTATTCTATGTTCATATATGCCTCTATTATATGTTCTTCTATTTCCTCGAGGAGAGGATGGTTGGCATATTGGAATTCCACTCAATGGTAAGAATAGACAAGGTTCAAATGAGGAGACAAAGACTGTAACTCAACGGCAATATTATGCATATAGAGTACAGATAAGGGAAGATACAAATGCCTGCCTTCTGCGAGGTGGTCTACTTTTGCAACAGTACATTGTTGATGCATATAGTAGCATGGAAGAATCTAAATTAGTATGGATATGCAATAATCAGAAAGCATTGTATGCTGAAGAATACCAAGGTCTTGCAGATATGGTTAATTCAAGCGATGGGTTCAATAGAGTCTCTGGGGGCATTGCTAGACGCAGGGCAGTTCTACCATCTTCATATACTGGGGGGCCTACATATATGCATCAATTATACCAAGATTCAATGAAAATTGCTAGGAAGATGGATAAACCTAACTTGTTTATTACTTTCACTTGCAATCCTAAGTGGGATGAAATAACCAATGCTTTAGTGCCGGGTCAGGTTGCCCGAGATCGACCTAACTTGACATCACAGGTCTTTTATAAGAAGCATAAGGACATGATGCACTTATTGGTGAAAAAAGCAATATTTGGAAGGGTGTTGGGATTTATTTCCATTATTGAATTTCAAAAAAGAGGCTTGCCACATGCACATATATTATTGATATTGGAAAGTGGATGTAAACCGGTTGAGATTGCTCACTATGATATGTTAGTATGTGTTGAACTTCTTGATAAGGTGATGTTTCTTGAGTTGCACAACATAATTAGTCATTGTAATGTCCATGGACCATGTGGGGAACTAAATTTGCGCTCTCCTTGCATGGTTACGGGAGGTGCAAACATATGTACCCTCGAAAGTTTTTCGAGACTACTAGCGTTAATGACAATCGATATCCAACTTACATGCAGAGAGACGATGGTAGTTTCATACAAGTAAAGGATCATAGGGTGGATAGTCGATGGGTTGTTCCATATGACCCTTTTCTCTCTATGAGATATAAAGTCCATATTAACATAGAAGTATGCTCTACCATTACAATCGTAAAGTATTTGTATAAGTATGTATACAAAGGACATGATAGAGCTACTATAGAGTTGCAAGACACACACGGGGTTATTGATGAGGTTAGTCAATATTTGGATGCATGGTACGTGTCTACGTTAGAGGCATGTTGATGCGTATCCCAATATGATTTGCATGATGAAAAGCCTGATATGCAAAGGTTGTATGTCCATCTCCAGATACACAATAATGTGATATTCAATGATTAGGATGATTTGCGTGATGTGTTTGTGGACTATGAAAAGCCTGATAGGTTAGATTTTCGAGTCATAAGCATTGGACAATTTGCTATTTACAAGCTTGTTCAAACCCCATTCACCTCAAATATTGATCCACCAAATGAGTTCTATAAGGTTTTGTCATTTTTCTTCTTTTTTTTCTACAAAAATTGTATCTTGCAATAGCTAATGTTTTTTTCTTAAATTTATTTTGCCAGATGGAGGCGAGGAGTATAGGCTTCCAAGGAGAGATAATCAAATTTCCCGAAGATTATTTTAAAGCTTTGTTAAGGTGTGTTGAGATTGTCAACATAATATTGGGTTGGAATGCTAGCTGTATATTTACACCAAGTTTGGTGCTTTATTCAAAGAAAGTAAGTGCTTTAAGAGCTTCTACATGGATATATATGGCAAGCATGGTGTGTTTATATATAAGTAAGGACTATGGGGCCCATCATGGGCTTCAAATATAAGGCTTATCTCTACTTACCCTTCGAGGATGAGCGTTTCTTTTTTTTTTTTGGAAACTGGTTGGAATTAGAAAGTGCAACACAACACACACACCCATGCGTGCTATCACTTGTGCAATGAGGGTTTGAACACGTGACCTTTGGACTCTAGAGCAACACCTCTCTCTACTGCACTAATTTGAGGTCGACAAGGATGCATGCAAGAATACTCTTGCCTGTCAGGGATGGTTCAAGCCACTAGTATATATTATATAGAAATGCAAAAAACATTTTGGTGCCATATATATTTTTAGCCTAAGCATTAATCATAATACATACATAAACTTCTATTCTCAATATAATAATAGGGAGGGGGAGAGAGACCAATTGCGTCGAGTTAGGAAGAGAAAGAGAGAGGAGTTGTGGCAGAGCGCGAGACACCCCCGCCCCTTCCCTTCTTTTGTGAGGCTACCCCGGTGATCTGCTTCCACGGTAGAACATGTACGCAATGGAAGCTCCTGCTGGTCCTGATCGCAAGCGACTGCGGTCAGATGCCCCAAATGGGTATGCAAGCTATGCTCCTGATGGACTCAGGCAACCCCATCTGCCTTCTACAAATGGATCAGGTACTTGTTGACCTCATTTTGCTTATGCCATCATGTTTTTGAGCAGCGATTAGGGTTCTCGGAGATGTTCCTAGCCTTACCTAGGTTTCACACAGACAGGCCAGGGTTATGATGCCTTTTCATATGAAATAATCTAGGGTTGTGATGCCAGTTGATAAGATGAAGGCACTGCAATCTGGGTCACACGTGCCAATCGATGTAGTCCATCCGGGGCAGTCGATACGAAAAACTATGGTGCTTTTAGGGTTCCATATTCAGATGATGAAGGTCTCAAACTATGGATTGAGTATGAAGAAGGCTTCGTTGAAGGGCAGGGTAATATGACCTCTGGGCAACGTGAGGGGTTGCAAGCAGTTTATGTGAAAACACTCTGCCGTCAGTCAGGGTTTTAGATGACAGGTCATGAGTCGATGAAGCTGTGGTTTTAGATGCTATTGTCTTGAGATGTAATACATGACGTCGAGAGTTTCCCTCTGCAGGTTTTGCAGGGGTTATGCAAGGCAAATCAAAGCCGTGTTTGAAGTTTTTCAGGTTAGTTCTCTCTTAAGTGACTGCGTGGCTGCATTGTTATAATGTGTGTAGGGGATTGTAAGGGAACCCTTTGAATTTTTTAAAGTAATGCATGGGTGCTGATGTGCTTTCTATGGATTTTACAGCACTGGTGGCTGTCCTTATGGAGAAGGATGCCATTTCTCTCATTATGTACAAGGGGGAATGTCTGCTCTTGCAACTTATGGGCTGGGAGTTGCAGGAACTGTAAAGCCATTCGGTAACTTAGGTTCTTCTAGTCTTGCTGCACCATCTGTTTCAGCCTCAGATGCAGGTGCCAATTTAGGTGGCTACAAAACACGGCTCTGCAATCGGTTCGGCACTCCAGAAGGTTGCCGCTTTGGTGATAAATGCCATTTTGCTCATGGAGAAAGAGAGTTGCGCAAGACAAATGGAAGTGGCAGCAGCACAGAAGGAGAAAGTGGCGGTTTTGCTTCAAACGCGAATGTCGCTCCATTGGCTGGTGAGACAAACAGAGTCTTCCCTGGGCTTCGAGATCTCACTAGTGGCAACAGCCATGGTACAGGTGTTGGTTTGTCACGTGAGCCGTCTCCGCCTGGGATCGCAGCCCCTTTTGGGCTCTCTTCTACTAGCAAAATCAGTATCAATGCCACTATGGCCGGAGCTATCATCGGCAAAGGTGGGATGCATGCAAAAGAGATAAGTCGCTTGACTGGGGCGAAGCTTGCAATTCGGGACCATGAGAGTGATCCTAACCTTAGGAACATTGAGTTGGAAGGAACTTTTGATCAAATTAAGATTGCTAATCAGATAGTCCGAGATTTATTAATGCATAAGGACACATTACCACCCAAACCTGCAGGGTTTAGTCCTCACAATTACAAGACCAGGATGTGTGAAAACTATGCTCAAGGCACCTGCACGTTTGGAGAACGATGCCACTTTGCACATGGGGATGCTGAATTGCGTAAACCATCTTTCCCGGCATGATAAATGTTGTCTTAACTTAGTGCAGGTGGTGGTTTATTTTGGGTAAAGTTTACATTTACTAAAAAGAAAAAGAAAGGCACAGGTCACAGAAATGGGAAGCTGAAAAGGAATCACATGGGAAACTATGAAGTAGAAAGAAGTGGTGATCAGCTGTCATGACGAACGGAATCAGGAGGAAGTTAAGGTCTTATCGTTCCAGGAAACTAAGGGAAAAATCTCTATGAAGTTAAGAAACAGGATTCATGAAATTTATTATGTAGGCATCAGTAGGCATGTTATACGATAATGAACTTTCTGTACGGGTATAATCAAAAGAGGAGTAGAATGTGATCTGCCTAGCCTGGAGGAAGCCTGCCTGTTTGTGTGTGCCAGTGCATGTGCGTGTGTGCGGGGTGGTAATTACTGATGCACGGAAAAAGTAAAATTATCTAGCTTTTTGCTTGATGGTTTACTTCTGCATCCATGCTCCTCTCTATCCAACATCTGGTGTTTCTACTAACTATGGAATATGTTGATGTGTGTGTATTTTAGAACAGTTTTTTTTTTGAACCGCATTAGTGATTTGATGTTTAGAGTAGTTGTGGCTTGACTTTGCAGTGGTGTGGGACTGTATTTTTCGGGGGGGTCGTGTTCCATATTGGCTGGTTTGGCAATTGTCTTCATTCGCACGCGTAATGTATTCAAGAGACATTCCAGCAGTCAAATCATCCAAGAATTATCTGCATAACAGGCTTGATTTATTTGTTTGCCAGCTTACTTTATTTGTTCTTAACTATGCCTTATGTTGTTCACAAATTACTACTGATACATACCTATTAATGCCAGTTATACCTGACCACTGCAGAACTATTTGATCTCAGCCTTGTTTTTCTCTTTTTTGTTTTTCCCATTCAATGCTCTGTCAAAGCTGATGCTTGGTCAATGCTGGTCCAAGTTTGATTGCGAGCAAGCTCTCTCTTTCTGAGGCAGTCTGGTTTCTGGAGCTTCAAAACTGTGACATGAAATTTGGGCTCAAGGTAAACCCTACTAGTTGTAAGCCTTATCCTTGGGGCGTACTGTGTTTTGCTTTAAAAATAAAATAAAATTATATGCAGTGGTGCAGCTCCAGTCTTTCAAGTGTTTCATGTAGAGTTTCTAGTAGAGCATCGTTGGAAGAATGTGTTTTTTAGTGGCTTTGCTTGCTTAGCCTGGGTTAGCCTTTGTGATAGCCTAGTCTGCCATGTGCATGCGTAGAAGTAAAAATAACTCACAAGCAAGATTTCAAATTTTTAACTTAATAGCAGACTGAAACTTCTCCCCATGATTTCATAGATTCTCAAATGCCCTTTTACAAGGTGATAAGAATAGGTTTGTTGTTATGGCTATATGAATGCTAAGGTCAACTTTTGCTAATTCATAGACATTTAGCGACTCCCGCCAAGGAGGCACAGTGAACTTACTGCATGTTGACTTTTACAGCAAGCTAAAAGAAATCCTCTCCCTTACAAAAGTTTCTCTCAGTAGCGTTCTAAATTTAAATCCGCATGACCCTTATTGGGAAGTTTTTTCTTCGATGAGGACTTTCTTACTGATAAGAGCTGCATCCAACCTTGCAAGCAATCATCATTCACATTGCAAGTCACATTGCAAGTAAAATTAAGCCAAGAAAGAAAGATAACAGAGAAGAGCCTACCTACAGTGCTGCATATCAACCACTTTATCTGGATGGCATTCACACTCTATTATTGTCAACACTAAAGACTGGCTAGCTCACTAACCAGCCATAGAGCTCCTTACCAGCATCCCTGGGGGCCTTTGGTCAGATCAACACCATGCCGGACTCCTCACTCTAGCCTGGTATCACACATCATCTATCCAGGTGTAAGGCTTGAGCCAGACCAAGACTTGGATCTGGTTCCTGATCTCAGGGTCTTGACAGAAAAGGCCTTTCTTTATGTAACAAGGAGAAGTGTAAAAACAACAGATTTTGCGATCAAATGCTGGGTTGAAGGTTTAAACCATACTCTCATAAACAAGATGAGACAGTCTTTTTTGTGATCTATGTAGTCGTGTGTTGTACATCCACCCCCTTAATATAACAAAAATAACCCAAAAGAAAAAAGTGAAGGGCTCTTCACAGGTGTCAAAAAAAAAAAAAATTTCCCAGTAAATGTGAATAACCAATAAATAATCATTAAAATAACAACAGAATTTAGTTTCACTGCTTATAATTGTAAATTGTAATACTGAAAGTAAAATTCTTCTTTTGAAAATCTCTATCTATCTCTGTTTTTGTTTCTCAAGCACATGCACGCAAAAAAAAAATCCTCCTCTTGAGAAAGAGGGAATTTCCAAGCTCTCTAGAGTGTTGTGAAAACGTGAAATAAAAGAAAATAAATAATGGTGCTATTCTATATGGATAGGTGAAAGAGGGGAACCAAAGGAAGGTTTTTTGAAGATAGTTAGTGAAGATAGTTAGTGAAGAATGTCAATTTTTTTGTAAGGATGTATGGAATATTAGTTCTACACATGGCAAAGCCAAAAATCCTAGCTCGATCTCTTTGAGGGGCTGTTGCAACAAGGGGTGGAATGATCAATCAAATTCCATGTAATGTTCCAACTCCATTTTCACAACAGTGTATCTAAGAGTATCAAGGCACACATGCATCACGTCCCCGTTCTTTGTAATTATCTATACAAGATAAAGCAAGGGTGTCTACCCTTTTAAGTGGAGAAAGGGGAGAGAATTTTTAAAAAGGAGAAAGGAGAAGAGAATACACGCTTTGGGGGGTTTCTTTTCCACTCACACACCTAGATGCATTGGGGCTCACAATTAATTGTCACCATCAAATCATTTGCTCATTAAATGTGTTTCCTATATATATATATATATATATCTATGTATAATACATTAGAAAGCAAATTGCCCATCCTTCCACATACACATATATATATCGTCTAATATTATATTATGTACATGTGTAAGAAAGAGAATATAAAAAATCAATGTATCTATAGATAAATACATACATACACACACATATATATTATGTATGTATGCATGTATCTATAGGTATATAAGCATGAATATAAAATATATATATATATATATATATATATATATATATATATATATATATATATCATACATTGGAAAGCAATCTCTCCACACACACACATATATATCTTCTAATATTATATTATGTACATGTGTAAGAGAGAGAATATACATATCTATACATATATAGATAAATACATATATACACACATATATAAATACATACATACACACATACATATATATTATGTATGTATGTATCTATAGGTATATAAGCATGTATATATAAATAGATATATACACACATGCACACCACATAGACATACGCACATGACACACACACACACACACACACACACACACACACACACACACACAAACATGATATGCATACACGCAGACATACACACTTGCATGCATGTATTAAGATATAGGCCTTGGAGCCTTAGTGTCTTCATCCCATAAGCTAAAGAGGTTGAAGTTTTTTGGTTTTTTATCATCAAACTCAGTTCCTTGAGTGGTTTAAAGTTGGGCACATGTACACTAAGTGCTCATCTTTAATGTTTTTGTGTATCACCCTTGAGGCTCTTGTTTGTAAGAGGCATAGGCATGTCATAAGCCATATGCTCTCATTTCCCAAGCCCAAGGCATGTTATTCCGCTGCATACTCAGCATTTTCATCTTCTAAGATGAGTTTTAAGGTTGAGCATAGCATTCCTAAGTGCTCTACCTTGTTGATGGTCATGTTTTTGATAAACATTTCTTGGCATTGTATTTGTAAGAGGCATAGGCAACATTATGAGCCATGCCCTCACCTTCTTGAGCCAAGAATGATGTGCCTTATTGGTTTGAGCATTTACCTCAACCACTTACTCACTTTCATTAAGCTTGTACTTTTAAACCCTAATGGGTATCATGTAACCAACATGCACAAAAGCTCTTGTTGTAATTATGGAGTAGACACTGCCCTTGACCAATCTATAAGGCAAGTGGTAAGACCCTCCCTTTCCCTTTCCCATATAAATCTACCTCATAACCATTACTCTAAGGAATTCCCTCATTGCCCATAAAGGAGGTATGGTATGCAGGGAAGCATCAAGCATGTTGAAGGAACACCTATATGCAAACCACTTAAGCAAGGGTGGCAGCCTTGTGTTGATCATTGTGTGAGAATGGTCGTGGAAAGCATGTGGAAGCAATGGCATGTATGTCCAAAGAATGTCAACTACTACAAGAGGTCAAGCAAGCACAAAGAGTGGGGTGGACCATCATTAAGGTGTACATCTTCATCGACATCAAATAAAGACTTAGATGGCATCATTGTATTAGCCTCAAGGCTCTAGGAACATAGTTGTAAGTCCTAGATAACCACACCACCATGAACATTCTTGTGACCCTAATGTTATAAAGGCAAGTTTTTTTTCTTTCATATGTCTAATACCACCCATTCCAAGCTCATTTTTTCATGGCTGGTATTGAGGGGGGGTATTAAGATATAGGCCTTGGAGCCTTAGTGAACAAGGGTGTAGAAGGTGTGTGGGTGTGAATGGTCCTAAGGGAGCCATCTAATCCTAGGCCACTAGCAAGCCTATTTAAAGGCACATGCCAAAGACATTTATATGAGCATGAAGCTTAGTTGCATTTTGAGCAACTTAATAAGCAAGATCTTTTCTTGTATTTTGGGTCTCTCTTCTCCACATCTTTTTGATCTAGCATAAGCACCACAAATTCTATCAGCATGGACACACGTGCATACACAGAGATATGCACACACACACACACACACACACACACATACATGTGTATATATGCACACAAGCACATACATACACTCACATACACAAGTACATGCATGCACACATGTATACATAGATGTAAACGCATACAGATTCGCACATGCTACATGCACACACTCACACACACACACACACACGTGTACGTGCACGTGCACACATAGACACAAAGATGTACACACGGATATATTCACATGCTCATACACACACACACACACGTATATGCACACACTCGCACATGGATACACACACACAAACACAAACACAAACATACACACGTACACACTAGCCATACGCACAATCAAGACACTTGCACGACTCATGAAATAGACATTACACAATCACACACATGTATATATGTGCACACATAATCACACACATATGCGTGCAAGTGTGTGTGTGTGGGGAGAGAGAATGTGTGTGTGTGTTTTCTATGCTTGTGTGAGGGGGTGTGAAGAGAGAGTGCATGTGCATGTGTATGCATAAGAGAGAGGTGTGTGTGTGTGTGTGAGAGAGAGAGGAGAGACGTGCATGGGAGATTGTGTCTCTCTGAGACACACACACCCACACACGTATGCATACATGCACACACATGAACGTACATATATTCATGCACACACATGAAGACACACACACACACACACACGCTCGAGCTTACACACACACATACATGCATATGCACACACATAAATACATATATATATATACACACATACACAAACTCATATACACAAGTACACAAGTACACGTGTGCACACCCACATGCACATCCATGTATACATGCACACATATATACATAGATGCACACGCATACACATTTGCACGTGTACATGCACACACAGACACATTCACATACTCACACACTCACACCATACACACACTAGCACATGCGCACAATCAAGACACTTGCACGATGCATGCAAGAATGAAGTCGGCATTACATAATCACAGACACGTGTGTATGTACACACATAGTCACACAGATGAGCATGCAAGTATGTGTGTGTGCGTGTGTGTGTGAGAGAGAGAGAGAGAGAGAGAGAGAGAGAGTTTCTATGTGTGTGTGTGAGGGGGTGTGAGAAGAGAGAGTACATGTACATGTGTATGCGTGAGAGTATTAGGAATTCTTTGGACCCAAAAAGGGCCTCCTAAGGATTCTTAATTTTAAGGGATTAGAGCTTTAAAAACTGGGCTTAAGGGAGACAAAGGCTATGATGACCCCTATTTTTTTGCCTTGCCACATCAACCATACCCTCCCTAGTTTCACTTTTTAAAGGGAATATTCACATACTCTTCTCTCTTTCTCTTACTTTTTGACCTTTCTCATACTTTTTGAATTTTTTATCTACACTCTCTATAAATTGAATCTTTCTTGTCAGTTTGAAATCTCCTTTCATTAATTCCCACCATATCTTCCTTCTACATCAGCAAAACATTCTCATATTTAGGTGGGTCCCAAAAAGTAAATTTTTTTATTTTTATTTTTATTTTTACATTTTGAGGTGGAAAAAACACCACCCAACCAATATTGATGATGAAAATATTTTTTTCCTCCAAAAAGCTTGTAATTCAAGGATCACATCACGTCAGAAGTCTGTCAGGAGAGCCAGTACATCCATAACTAACTGTCAGGTCCCCACAACCCCATAAACATAACTAACTGTCAAGAACCATTACATCCATGAGATCCCGAAATTGTGGGGACCCCAAAAATTTTTATTTTTTAATTTTTCTCATAAATGTAATTTATTGATGAAAAACTCCATGTTAGTATATTTGTATATCAAAAATATCATTTTTTACTTAGAAAAACGAATTTGTGTTAAACCTCCAATAGCAAAGTTTTAACAGTCTCTCTCTGTCACTCACTCACTCACTCACTCTCTCTCTCTCTTTCTCTGAGGATCTCTCTGCTTTAGTTTCTTCCTCTGCTTAGCTATGGAGCCTTTGCAAACTGTGTGTGTAGCCCCTTGTGAAGCTAGAAAACGAAAGGTTGATTTACACATTCGTATTCCTGAAGAGTATGGCAGCTCTAAAAAAACCCATCCTACTGATGCACAATCTGTCCAAGCTCGTAGGATAGCTAAGGAGAAAAATGTAGATCTTTGGGTTGATGGGCGTCTCTATCCAATTGACCCTCCATTAAGAGCAAACCCTCCTTTTATCGATTTTTCATCTTCTATGCAATTTATTGGTGAAGGAGAGCTTGGCTTGTTAGGATACTGCAGAAGATTGACTACAAGTGGAGCTTGGCAAATCCATATTCTCCAATCTCAATTGTAAGCATCACAATTCACCCTTTTACAATGTCAAGAAGGACTTAAAACATCATTAGATAAAATGAAAGAGATCCTTGCAGAGAATGTGGAGAAGGATGCAAAGATTCAAAGACTAGAGGAACTTATCAAATGACTCGATGCGCGCCAAATGGTGCTCGTCGTGAACGCAAAAAGACATTGGCTGGTATATAATCTCTTGCGTTTAAAGGTGGAGCACACAAGAAAAGGATTCGTACAACAAAGTAAATAACTTAAACTTTCATTATGGACTCAGTGATTTAAACAAAATAGTCATGATTTGTGTTATGCTAGGAATTTTCTGCAAGAGGTGTGTGGTTCTAACGAAGAGGGATGGAAGGATTTGGTCAAAGCCATTCTGAATACCAAGGATATTCTCTCAGTTATTACTGACCCTCATCGTCCTAAAATACGCCAAGCTGTTGTCAGCAATGTGGTGAGCGAGATTACCACCTCCATCGATTCTTCATTAATTCAACATGCTTGTGATGCGGCTAGAATCAGCATGAAAGGGTACCAAGCAATTCGTCACGTTGTAAAAGATGCATTTCTAAGACAAGGAATCATTGGCACTTTATTTCCTACACTCAAGGTGATTCATAATGTCAAGCGTATCAATAATGATGATGTGCAGCGAGCTATAGGATAGTTTTATCACGTTGAGGGCACACTAACATTAGACACAGGGTCGAGTAGAAAGAAAATCAAGACAAAGTATAGAATTTCACTATGATGTTTACAATAACATCTTTGTTCATATTGAGAGACTACAACAAGCTATGGTGAAGTTCTATGGTCTTTCACGACAAGGTGAGAACTTGTAATTGCTACTATTCATGTTTTTTAGTAGAAAATGAAGACGATTATTTTGTTTTGAATATTGAAAATTACCGTTTATTTGTAGTTTTGGGGAGCACACTTTTATTTGTGCTCAAGCTAGATGAGTGCCAAAGTGAAAGGTCGCAAGCTGGAATGTATGAGCATTACACTCATGAATGAGGCCATGATATGTGCATGGGAAAAGACTACCAAACCAAGTTTTAGTGTGCAATCTAAGAAAGAGGTCTGGTGGCTTGGTGCATTCGACGTACCGAAGGAGACACATGAGGTATTGACATGGATGTTTGAAAGGACTCCCTATATAACAGATGTAATCAAAAAGCAAATTGATGGTCAACTTTTAGATGTAGAAAACATAGGAAAGTTCAAGGTGGATTGGCATCTTGGGGGAGATTTGAAGACAATTAAATGCATGGCTCAAGGTGCGACATCAAGATGGCCTTGTCCATACTGCAATGCTCAGATTGATATTCCTAGGCAGAAAAAGACAAATGAAAAAGGTATGCATAAGGTTGGTTCTATTGGAAAGGATGCCTCGAAAGGTCCCAAGAAAGGGAAGAAGCAACAAGAAGATGCAGTAGATCCAACCGAGTCAACTGATGATGAAGATGAGGAACAACCAAATGCAAGATGGGTGGAAGGTGTCATGTCTCCTGATATGCTAGGAGAACCAAACAGGAATTCAAATTGGAGCCCCATCATTAATTTTCCACTAAAGAATATTCACTTTTGCACACTTCATGCATTCATGAGAATCTTCGATCGATTGCTTAAGTGCCATATTGATTATGCATTCACAATGCCTACACAAGAGAGGAAAGTTGCAGCCCTTGGTAAATTAGAGCATCTTTTGAATTCTCTGGGCTGCCATGGCGGAAACGTGAAAATTGAAGTGAATGAGCAGGCCTTTGGTATGTCATACGAGGTTGCTCAAAAGGTCTCCACGAGCAAAGGCAAGGAGATTTTTGGAGAAGCCAACAAACAGAGAATTCAAAGAAGACTTGGGGACTCTCGAGAGAGACATGTGTGCAATCACCACAAATGTAGATTGTCCAATGTCAGCTCTTGTAAATATGCGTAAACAGCTTTGGATAAATTTAAATAACATGGTTCGCATTATGAATCAAAGTAGCACAACTACCCAAGAACGAGCATCATTCCAACAGCATATCGTAGAATTCACCAAAAGTGTGCTAGGTGCTTGGGGAGAGAGTAAAGTAACACACTATATGGTAAGCTGTACAATAAAAAAATAAAATGGTGTTTTAACCTGGACTTTTTCTAATTAAATTCTATTGTCATGTGTACAACACATAGTTTATGCGCATGGTGCGTATTTCATGAACAAGTATGGATCGCTCGACATGTGGAGTACCCAAGGGATGGAGAAATAACATTATAAAGCAAGAGGGGTTTATTTCAAAAATACAAGACATGGAGGTGGAGCTTCTGCAAGAGGAACACGTACAAACTATCTATAAGAGATGTCCAATTGGTTTTATCGCACAACCTTTGGAAGGGTATTGGTTCAAAGCTTGTGCAAGAGGCACGCAAGGCTACAAAAAGTCATGCTCGGCTTGAATGGTTGCAGACCAATGTTCCCCATAGGCATGGTGCTTGGCGTGCACGGATGATGAGGAGACAAGGGAGGCGTCGGGTTGTGCACGCACCAGCACAAATCTAGATGTAATAAAGCTAAGAAAATAAGTTTAGTTAGGTTTTTTTTTTGCCCTAAAAAAAACTATTAATAGTTCCTTCTCTCACTTCATTTTCATTTCACTTTTTTAGAGAGCTTGAGCTCAAGATCTACGTAGCCACCCACGTAAGGACACCAGCACATCGCCACGTTAGCACAATAGGCATAGTCGTACATGGATATGGCACGCACCAAGAACACCGCACGTGTTACCATGCCTTCACAAAACCCAGTGCAAGGCACCCAACGACCACATACTGGCGACACCACGGAGGAAGAGAGTGACCCCTTGGATTCTAGGACACGCCCAATGGGATCACCAGAGTCCAACCCTCCTCCCACAGCAACACCAATGCACACACATGCATGCCCTTCTAGTGGGAGCAAGCGTGTGAAGAAGACCCCACAGTGCAGCCACCCCAGAGATGAAGACAGAGAGGCCGATGATGAGCAGTTCAACTGGGTTGGTGAAAACATTCCTACATTGCGCAGCACCACAGGTGGCAAGACCCTACTACCAAGACAGGGTCCCCTACCTACCTGGGAGAAACTTGATACACAGGTACCACAGCAGTAGGAGGAGGAGGATTCAGACTATGAGAGAGACCAAGAGGAGGTTCCTGCAAGTGCGCGGCGCAAGCGTAGAAAGGTCAAGCTCTTCAAGCCAAGGAAGTCCCAACCTTGCCAATGCACCAACACAACACAGAGAGCTCCAAGGAGAAGGATGCGCCAAGGGCATAGGGCTCTACAAGAAATCAAGTTTTATTAGAGGAACACCGAGTTGCTGAGAAGAGCCCCTTTCGCTCGCAAAGTGAAGGAGATTCTCTAACGATATAGAACAGAGTTTCGTGTGCAGGGGATTGCCCTTGAAGCATTGCAAGAAGCCTCCGAGGCTTACCTTGTTGGGCTTTTTGTTGAAGACACCAACCTCCTTGCAATACATGCAAAGAGGATTACCATTTCTGCCAAGGACATGCAACTAGCTCAGCATATTCGAGGCGAGCAAGACACGATCAAGAGATCTTAGATGTTAACCTTCTTTTTGAAGCAACTCTTTTGTTTTAAACCCCCCTTTGTAACAAGCCTATCTGGCTTTCATTTGTAACCTTCTGATAATTAAAATTTTAAGTTTCTCTTACAATGTCTCGGTGTCATCATGTTTGTTTAACATGGAGTGTCTATCATGTGCCAGTTTGTCACCCAAGGCATCAGAAATGCTCCTGGAGGACTGAGGAAGATGTGCCATAACAATGCGAATTTGGCCTCTGCAACAAACGGCGATGTAGACTAAAAACTCGCACTGTTCTGGCACTTCTCCCCTAGCCACTTAGGATCATTTCTGATGCATTTATAATGAAGTTGAGTACACTAATTGTGAGAAATAATAGTTTACAAGATAAAAACACCTTTAATCATGTGTAAAAATACTTTGTTTGTCATCCAATGCATCAAAATTGCTCCTGGAGGACTGAGGGAGCTATGGCAAAACAATGCGAATTTAGGCTCTGCAACGGCAGTGCAGGCTTAAAATTTGCACTGTTCTGACACTTCTCCCCTAGCGACTCAGGATCATTTCTGATGCATTTATAATGAAGTTGAGTACACTAATTGTGAGAAACAGTAGTTTACACGATAAAAACACCTTTAATCATGTGTAAAAATACATTGTTTGTCATCAAATGCAATAAGAATTGCTCTTGGAGGACTGGGGAGCTATGGCAGAAACAGTAGTTTACAAGATATAAAAACACCTTCAATCGTGTAAAAATACATTGTTTGTCATCAAATGCATCATAATTGCTCTTGGAGGACTGGGGAAGCTATGGCAGAATAGTGTAAATTTAGGCTCTACAGCAGCGGCGGTGCAGGCTCAAAATTTGCACTATTCTGGCACTTCTCTCCTAGCCACTCAGGATCGTTTTCTGATGCATTTATAATGAAGTTGAGTACACTAATTGTGAGAAACAGTAGTTTACAAGATAAAAACACCTTAAATCATGTGTAAAAATACATTGTTTGCCATCCAATGCATCAGAATTGCTCCTGGAGGATTGGGGAAGCTATGCTAGAACAGTGCAAATTTGGGCTCTGCAGCGGCGGTGTAGACTCAAAATTCGCAATGTTCTGGCACTCCTCCCCCAGCCACTCAGGATTATTTCTGATGCATTTATAATAAAGTTGAGTATATTGATTATGAAAAATAGTAATTTACAAGATAAAAACACCTTTAATCATGTGTAAAAATACATTATTTGTCATCCAATGCATCAGAATTGCTCCTGAAGGGCTGGGGAAGCTGTGCCAAAACAGTGCGAATTTGGGCTCTACAACAGTGATGCAGGCTCAAAATTCGCACTGTTCTGGCACTGCTTCCCCAGGCTCCCAGGGTCATTTCTGATGCATTTACAAAAAAATTGATGGTACAAACTGGAAAAAACAATGATATACTTGATGAAAATAAGTTTACAAAAACTATATTGTATTCATAATAAGAAGTGATACATCATCTTTACGAAAGCTTTCTTACAATATTGAGATTCCTTCTCTTGTTATTGGTGGGCAGAGTGTGCTCAAGGAGTGATTGGGCTATTTCTCGAGGATCCTCTATGCCTATGCTTTTGGCTATACCTATACGAGCAAGAAGCTTACCTCTAAATCCAGAACCAAAAACATCAAAGGCAAGGGATTTTTTAATCAGAACTATACATTTGGTACTCCCTACGCCATAGACGCTACACAGAGCACCTTAGAGAGGGATTTCAAAAAGAAGAGAGTGAAGGCAGATTGAGGGGTGTAGTCCCTATGGATAATGGTGATGCCATCCACAGGAAGCCGACCAAGATAGTGCGCCAACGCAGCATCATGTCCATGGACCTTGGCCTGGTCCCTATGGATAATGGTGATGCCATCCACACAGGAAGCCGACCAAGATAGTGCGCCAACGCAGCATCATGTCCTTGGACCTTGGCCTGGTCTCTGCTACCGCCACCTCTCCCAACAAATGCGTCAATTTCAACCACCCTTTGCAGTCAAAGGAAAAATCAAAATATTTTCTTATACATAATTACAAATGTTTCTAAGTTGTAAAAGGTCGATTATTACCGCTTGCTCAATGTCTTCTTTTGCCAAAGTGCTGGTGGTGGGGGCGGAGAGGTCAATCGAGGACTTAGCCTCATCCTTTTTAGGTGCTTTGGTCTCCTCCATCACTCCAGCAGCAAGGGTATCCTTTTCAGCCTCTAGCTTTTGTAAGGTTGTGAATTCCTCCTCTGGAACTAGGGCTTGCTCCGCGGTCTCAACCACAGTTTCCTTGACCAAAGCAACTGTCTTTGCTCTGCGATAGATTCTCCAAGGGGTAATATAACACTATCTAGGTGAGGACCGAGGTTGGACGTATCAAGGTCCACCTCACATTCCGTGCATATAATGCCCAAGCATTCATCCATTCTCAAGCCAACTGCCTTTTCAAGGTCACGAAGAAATAAGTATTCTTCACCTTTCATCACAATGGTGCTCAAGAGATTGATCTCAAGCTTTGGCAGCACCTTGCTCTCCTTGTGTGGGGAAGATGGCCCTGCATCTTCTACTAGAGTGGGTTGTTCAGCTGCAGATTGTGCACCCTCTAGAAAGTACTCTGATGCAAGCTGCTCTTCCACACACACCAGCACTCCTACCTAGTGCCTTCACTTCCTTGTCATCCCTCAAATACCCTGCCAACTACTGCAATGCAGGCATCTCTACCTCCTCATCTGAATTCTCATCATGAGGAACGCAAAAGTGGCGAGCCACGAGAGGAACCTAGTTCCTAAATTTCCCTTTCCCAACCTCTTCACCTGTACCTTCTTCTTATTGAAGGTACAGTAAGCTCCTGTGGGGATGCAGATGTTGATGAAGCATTCAAGGCACTGGATGTAGGGGCGGGCATATTGTTGAATGTTATTAAGTAGCTCAACAGAGCACCCATTGATCATTGGGGCAATGGGGAAAGGAGATGGAGTGGGGATTGCTCCATGTATGCAATCTGCGTCTCATAATGTTGGGATGCAACGGCGAGCAACTTTTCAAAGTCGACTTCACGAGTGAACATGACAAAGAGCTCGCTCTTGCCCACCCACGGGGTGGTGGAGAGGAACTCACGAAAGTTGTCAAAGTGGGCAGCTATGTGAATGCAAAGAGATAGTGTGAGCTCGTGCTTGGTTTCTATCGCGTGAAAATGAGAAAGAAGACACCTTTGGCTATTTATAGTTAAAATTTAAAGTTTGGCCTTTTCACACTAGACCGCTAGACAAAAAAAATCACAGTTTGCAAAAATATTAAGATTTCAATTAAATAAAGATTGGTTAAAAAAGAGCCTGCTAAAAAATTACAAGCATGTCATCTAATCTAAAATTGTTATAATGTCTTCATTTTTTGCACCTTGCTGCTGAAAATTCAAGGTTCCCCATTTGCCATGATTCTGAGACCATGGTTGTCCCTGTTAAAATTACAGCAATGTGATGAGCTATGGTGGATCAAATGCTAGAATCAACATCATTAACAAAGAGATTAGATGATAATTAAGATATGATTAGTGAGCAATTAATTGATAGCTTAATGTAGGCATGGATAATAAAAAACTAGCAAATTCTCATTAGGCCAATACCTCAATTTATAGAGTTTACATCCAAGCATCTAATCCCACTGATTTCTCCTTGATTCACTCCACCTCTTTTGCTTAATTCTCTCCACCTCTCCTAGAATATCTCCACACCTCCTAAATCTCCTCATGCTACCCTTTATTCTCTCCCAGTAGATTCTTCTCAACTTTTCACAGGTTCTCTCACATTTATAGATTCTCTTTTTACAGCCTCTAGCCAAGGGCTTGTTCCCGCACACACCCTATTCACTTGTATTTCAACACCTCCCCTCAAGTGAATAATCCTAGCACACCTGGACCCTATACCAAGTTTCCCTCTTACTTGATAGTCTGCGACTAGTGCCTCAAGTCCCTAAACTCATAGTCCTTGGACACTCTCTCTCTCTATGTGTCCAAGGCTACTACAAGTGCCTGTGACCTTGACTAAAGTGTTCACACAGACATTTACCACATGGCGTACATCATCGGTGGCTCAAAGGTGGTTTTACTTTGTTGGGGCAGGTTACATTTGGGTTGTGGGGTTTCTCTCTCTCACTCTCTCAGAAAAGATGATCTGACTCCACTTCCTTAGGAGCCTCCATGAAGTTTACCAATGTTGTTCTTCCTTCTCCACTAGGTTTGCTATAGCAGTCTCTTGCCATGTGTCCTGGCTTTCCACAGTTGTGGCAAGTGAAGGTCCTTCCTCCTACTCTGCCTCTTCCTCGTCCTCGTCCCTTGAGAGAATCCTCCTCAGGTGAAGAATGCTTTTTCTTCTCCTGTTATTGACTCGAGCCATTTCTTCTCTTTTCCTTTGCTCTCTTGCTCTAGTAGAGCTCCTTCTATCTCGTGTAGCTTCAATTCAAGTACATTCTTTAGTGTTGCTACAATGTTTTCATATTCACCTTTGTCCACACTCTTCAGAAGCACTGCTAGTGCCTCATCATCTTCTACCTTTTTGCCAATAGTTGCCAGTTGTTGCTTAATGCTTTTATATCTATTCAAGTGTGTGATTAAAGGTTCACTTTCCTTCATATCCAATTCGTAGAATTGCATTAACAGATTTATCTTTGAATTTTTAGCTTGTGTGCCAAATAATTTATTGAGTTCATTCCATGCATCTTTTGCCCATTGTATCCCTGTGCTGTGATGAATGATTTCATCATTTAAACTGAGTGCGATAAGTCCCAATGCTTTTTCATTCCTGCTCTTCCACTCATTTTTCCCTCTCACCTCTCTGGGCATTCATCTCTTCCCTCAACTAGCCCCCACAGATTTTTCCTCATGAGCAGATACATGGTTTTTGTTTACCATGTGTAGAACTGCTCTCCATTAAATTTGGCTACCTATTGTGTCGTACTCATGAGATGATGTGAAGGGGATCTTACCTCTTCATCCAATTTCAAGATTCAAGGGCAATGTCTACCCTTTTACAACTCAATCTGGTGTTTAGGAGATGATTACAATAGATTTATCAGCATAAAATTACCAAAAATTACATTAAATCAAGGATAACCAATTTGTACAGAATGGTTGGTGCTTACCCTATAAACCTAGCCTTTATGTGGAGAAAGGAGAGGGAGAACTTTTGAAAAGAAGAAAGGAGAAGAGAAGATAGTCTTTGGGGATTTCTTTCCCACATGCCTAGATGCATTAGGGCTCACAATTAATTATCACCATCAAGTCATTTGCTCATTGAATGAGTTATATATATATATAATATACATTAGAAAGCAAATTGCCCACCCCTCCCCTCTCCTCCACACACACACACACACACACACATATCTTCTAATATTATATTATATGCATGTGTAAGAGAGAGAATATACCTACCTATACATGCATAGATAAACACACACACACACTAGATAAATACATACAAACACACATATATAATATGTATGTATGTATCTATAGGTATGTAAGCATGTATATATAAATAGATCTATATGTATGTCGACGTACACATGTATGTGCATGCACAACACACAAACACAACACACAAACACACGCATATGATGCATACACACATAAATACAAACACACACATACACACACATTCACATGCATGGACACACATGCACACTTAGAGATATGCACACTTACATGCACACACACTCAAGATTTCACATACACATACATGCGTGTACATGCACACAAGCACATACATATAAACACATACATACACTCACATATACAAGTACATGTGCACACACATGGATGCACACATGTATGCATAGACGTAAACTCATACACATTTGCACATGGTACATGCACACACTTACACACACATATGCACGTGCATGTGTACACATAGATTAGAAAAAGATATACATGGATATATTCACATGGTCACACACACGTACATGCACACACTCGCACATGGATACACACAAACACAAACATACACACCACATACACACACTCACACCATACACACACTAGCATATATGCACAATCAAGAGACTTGCACGACACATACACGCATGAAGTTGACATTGCACAATTGCGTATACGTGTGTATATGCATAGATAATCACACACATTGGTGTGCAAAAGAAAAGACAAAAGACATTGTATGTAAGATACACTTATTTAAGAGTGAGCACACCTCACCATACATCCCTACGTATTAAAATTTAATATTAATTAAAAGTATGTGTATGTGTGTTTTTTTATATAGGTAAGTGCACATGTGTATATAGGTATATGCACATGTTTATATATTAATTAAAAGTATATGTGTATGTGTGTTTATTTATTTTATAATAAATGCACATGTATATATAGGTATATATCTCTAAATATAATAAAACATAATATTATAGATAATATATATTTACATATGTGTGTGCATGCGTGCGTGACAAAGAGAGGGTGTGTTTATGTGTGTATGTGTATGTATGTAAGAGAGAGAGAGAGAGAGAGAGAGAGAGAGAGAGAGAGAGAGAGAGAGAGTTTCTATATGTGGGAGAGTGTGTGTGAGAAGAGAGAGAGAGAGAGAGTGTGACTAGAGGATAGAGAGAAAGAGAAATAGACAAAGAGAGAGAGAGAGAGAGAGAGAGAGAGAGAGAGAGAGAGAGAGAATGGAAGTCTATGTGTGAGAGTGTGTGTGGAGGGGGGAAGAGTGTGTTTGCATTAGTGCATGTGCAAGTGTGTACATGTGTGTGTCTGTGTGTGTGTGTGAGAGAGAGTTTCAACGTTTGAGAGTATGTGTGTGTATATGTGAGAGAGAGAGGGTGTGCATGTGCATGTGTGTGTGCACAAACCTCACCATGCATCCCCACTATTAAAATTTAATTAATCAAACTTATGTGAGAGAGAGAGAGAGAGAGAATGTGTGTGTATGCATTTGTGTAAGAGAGAGAGAGTTTCTACGTGTGAGAGAGTATGTATGTGTGAAGAGAGAGAGAGTGTGTTTGTGCGAGAGAGAGAGAGAGAGAGAGAGAGAGAGAGAGAGAGAATTTCTATGTGTGAGATAGTTTGTGTGGGAGGAGAGAGTGTGTGTTTGTATTAGTGCATGTATGGGTGTGTACACGTGTGTGTGTGTGAGAGAGAGAGAGAGAGAGAGAGTGCATACGTGTGCATACATCTGCATCTATGTGTGTGTGCTTGAGAGAGAGAGAGAGAGAGAGAGAGAGAGAGAGAGAGAGAGGTGTAAAGAGGGAGAAGGTAAAAAGAAAGAGAAAGAGAGCAAGAGATAGAGAATAAAAAGTAGCTTTTAATAAAATATAAATTAAATTAAAAAATATATACATATATGTGTGTGTATATGTATGTGTATTTTTATTTACATTTATACATACATACATACAGATATATATATGTGTGTGTATGTATATACATATATATGTATATGTATACACACACACACACACACACACATATATATATAAATATTTATTTGTGTGTGTGTATAATATATCTATCTATATATTTAAAAGTGAGCATACCTTACCACCCATATTCTGCATACATTAAAATGTAATCAAAATTAATTAAAATTATGTCTGTGTGTATTAATATTTTTAAATTCACATATATATATGTATAAGTATATGTGTCTATGTATAGGTATATGTATCTAAAACATAATATTGTATATACTAATATTTGTATGTGCATGTGTGTGTTTGTGAGAGAAAGAGAGAGCTTCTATGTGTGGGAGAGTGAGAAGAGACAGGGAGAGTGTGTGCGCGCGAGTGTGGGAGTGTGTAAGAGAAAGAGAGATGGCCATAGAGAGAACCTGTTCTTTTCTGGAACCTTGGTCACCTGCTGGTCCAATAGCCTGGTCCAATAGTAGTACATGCAAAACGAAGGCTTTGTCATTTCTCTCGGGAAAAGTTGATATTTCGTATCCATGAGAAGACGCTTATTTCATTGCACGCTGCATGGCGAAGACCCTGTCTGTTGTAGCCCCATTCTTTGTTGTCTACTGTAGTAGCGCATCAACCCCTTGCGCGTAGCAATACGCGCAGTGACCCTTTAACCCTGTTGAGGAACTTGGAACAGTAAGCTCCATCAGCTCTATAACAACGACTCATTAAATGAACTGTGTGAATGTTATACTAAATAAATAATGGGTTTGCCCGGGCCATTGTATCGGACTATTCTACCCTTAGAGGCTACCCAAATGAATGAATGGACCTGAGTTTGAACCCCAACATCTGTGGTGTGTGAGAGTGCAATGCATCCTCGAAAAGGCTTTGCTGCAAAAGAAAAAGGGTTTGCTGCATTGGTCGTAATGCGCAAAATTTGTGTCGCTTTAAACATGCATTCGACTACAACAGCTTCACCACGTTTGTGCATATGCGTGGTTCACGCTAGACGCTTGAGTGACAAATAATGTCGGAAGAAAGAAGAACAGACATCGGCATCATCATCCGTAATGGAGGATCTACATAAAGAACAATTCAAGATGGGCCATCGATATGATGCCCAAGAAGGGGGTTGGGGTGGCCGAGAGTGTCCCATGAGTAGTGTGTCCCCAGTCGAAATCTATTATATTCGTATGAGGGTGCCCTGTAGACATATGAGAAACATGTGTGCCCGTGTTGAGGCTCAATGAGAGTAGTAGCATGTGTTCACTTGTGCTGGGTAGTATGGGATTCACTCTTTGGTTCATTGGTGTAGTGTTGTACGTGGCCCAACTATCTAGATTGCAGAGGTAGTAGAGCAACCACTTGGGTTGATTCTTTATTTTCATATAGTTAAATTCCCTATCATTTGATGGACTTCTGTATCCTATGTGCTCTTCGATGAGCATGTTATGCAGCCACTTTTTGAAGGGTTACTTTAGGTAGAGCCGCATGAGTACGACCTTGAGCCTTTATACATCATGAATGAGCTCTCGATGAGGAATATTCTTGATAATCATGCAAATGGCTTCATCATAATCATGGATTTGTGGTAGGTGGGAGAGATCCTTGGGAATATCCTCTTGCACTCTTTCTCTTATACCTCAAAGAATAGGTTAGTAGGATTAAGATGGGGCCAGTAGGTAGGGGGTTGCATGCCCATTGTGGTGTGGTTATCTGATAATTTTGAGTCATGAGCTCCTTCTTGTGGTTTTCTTTCCTCTTGTGGCTGTAGTGGTTCCTTAATAAAAGCATTAGCATTTAGGTCTGGGAAATCCATTCCCTGGAGTTTGTCTTCTCTCTCTATGGTATTTCCTTCAAAGGCCTTGCCATCCTTGCTATGCTCTTTAGTAGTTGTGCATGAGGGTCTCTCTTTGTCACCTTCTTCTCCATCCTTTTTAGCGTTCTCGACATCTTTGTTGGTGGCTTTTTCAATGGGTTCTTACCCTCCCAAATTCCCATGTTTATAGAGGAAATTCAACTTTTCTAGCTCATCAATAAAGTCAAGAGCCTCTTCAACCTCCATCTTGTCAAAGGAAGGGTAGGCCACTTGCAGTGTAGGTATGGGAAATGGGATTGGTCTTCTCTCTCTATGATAGTTCCTTGGAAGGCCTTACACTACAAGACAATGCTGCCATACATGCGTTTCATACACGCGATAAATTACGAACGCGTGTATGGTCGCGCTTGTATTTGAATAGAATCGGGCGCGTGTATTTTAGCATTTAAGTTCGCGTGTATATTTGCATTTATCAACGCGTGTATAAACGCGTTTATATACACGCAGTAATACACGCATAAATACACGATAATATTCACGGGGTAATACTCGCTATTATACACGGATAAATACACGCTACTATACACGGATTAATACACGCATGGCAGAGAAAAACTAAAAAAAAACTGAATTCCTTTACAAAATTAAAAACTATTTTCCTTAAACCATCTCATAGTACATTACAGTATACATCATTACACAATCCCACTACATGCATTTACAACAATGAAATATATTCAAAAATAAATCATGCATATGAGATGATAGAAATGTCATCAGTTTAGAACATACAGTGACGGATTGGTTAGGGTTCGATCTCATCTTCAATAAGATCCATCCTTGCCAAACGATCAACATTATGTGTGATTCTTGTTGCTAATTGCATGCTAGTCCACATGATGATTCTTGTTGCTAATTGCATGCTAGTCCACATGATGATTTGTCCCAAAACTTAGCTTATGGTTACTTCATTTCAATTGGTATTAGAGCTCTTGTGTTCCGATCCATGGTTCCATTGATTTTTGCCAAATTTTTTGGTTAGACTATGGTTCTTGGACCAAATCTGAGTACTAGAACAAATCTTTTAGGGCTATGAACCAAATTTGAACTAAGTGAAAGTGATTGGTGTTAATTTTTTGATAATTATGTTTTTACCTTCTCTTCCACTTTTTCCTCAAGCTTTCCATGGCTAGGGGTTCATCACACAATAGCCGTTTGCAAAAACAACCTTGGGGCTTTGGTCGGGGACATTTTTAACAACATATAGTGCACCATTTTGAGGTATTTTTGAAGCATGGATTCTCTGATTTTCTCCATCTTCCCATGAGTTCAAGAAACCCTAAAAATGGTGATCTTAAGCTTATGTGGTGTTCAAGAGCCATCATACTCATCATCTACTAGCTTAGGAATACATTTAGAAGCTTAGTTGATGTTTGCTTCTCTTCCAAAAGCCCTAGGAAGCTGGCAGCGATTTCCAACCTGGGAGGAACTTGTTTTGCTTCAAACAATTGCTAGATGCAAGATATGTAAGATTCTCTTCTTTAGAAATGATCATGGGAGGTTAAAGAAGACTTTCTTAGTGCATTTCTTGAAGATCTTGGAGTTTTTGGAGCTCTCTTGATGAAGGGGATAAACTAGAGAAAAGTTCTTCACAAATCTACACAAAGAGAGGGCAAATCTTCATCAACTCCAAGTATTGGTGTTTCCTAAGGACCATTGGTGATTTGCTATTGCAAAATCTTGATTACTTGGTTGATTTCTTGAAAGATTCAATGGATATTTAGGGATTTCTTCAAGAAACCCTAATTTCTCAGAACTTGGCCATTCCCTCTTGCCATTGGGAACTCATTGAGGTTATTGAAAGCATTACTTATGCCATAATGTTGGCATAGGCTTTCATTTTGGAAAATTGGCCAAGATTAGGCTTATTGTGGCATCATTGGATGGAATTTCAAGCTTATGGATTGCCAATTGAATAAGTAATGAACTGAATGAAAATACATGCTATAGATGCACCATTAATGCTTTGGATTGCATATTGAATCCATTTACATGCTTATGGATTCATTGATGGTGGCCATCCACATGCCATTGTGGTTTCATTGAGTTGAGAGGGCATTCTACACTCATTGGAGGCCTTGGAATGCTATTGGACTTCTATGCATGAAGAAATTGATGGCAATATGCTCATATTTGGCATGAGTTGTGGTTGTTAGTTGTAGTTTTGATGTTTGGGAGCTACTATGGACAATGTAAGGAAGCATGAGTCCATGCTAAGTTAGTTAATGATATGAAATTGTGGCATGAGTTCATGGTAAACTCATGGTATTCACTTCTACTTCTACAATTGATATTCATCTACACCAACACTACACATTGTATTCACACATTACTTTTCCTAACATATAGGTGATGTGTGAGGGTACCTTGGCATATGGTGGAGAGGCCAAGGGGAGCATGTCTTAAACTCACCATGCCGTGAACACCTTGGTAAAGTAGTACAGGAGGGGATAAGGTACATTATCTCTTGCCTTGGATATAAACTTGGCCGGGAGATCGGCAACAACCATCAAGGCGCTCCTTCAATATTTGAAGACTTTAAATAACACTTGTATGTGGGAAATGGGGCCTATATTACAGACTTATTGACACTTGGATTAGTCAAAAGTTGCATTAAGTGATGCCCAAATGAAGTATGCAATGTGGGTAAGTGCAAGTGATTGATTGGATATTGGATTAGTTCCAAGTGCAAAGGAGACCATGTCAAAATTTTCTCCAAGATTATATGAACATAAGGTATTGAAGGAAAAGATGGTGATGGTGATGATGATTTACTTTGGAATTCTTATTATGCTTATGATGCAAGGGAGTGACCTAGTTCAATTGGAAGACAATTGGAAGCTATTTGGAGTCACTTTGATAATTTTTTACACAGAAACTGAGAACCCTAATTCAGTCTGTGCACAATTGGATTCAGATTTATGCATTTAGATACTCTCAAACTACTCCCTTAGATCTTCATATCAAGCTGTCAACTTGTCAAATTGGCCACCGTTTGGCTCCCCAAATTGTCGAACTTCACGGGAAGGCAATCTTTAGCCCAGTCAAAAAAAGCAAGTTGTTTAGGGAATTTGACATCATGGAATGATTGTAAAACCTTAGGGCTCTGCAGCAAACCAAAGTACACCCAAGTTCAATGTCATTTGGATGGTCAAATCTCTAGGGTTGACTTTGACCTAAATGTTAAAATAGAGAATGGTTGCATATTGACCAAGGTCAAACCCTTTATACCATTGACCAAGGGTTTGACCAAGGTCATACCCTTTATAGCATTGTTTAGTATAATCCGAGAGCATTCTCAAGAGCCAATAATCTTTCAATTCCTATAATGTTGACGATTTTAGGAGCAAATCTTCATTTTTAGCTATATCCCTATTAACCCTAAAACACAGAATACTAGGGCACATCCAATTTCTACTATTTTTCCATAGATGGATAGGGCATCTTAAGAGCTTTCTAACAAGCCTTAGATCACCTTATTCCAACATCTTTACTCTATTTTATCATCCACTTTAGAAAAAGTGTATTCTCATGGTCGGCAAGCCAATAGGGAGACCAAGGAAGTTGTCATTGGGGAAATGGATGCTAGGGATATGAATGTTTGTGACATTATGGACAATATGGAAGACACAATGGTTCAAGCTTCAAAGGAAGTTAAAAGAGGAGTTGAATGTGGAGAGTGATCATAAGCAAAACCCTCAAGCCTTGCATCCCACATCGAATGATGCCCTCCTCCAACTATGGGGGTGGAAAAGGTGGAGTCTATCAACTACACTTTGAACTCTAAGTTTGGCACCATGGTTACAAAGATGGGAGTTATGGAAGAAAGGTTGACCCAACCTATGAGTCAACCTTAAGTTGGCAATCACATGAAGGGGGGAATGGTGGGCATCAAGTTGACATTGGCAAGCAAACCTTCCAAGAAACTTATGTGGAAAGTTATAGGGAAAGGAGTAGCATGGGTGCGATGGATTTTGGCCGGTGCGCAGCCGTCGTATTTTGATGTGCAACGATGGTCGCCCACCCATAGTTTCATTTTATTAAATTGCTATAATTTTAATGTAGATAGACAAGCTTGGGGACCAAGTTACTTTTTGATATTAATGGCCCAAATTGGAATGTATCAAGCTATATTTGTGAGCACCTGCTTTTTGCTAATACATAAATACATGTATGAGGAAGTGTGCTCACTCATGCATGGGGGGAGATTGAACCCACTCTTTTCTTGTCGTGCATAGTTGCTATATTTATATCCTTCTTGTTTATTTGAAAAGCTTGAAGCTATGGTTATGGAGGATTATTGACAGCATGGGCTATATAACGCAATGCAGGTCTAAGCCAAGGAGGGAGTCCTATCACTTCAACCCAAACCGGGCATGCATTCTGTAAACTTTTATTGACATCAAACAAAGGATCAAATGGAAATACATGCACCAACCTTTGTCCAGAGAATAAGGGTCCCTTGGCAAACAACTCAGACATAGACTGCCCTTTAATAAAAAGCACATTGAAAAAACCCTTCCCCAGATAGAAAATCTTAGAAATAGAGCAGTCGTGCAAAATACTTTCCTGGAGCCACTTGCCTAACTCGCTCTTTGACGGAGGCTTGCCCGGCAGAAAAGAAACATGCTGCACATCAAAAATAACCCTACTTAGCTTCTAATGAACTCTTGGCTAAGCTTCAAGCATACCTTACTCTTCACCTGGTTAGAGAGTCTTTCATTTAGCCAGTCAGGAACGCATTTTCTCTTGACACACTCCACCTCGACCTCCTCACCTCTGTGCTTCATCTTCTCCTCTGCCTCTAGATCCTATTCCCCCCGTCCAATGACCCCCTCATCCTCACGTAGAAGCCACCCGCTAAAGGCCACCTCCATGGAAGACCCAGTACGTTGACCACCCGTCGACGTATGATGGGCATGCACCCACACACTCCACTAACCCACTCCCCTTTCGCATGCGCGACACGTAGAAGGATCCGATCACAATCCACTCTCCCTCATCCCTCAAAGCCCTCTCCTTTTTTGTTATATTCTCACTATAGTTGTCTACCAGTTTGCAAAACGTCTAAAGATACTTCTTGCTCAAACAAAGCTTACTTATCTCTCCCTTTAGGTATCTATTTTATACAATTACCTTCAGAAAAGTGTTGATGTTATGTTAATCTGGCCCTTTCATTTGGGGGAGATGTTGAAGTCACTCCATACACTTGGCTTTGTTGATGGAGAGCCCTTCCGTTCAGAAATGGGTTCTCCTTCGCCTCATCCTTGAAAATTCACACAAGTTGCAATTTAAAGATCACTATAAACTATGTAAGCATAAGAATCTTTCTTTGAGTTTAATTCTCATGGGTCCAAAAGATGACGGAGTTGATGAACAAGCTGAAAGTTTTGAGGATTGCCATGAGGAGGAGGAAGTGGATGTGAGCTATAAGCTTGGTCGTGATTTTCCTTTTGATCCGAATGGGTCATATGAGGATGAAAATAATGATGGATTATGAAATGGAGTGATCACAAAGCTGAGATTTGGGACAATCAACATGGATTAATACAAGGTTAAGGAGATAATCTCATACAAATGACCATGATGGCTAAGTAATTTAGCCTTTCACCAAAGGATGGAAATAGCCTTCCATAAGCTAAGGTATGAAAGCCATGAGGCTTCAAGAGTCAAGATAACAAAATATCATAATATGTTTAAAATATAAAATAGTGGTCCATAAGCCCCCTTTTATACTTACCATGGTCCTAGACCTAATCTAAAGTTATTACTTCATTACAAACCATCCCCTCCTATAATGATTTCTTCCTCGAAATCAAAGGGTGGTTATGCAAAAGTCAAATAGGTTATGTATGGAAGGCAAAAATCATAACATAAGCCATTGTAATGGAAGACCCAAATACCATAACATGAATAGTATGACCCCTAATGTCAAATGGAAAGGATAAGGACCTCCCATCGATGAAGCTAAGCAATCTCTCACCTGGATCAAATGGCCATTGTCAGAAATCATCATTGGAGGTGAGGCTAAGTACGTATCCTCCCGAATCAAATGGAAAATGTAAAGGATCATCATCTATGAGACGAAGATAATCATGTGCTCTCCATCAAAATTACATTCCAAATGGCCGAAATAATTTGCTAATTCTGTCAGGGTCTCTACACAGGGAAAACTGTAAGAAGGCAGCAAGTAGCCTCAAGGTAATCCTAGAGCTTGAGATGTATATATCCCTTCTTATCTAATATCTTAGAGAAGAAGGTTAGATTACTATGGTCTTTTGGAGGAAGAGACCAAAACTCCATAGCTTTTCTTTTAAAGAAAGAATAGTATGCCCTAGCCCTGCACAAGAGAAGGCTATTTTGCCGTAGACCTTCGAAAGAGAGAAAAGTCAGAGTATAGAGGAGATAAATCTTGGGGATGATCGGATGATTTCAATCGTAAGAGAAGGTATTACAAGACTCTCTATTCTCATATATCAAGTTCTGAAACTCTTATTAATGACGAGCAAAGACAACGATAAACGACAAATTTCTATAGGGTATATACATATTTTGTTTTTCAATTATATATCATTCTTAGGGGTTGAGGTATGGCCCCAGCTTCTCTATTAATTGTTAATAGTGGTCTATTTGCTTGATTTACTAGTTAAAGTTAAGTTTGTATTCTTTTAAAACAACAGCATATGCCTTAATAAAGAATGTCTTATCACAATCTCAAGTTGAAATGCTAAAATCTTTGTGAAAAGGATTGTTTTCTTAAGAGGAGGGTAACATGGATTCTAGTCCTATGGTTTAGTTGAGTAAATGGATTTTTATCTTGGTTAAATTAAGGTACAGGTACAACTCTCCCTGCCTTGATGCTACCCTATTCTTGTGCTTGTATAGTCAGACGGTGGAGACGTTAGTAAGGCCCGGAGTTAGCCCATGGTATCCCTCAGACGGCAGAGACGTTAGTAAGGCCCGGAGTTGGCCCATGGTATATCCCTCATACCATTGGGAGAATGAGATTCGCAGATTAAGGCGAGTGATTGTGATGCTACCCAGTTGTGAGGGCCCAGGCTAGTGCGGTGAATTAGCCCACCCTAGTGCGTAGACATCCCTCTAAGGGGCGGGAGGATCGAGCGACGGACCTTGAGAGGGCAACAGGCTGGCTTGAGTCCTCGCCACAGCGGGCCGAGGATGAGGTGTATGGTCGGTCCTGTAGGATTTTGCCCAGCATGTAGAGGCTGGAAGGCCAAATTCTAGATCATTGACAGTATAAAGGAAAGAATAAGAGAGCCAATTTGGCTTATATGGAATTGATTCATGTATATTTTTTTTAATAAATCTTGTCTTTCGCATTATTGTACTGTGGAAAAAGTCTATTTTAACCAACCTTGTGAAAAGGGCCTTAATTAAGGAACATGTTTATTTATGTCAAACAGTGTGGTAGGATTAATTAGAAAACAAATAGATGCGTGAGTCGGGTGGAAAGTGGGAGGATGGAATGCCCCGACGGCACCATCGTGTGGACAGGTGGACCCGATTAGTCGGGTAGCTTTCTAACATATTAAGTGAAAGCCCTACACTAGATAAATAGGTTCTCAGGCAATTCTATTCTAGAAGACTAGGCCAACGGCTGTGCCTTGCATGGATGAGGAGAAAAGCGTTGTCTCTAGGAATCAAGACTAGTAGTTGCCCAAATTATGATCAATTACCCTATGGGTGATTTGATTTTTAGAAGACCACGCTCCCCCTGCGGGATAGAACTAGGTCTTACCTATGAATCGTATCCTTGAGTCTTTGCATGGTCAAGGTGTCGATGAGTAGGAATTTTCTCCAAGATTAGACTTAGTGGACTATCTGAAGTGTTTTCCCTATTTTGGAAGGGAGGAAACCTTACAAGTGGTATCAGAGCTGATCTTAGTTCCTAGGATTCGTTTTTCAAATGTTAACTATCAAGGGATTAAAACAAGTGATTGTTTATCATATGAGGATGAATCAATCATCTCTACTGGCCATAGAAGTGATTTGAATATCCTCACACATGTTGAGACAATCATCCTATGAAATTGTTCTTGTATCTTGGGGGTGCACACGTAAGATATTTGTACAATAAATTTAAGAAATAAGATTGGGGAGGAAACCTTTTGAGGAAAAACATAGGGCGATCAAATTAAGAAACTAGTGAGAGACTAAATGACTAGAAGGATAGATCAAAACTTTGTTTAGAGAAATTTTCACGATATATCTCATTAATTTGCATATTATAAATTATTAAGATTATAACTCCATTAAGGTTTGAATAGTTGACGTGTGAATGCCATCCATCGGATGCTTTACACTAGGAAGATCATCCAAGATCTTGAACCCATCTCAGACAAACATGGGTCTAACTTCGGATGTGTAATTCCCAGAGGATCATGCTATTAGATGTGTTAATCCCAAGATACTAGATGTGTAATTTTTAGAAAACTAATCATCTCAGACATGTTAATCCTGATAATCTTTGGATGTGTCAATCCCAAGGCACCAAGTGTGTAATTCTCAAAAAAATGAAGATCTCAGATGTATTAGTCCTGACTGCCTTCAAATGTGGTGCTATGATAAGTATTTGATAGTTTTGAACTTTTCATTGGATACAATGAAAGAAGAAAGTTCACCCTTGCTCGTCTAAAAATCGTAAGAAATGACGAATAAGTTGGAAGCACTATTGTCAATCAAACCACAGGAACTAGAATCAATTATTACATGGGGGTATAGAATAAGGAATTCAAAGATTCATAGCATATGAGGGGTATATGGATGCATGAACTTAGGATAATAAGGCCAATTAACTTTAGAATAATAGACCTTTTGGAGGCACAACAAAACAAGCCAAACACATGAAAAAGGGACTTGGAACAATGTTTAGATAAAAGAAGATTTCTACCTAGTGGGGACACCACTTTGAAAGACACGGGAGGATTTACTTAGATACTACCCCAGCTCGCGACATGAGGACATCTCGAATCTTTTAAGTGGGGGAGATTGTAAGAAAGGTCCCTCCCAAGCCATGTATGTGTCTCTTTTAATATAGATTTCAATAATATAGATTTCAATAAGGAAAGAGAGTGCACTTAGAGAAGAGTGAGACAATAAGGCTAGAAACATTAGGAAAGTGTTAGAATAAAAATATTAGCTCCAAAATTCCTAAAAGAAATAAGAAGACAAGAATAATTCTATTAAGAGATAAGTATCTCAAAAAATAGAAATTCAAATTTAGGTGATAAGAGGTCATATTTAGAGTACTTTTATATATTTAGAGTCCATGCATACTAAAAATATGGAAAAGCAACGCGTTTCTAAAGATGGCAGGTTTGCGGCTATATACAGACATTTTTGCCTATTCTACTCGCACTGGCTTGTAGACTAGATTCCTTCTGGTTCTTTTCACTGGTTATATTATTAAAAGACTAAGGTCATGTAAAAGGGTAGGAGAAGGGTGTGTGTGTGAATGGACTTATGGTTCACTAGCTCACCTATTTAAAGGCAAAGCTAGAAGGCATTTTAAGTGAGCAAAGGCCAAGTTGTATTCATAAGAAACTTAATAAACAAGATGTGTTCTTGTATTTTGTGACTCTCTCTCCTCCACATATCTTGATCTAGTATTAGCACCATGTTTTCTTAACATGGTATCTAGAGCTTGGGTAGATTAGGTCACATTTTGGTTGGTGTAGACTAGGTTATCCACATTTCACTTTTTGTGGAGAAGAACCCCCAGCCAGTGGAGGCCTTCCAGCTGCTTGTGGAGGCCATATCTTGGCTTGAGTCCAACCAAGAAGTTGTAGAAGACCCCCAAGCGTTCATCTTCGTACTGCCAATTGCTGGTTTTCTCCTCTCTCTGTCGCGCCATTGCGCCCTGAGCAGGCGGGTGCACTTTTTCTGCATCGCTGCTGTCATACAGATCATTCGCCGTGTGTAGGCGACTGTGGGCAATGTGAGCTTGGGGCTTTTAAATCCCATGACCTAAGGTCCTACTACCTGAAGTTTTAGCCCCAATGGCTACGTGAAACGATTGTGGGAGGCCTCCACTGAGAAATTATTTTAAATCTCAATGTAACAACACCTATATTCCTAACCTTGTACGCCTAATGTTATAAAGGCAACCTATGTCCAATACCACCTATTCCAATTTTTTCATAGTTGGTATTGAGGGGGGGTATTAAAAGACAATGGACTTATGGTCCACTAGCTCACCTATTTAAAGGCAAAGCTAGAAGGCATTTTGAGTGAGCAAAGGCCAAGTTTTATTCATAGGCTACATAATAAACAAGATGTGTTCTTGTATTTTGTGAGCCTCTCTCCTCCACATCTCCTCCACATATCGTGATGTAGCATGAGCACCACGTTTTCTTAACATATATAATTAGAGAGTTATGGCCGAAACAATTTGCTGATTCTGTCAGGGTCTCTACATAAGGGTCTCTACATAGCGAAAACTCTAATAAGAAGGCAGCAAGTAGCCTCAAGGTAATCCTAGAGCTTGAGATGTATATATCCCTTCATTCTTATCTAATATCTTAGAAAATAAGGTTAGATTGCTATGGTCTTTCGGAGGAAGAGACCAAAACTCCATAGCTTTTCTTTTAAAGAAAGAATAGTATGCCGTAGCCCTGCAAGAGAAGACTATTTTGCCATAGACCTTCGAAATAGAGAAAAGTCACAGTACGAGTAAGAGGAGATAAATCTTGAGGATGATCGGATGATTTCAATTGTGAGAGAAGGTATTAGAAGACTCTCTATTCTCATATATCAAGTTCTGAAACTCTTATTAAACGAGCAAAGACAACGATAAACGATAAATTTCTATAAGGTATATACATATTTTATTTTTCAATTATATATCATTCTTAGGGGTTGAGGTATGGCCCCGGCTTCTCTATTAATTGTTAATAGTGATCTATTTGATTGATTTACTAGTTAAAGTTTTTATTCTTTTAAACAACAGCATATGCCTTAATAAAGAATGTCTTATCACAATCTCAAGTTGAAATACTGAAATCTTTGTGAAAAGGATTGTTTTCTTAAGAGGGTAACATGGATTCTAGTCCTATGGTTTAGTTGAGTAAATGGATTGTTATCTTGGTTAAATTAAGGTACAGGTACAACTCTTGATGCTACCCCATTCTTGTGCTTGTATAGCCGAATGGTGGAGACGTTAGTAAGTCCCGAAGTTGGCCCATGCTATCCCTCATACCATTGGGAGAATGAGGTTTGCCGATTGAGGCGAGTGATTGTGATGCTACCTAGTTTTGAGGGCCAGGCTAGTGCGGTGAATTAGCCCACCCTAGTGCGTAGACATCCCTCTGAGGGGCGGGAGGATCAAGCGACGGAGCCTGAGAGGGTGATAGGCCGGCTTGATTCCTAGCATGTAGAGGCTCGAAGGCCAAATTCTAGATCATCGGCAGTATAAAGGAAAGAATAAGAGAGCCGGTTTGGCTTGTATAGAATTGATTCATGTTCATTTTTTTTAAATAAATCTTATCTTTCACATTATTGTACTCTGGAAAAAGGCTATTTTAACAAACCTTGTGAAAAGGGCCTTAATTAAGGAACATGTTTATTTATGTCAAACAGTATGGTAGGATTAATTAGAAAACAAATTGACGCGTGAGTAGGGTGGAAAGTGGGAGGATGGAATGCCTCGACGACACCATCCTATGCTAGATAAATAGGTTCTCGGGCAATTCTATTCTAGAATACTAGGCCAGCGGGCTGTGCCTTGCATGGATGAGGAGAAAAGCGTTGTCTCTAGGAATCAAGACTAGTAGTTGCCCAAATTATGATCAATTACCCTATGGGTGATTTGATTTTAGAAGACCACGCTCCCCTTGTGGGATAGAACTAGGTCTTACCTATGAATTATATCCTTGAATCTCTGCATGATCAACGTGTCGATGAGTAGGAAATTTTCTCCAAGATAAGACTTAGTGGACTATCTGAAGTGTTTCCCCTATTTTGGAAGGGAGGAAACCTTACAAGTGGTATCAGAGCCGATATTAGTTGGTTAACTATCAAGGGATTAAAACAATATGAGGATGAATCAATCATCTCTACACTGGCCATAGAAGTGATTTGAATATCCTCACACATGTTGAGACAATCATTCTATGAAATTGTTTTTTATCTTGGGGGTGCACACGCAAGATATTTGTACAATAAATTTGAGAAATGAGATTGGGGAGGAAACCTTTTGAGGAAAAACATAGGGCGATCAAATTAAGAGACTAGTGAGAGACTAAATGACTAGAAGGATAGACCGAAACTTTGTTTAGAGAAATTTTCACGATATATCTTATTAATTTGCATATTACAAATTATTAAGATTATAACTCCATTAAGGTTTGAATAATTGACGTGTGAATGCCATCCATTGGATGCTTTACACTAGGACGATCATCCAAGATCTTGAACCCATCTCAGACAAACATGGGTCTAACTTCGGATATGTAATTCCCAGGGATCATGCTATTAGATGTGTTAATCCCAAGATACTAGATGTGTAATTTTTAGAAAGCTAATCATCTCAAACGTGTTAATCCTGATAATCTTTGGATGTGTCAATCCCAAGGCACCAGATGTGTAATGCTAAAAAAATGAAGATCTCAGATGTATTAGTCCTGACTGCCTTCAAATGTGGTGCTATGATAAGTATTTGATAGTTTTAAACTTTTCATGGATACAATGAAAGAAGCAAGTTCACCCTTGCTCGTCTAAAAATCATAAGAAATGATAAATTAGTTGGAAGCATTGTTGTTAATCTAACCAACTGGAACTAGAATCAGTTTTATGAGATGCCATCATGAAAGTACATCTTCGAGAAAGGTTTTGTCCTCCAGGATTTTGAGAGGATAAAATGAATAAATTTTTGGAGCTAACCCAAGAATTGAAGACCCTAAAAAAATACGACCAAACTTTTGTTAAACTTCTCCGATTTGCTCTAGAGATGGATGAGGTAACTCTTCTCTATCGTTTCATTTGAAAGCTTAATCTACTATTGAATAACCTCGTCAAGAATGCAAAACCATCCTCTATTTTAGAAGCCATAATTATAGCCAGAGACTATGATAAAGTTTTTATATATAGAAAGTGTCGAGAAGGACATGAGTCCTTCCATGTTAATCAAGAAGAGGTCCCCTAATTCAAGAGGAACGTCAAGCCCACCCTTGGCTACAAGGAATCATAAGCTAGAGCAAAATTAGGTCAAGAAATAAGGATAGCAGGGTTTCGGATTCAAGTATTTCTATGAGTAAATAGAAGAGGATTGGTGCAAGATTCATGTGAAGTAATGTGCATGATGAATAGAGCTATTCTACAAGACGATACTAAGATTATGAAACTTCTATAATAGGTTAGATTGCCTAAAGGTTTGATTCCCTTACATTTTTCCATGACAATTTGTTAAGTACCATATTACATGGGGATATAGAATAAGGAATTCAAAGATTCATAGCATATGAGAGGTATATGTATGCATGAACTTAGGATAATAAGGCCAATTAACTTTAGAATAATAGACCTTTTGGAGGCACAACAAAACAAGCCAAACACATGAAATAAGGGACTCAAAACAATGTTTAGATAAAAGAAGATTTCTACCTAGTGGGGACACCACTATGAAAGAGACGAGAGGATTTACTTAGATACTACCCCAGCTCGCGAGATGAGGACATATCAAATCTTTTAAGTGGGGGAGATTGTAAGGTCCCTCCCAAGCCATGTATGTGTCTCTTTTAATATAGATTTCAATAAGAGAGAGAGTGCACTTAGAGAAGAGTGAGACAATAAGGCTAGAAACATTAGGAAAGTGTTAGAATAATAAAAATATTAGCTCCAAAATTGCTAAAAGAAATAAGAAGACAAGAATAATTCTATTAAGAGATAAGTATCTCAAAAAATAGAAATTCAAATTTAGGTGATAAGAGGTCATATTTAGAGTGCTTTTACATATTTAGAGTCCATGCATACTAAAAATATGGAAAAGCAACGCGTTTCTAAAGATGGCAGGTTTGCGGCTATATACAGACGTTTTTGCCTATTCTACTTGCATTGGCTTGTAGACTAGATGCCTTTCGGTTCTTTTGACTGGTTATATTATTAAAAGACTAAGGTCATGTAAAAGGGTAGGAGAAGGGTGTGTGTGTGAATGGACTTATGGTCCACTAGCTCACCTATTTAAAGGCAAAGCTAGAAGGCATTTTGAGTGAGCAAAGGCCACGGTTGTATTCATAAGCAACTTAATAAACAAGATGTGTTCTTGTATTTTGTGAGTCTCTCTCCTCCACATATCTTGATCTAGCATGAGCACCACGTGTTCTTAACATGGTATCTAGAGCTCGGGCAGATTAGGTCACATTTTGGTTGGTGGTGTAGACTGGGTTATCTACATCACTTTTTGTGGAGAAGAACCCCCAACCAGTGTGTAAGATTCCTCCCCAGCCTCTCAGGATGTCCAGTACCTTCCCCTGTAGTGAAATCCCTCTTCAAAAATATAAAAGATCTTGTTTCTACCAGTTTTGGCCTAGAGAGAGAAAATCTTCTAGAGAGTGGTAATCCAGTTTTTAAATATTTTTGGATGGAAAAATATCTCTTCTTATTAAAATAAGTTCCCCCAAAACAGAAGTTCAAAAATATTTTCAGAAGGTGCATTAGAAATCAAGTATAATCTGTTCAAGAGGCCTTATCCTGAGGGTCAAGATTTTTTCGAAATTCTAGAATCAGTAGAGTTTTAATAATAAAACTGATTAATAGAAATACGTTTAGAACTCGAGTAGTTAAATAAAAGCTCGAAGACTTCTCTAATGAATAGAAATATGTTTAGAACTCGAGTAGTTAAATAAAAGCTTGAAGACTTCTCTAATGAATAGATCAACGGTTGTGCCTGATTCAATTAGGAAAAAAGTGTTGATCCCTTCAAGATAAGTCTGTAATAGTTTTCCTTCTATCTGGTTTATTCAGATGAAGGCTAGTTCAGTATCTTGACCTCGTTAGAAAAATTTGTTAAGAAATTCAAAATGGTGGAATTGTCCCCGTTTTTCGGTCATGGGAAATTTTCCCGGTTTCGATTTTCGGAATGACCACCAGCTTAGTCTCATGCCCAGACATTCAAGGGCGAGGCCCCAAGTGGGAAACCCTGCCCCGCGCATGAGGGAGCTGCTTTCGCTGCCAGCTACCGGGAATTTGGTGTGCGGAGGGGGAGTGGGATCCCACAAATTTAGAGGAAAGTGGGTCCATAGAGCTAGGGAGTTACCAACCCACACTCGGCTCTATGCTCTTGATTGAAACCCAATTTAGCATAATGCAGGGACCCAAGATTACTGCAAGTGACTCCTCATTGGAGTACAATGCAATGCAGGGATCTTACGACTTAGGGAGAGAACTCCCCACCCGAGTGCTAGACCTACCCCTAGCTTGTTCAACTGCATGGCTAGTTACCTCAAGGTCTCGGCTTTGGGTGCTGCCTCTCTGAGCCTATTCATGCCAAAACCTAGCCAATGAATATAGAAGTTGAGGTGAACTCTCAAGAAACCCCTCGCGAGACCTCATTACCAGAAGGGAGCATCCATGTGGATGTTCTTAGCTAGACAGACCTCACTCCACCAATAGTTTCTATAGCTGTTGATCCTCCACAGATGCAACAACTTCTGGGGCTGATAGAAGAATCCTAAGAAATACAACAAGTAGAGACTCACATACAGGTTGCTAGAGCTATAGAGCAAGAGACCTTGTGTAGAGGTCAACAAAGATTAGCAGCCCAAGCCGCTCAAATGGCTCCAACAGAGACCATCCAGGTGGTGTGAGATAGTCTAGAGGCTAGTGGTAATGTTACGTCGACTTCCAAGAAGTCGATCAGCATTCAAATCTTGCATCAACATCTTCTAACAAAAGAATGGGAGTATAATGCCATAGAGGAAACTCTTACCGATTTTGGAATTAGCCTAATCTATGGGGTAAGCTAGGAGGATATCGTTTAGTCGGTTCCTCATGCCACCAGTGGAGGAAGACTATTTGCAAGTAATTAGTGATTGCAAGTAATTAGTGATTGCATTAAGAGGATAGCGGAGCATGAGAGATTCTAACAAGGGTTCATGGTACCCCCTAAGGCACCTATGCTCTAGGTCGGCACATCAAAGGGAAAGAGCGCTTGCTATGAGCGACATTGTTACACAACCAATGAGCCCAATTGATCTTACTTTTGTAGTGTCACCCGGCTACACTATAGAACCAACTACATTCAGGTCTACATCTACTATTCCACAAGACCCTGCTAGCACAAGCGTTGCATTCATTATGCCAAGAGCTATCAATAAACTACTTGGAAGGGGTGGAAGATGACAAGGAAGAGAAGATCATAAAAGAAAATCCAAACCTGTTGTCACTCTTCAAAGTAGACATTGAGAAGATTGTAGAGAGATACGATCCAGAAGTCTTGGTCGTTCATCTTGTGGTACTCATGAATGAAGAAATTACAAAGGAAGATAAGGAGGACACTCAAGATAGGATGGTAGAAATACAGACAGAGTAGAAGAAGGCCATAGTTGCTCTCAAGCAGAAAGAAAACCAACTGAAGAGGCAAAATATCAGGGTCTTAAAAGATGAGCTTGAGAAAGTAAACCTAGGAGATGATCAAGAGCCAAGAATAGTCAGAGTCAGTGCAAAACTAAATCAGGAATTCAAAGGAAAACTCCTGGAGCTGTTGAGATTCTACAAGGATGTGTTTGCATGGAACTACTCTGACATGAAAGGAATTGATCCCAACTTTATCAGCACAAGTTGAATCTAAAGGAGGATGCAATTTCTACCAGCAGGTAGAGTATGCATAGAACGAACCCTAACTACACCAAGCAGGGCAAAGAGGACATAGAAAACTATTGAGAGTGGGATTTATCTATCCAATTAATAGAGCAGAATGACTATCACCCATAGTCATTGTCTCAAAGAAGAATGGGAAGCTCAGAGTTTGTATAGACTATCAAAAATTGAATGCCTCCACCATATGAGATCCATTTCCTCTACCATTCATATATTCTCTACTGGATGCGGCAACAGGACATGAGACATACTCATTTTTGGATGGGTTTAGTGGGTACAACCAGGTGCGCATGTCTTTGAAGGAGGGAGATTTCGCCTCCTATGTGATGACCTTTGGGCTTAAGAATGATCCAACCATGTTCGAGAGGATGGTTCAAGAAATATTCTACCAATATTTAACCACCTTCATGAGGGTCTTTGTGGATGATTTCAACATGTTTGGAAAGAAAGAAGACCACATAAGGCATCTGATGATTTGTCTAGAGAAGTGTAGAGCATCCAGATTGAGCCTTAATCCAGCTAAGTGTGCCTTTGTTGTCACGAGGGGATCACTATTGGGGCACATAGTGTATGTAGAGGGACTAGCAGTAGATTTGCTAAAAGTCAAGATCATTGTAAAACTACCAGCTTTCCAAGAATGCCAAGGAGCTAGCTAGATTCTTGGGACTGATCAAATGGCACAATAGATTCATGAGCTAAAGTCTCACATTTGACTTTAACACTCATGTACCCTTCCAAAGGAGCAGCTTATACTAGTCATCACTCATAGAAGCACGAACACTATAGGAATCGATGTCAGGAGCCATGTATGACCTTGGGGGATTTAGTTATGAAGTATGTAACCTATTACTTGAGTTCAATAGTAGGAAAATTTTATTTAATTTTTTAAAAAGTTTATTTACAAAAGGTTACTCATTAATAGGATTTTGAAAAAAAATTATAGATTTGTATTGAAAAAGGGTTAATTTTAATATGCAAAATCTATAGATAAGGAGTTTTAGACATAGGCCTTGAACGCACATGATATACTTAGGCTCATGTGTAGCAAACTCCCCAAGTGTACGATTGCATATCCTAGGCACAATAGAGCTACTTCCTTTGTCCTTACACTAATCATGCTAGTAGCATACCTATATCTGATCAAGATGGGTCAATGTCTTGGTCCACTTTCTTCATGTGGATGACATCCACATGGAACTCACTCCATAAAAACATAACCTAAATGAATACAATGTTGAAAGATTATAAAGAAGTGATTCACGTAAACAATGCATCACACATGTAATCATGATTTATGTAAACCACCATCATAAGTCTGATGAGATATCTTTTCTCTTTAGTCAAAAATCCAAATGAAAAACCCTCTGGCCACATAAGCTTGGATAGATCTTCTTAATTTCATAGTGGATCAGCTTTGGGATTTATCCTAGTTTTAGCTATCGCATAGCTTTAGAGTGTAAGGTCTCTAAGAGTCATTATTCCTAAGGGTATGAGCCCATTTATTTTCTAGAGTCCTCAATATAATAAGGATCATTTCTTCTAGTCAAACCAATCTTTAGCCCTTTGCTTAATTCCGAAGGCCAAAGCTTAATCCACCGATGAATTCTTCTGTCAATTTCTAGAATTCTCTCTCTAAAACTTTTCCCAATTTCACACGTGTTTATATATAGCACAAGTCTATGTAAAATATACACATATAACTTTGAAGGATTAACCCTAACCTCTAGGATGCACATGCATATACATGGGGTATATATAAGTATGTTCCTATGTATGGTTGGACTTCTAAAATTTCCCAATGCATGTTCCTATGTATGGTTGGACTTCTAAAATTTCCCAATGCATAGGCTCAATTTTACAATTTATGGCTTACTTTGCCTAAGGCATTGTTCACTTATATATATACATATATGAAGGTTTATACATATATGCTCATATTCTTAGAAACTAGGATTAACTCTTATTTATATTCTTTAAGGTCCTCTATTTATACACTTCTTACATTATCTTAGGGGCTAGGGATTGATTAAATATTAACCTCAAGTTTTGAATTAAGCTCCTAAGGTTGAATTTTGTGTGCGTATATATGTATGTGTGTGTGTGTGTGTGTGTGTGTGTGTGTGTGTATATATGTGTGTGTGTGTGTGTATATATATATATGTGTGTGTGTGTGTGTGTGTGTGTGTGTGTGTGTGTATGTGTGTGTGTGTGTATATATATATATGTGTGTGTGTGTGTATATATGTGTGTGTGTGTGTGTGTGTGTGTGTGTGTGTGTATACATGTATATATGTATATATGTATATATGTATGTATGTATATATGTATATGTATATATTCTCATGCAATTACCTAACACTATGGTTAAGTGTAAATATAGATTTAAGACTTTCTAACGTTTGAAGAAATTACATCAATAGTTTAATTTATAAACTCTAAGGCTTAAGAGATCAAGAGAGCCTACATTTATTTATATAAAGGGCAATAAGGTCTTTGACTTGGGTATATACAATATTAATGTTGAATTGAAAAAATATATAAAGCTCTTAAATTTTTATTCATATACAAAAGCTCTTGTTTCGAAAGATTAATGAATATATATATATATATACACACAAAGCTTTTAAGTTCCAAAACTATATGTATATCCAAAATATCTAAGGTCTAAACTATATATATATTTGTGTGTGTGTGTGTGTGTGTGTGTGTGTGTGTGTGTGTGTGTGTGTATGTAAAACTAAGGTCTAAGACTATATATATTGTTTCTAAGGTTTAAATAAACTAAGGTCTAAGACTATATATATTGTTTCTAAGGTCTAAGACTATATATATTGTTTCTAAGGTTTAAAGATTATATTATCTAAGGCTTAAATAAACGACCTTTAAAGCATATATATATATATATATATACTCTTTATCTTTAATGCATCGAGGGCATCTCATTTTTTAAAATCCCATATGAGAAAATTAACCAAGAAAGCCCTTAATATATAAATGAAAAATAATTAAGCTTTTCCCTTATCCCTTACGTAGGGATTTGGGATATGGAGGGACCCACCTTTGCTCTTTCTTCCACATTTGGTGGTGGTGGTTCTTAATGCACTTCTCGTGATAGGTGTCCTGCTCACTTCTCCCTTTACTTCTCTATTCCATTGTGTGTGCTTGCTGGCCGATTTTTGCTATGGTTATCGTTGAGCCAGTTGGCATGGTTTGGCCTTGTGTGTTGGTGTGGCTGTGTGGTGGGGTTGTTTTGGTCTAGGTTGTTCCTTTGGGTCTTTCTTGGGCCCTTTCTTAGACTTGTTTGCTCTTGGCCATCAGTTTTGCCTTGGGCTTGATGTTTGTCCTCTCCTCTCATGGGCCCCTTAGGCCTGGTGTAAACGTCTCCTTCCCAAAACCTTTAGGGAAGGAACATTTTCCTCCTCTCTCTTCCTCTCTCTCCAAGGAAAAAAATTGATTTCAATGTTCCCTTTCTCTCTTTACTATATGAGGGGTTGTGCTCCTTCCCAAAGAATCCTTCCCAAAGAACCTTTATAAGAAATCCCCCCAAAAATATAAGGAAGCTCCCCCTCTCTCCTCACGTATAAGAAGGAAGATAAATTTTTGAAAACTAAGACTCCTAAAAATTTCCTAACACTTTACCTTATAAATGACTCTCAAGACTAGAGGGGGGGGAGGAGGAGGAGGAAGGGGTGTATTTATAAATGAAAATGGATGATTAAGAGCTTCTACACATACATGGTCTACATGAGTTGCTACTTGCAAACCATACCTTTCATACATTTCATGCAACCCATAGATTTTGGGGCTAAAGTTAAATTTTAAATTTCATCCATGCACTTTATCCTTTTGAACTAATATAGAGTACATGACTCTTGTTTTCTATAAACCACATACCATTAATAAAATTCCATGGGTAATTTTACCATTACCCACCAACCAAAATTCAACTAAAGCATGGTTTTTAAACCTAAGTTAGGGAATAAAAACCTTTACCTTATAAATTAAATTAATGTGCATCTACACATAACATACCTTACTAATTTATTTATTTTATAAATTTATCCTCAATATTTTAAATTAAATATTGGGACTAACTTAATTAATCTTTATTTTTGTTTCTAATTAACTTTACCATTTTCCCCCTAAATAAATGTAAGTGTGTACACACATGTGCCACATGGGATTTTTCTCATTACTTTAAGCATATGAACCTTGTTACTTTAACTCAAAAAGACTGTAAGATTCCTCCCTCCAGCTTTTGAGGTGTAAAGGTGTAAGAACCTCCCCTTCTATTCTTGAAATTATTCCCCTCAGACTCTGAAATAGAAGAAAGATCTTGTTTTACCCTGTTTTGTCCTAGAGAGAGAAAATGTCTAGAGAGAGATAATCCAAATTTGAGATACCTTTGGATATAAAAATCCTCCTAGTGTTTAAAATGGATTCTCCTGAAATAGAAGTTCAAAATGAACTTTCCAAGGTGCATTAGGAATTAATTGAAAATGTGTATAAGGGACCTTAGCCTAAGGGTCTACATTTTCAGAAATTTTTGGATTATGGTCCAATTAAGGTTCCAATGGGCCAATTGGATTAATCCAAGTGTTGGGATGAGATAAATCCAAAAGTATAAAAGAAAATACCCAAAAATGAGTAAATGCTCACATAAGATGAAGAGTTGACTGAGTACAAGGTTTATTAGTTAAAAATTATGAGATATTACTTAAAAAAATGAGATATTTTGAAATAATGATGCATTTTTGACACCTTGGTAAAGAGAGAGGGAATCTTGAGGTAGGCACCTTTTTCACATGTGTGGAAGGGTTTTTAATTCAAAAAATTATGATATTTTTATCTCTCCTCTTTCCTGGATCAAACCAAATAAAAAAGGGAGCCAAACTGGTCCAAATCTTATCCAAATTGAGTAAAATTGAACCTAGAAAATTCTAGAACCCAGTTGGACTTGGTTAGTGGCCTCCCTCACCTATAAATAGACCCTTAGTCTTTTGTAAAAATATATTGGAGCTATAATATGCCAGTATTATATTAAAATAATCATATTTTCTATTATCCCTTAAATTTTCCTCTCTCTCTCTCTCTCTCTCTCTCTCTCTCTTGGGAGCTTGGAGCTCTCTCTCTCTACAACAACTCTTGGAGTTTCTCTTCTACTCTTGGTGGACCAATTGATTGGTCGGGGGCTTCATTGCTAATAGAGAATCAAATTAAACTTGGAGGTAAAATCAATTTTATGGTTTTTTCCAATTTATCTCAATGACTTTCTTCTTCTCAACCCCTCTCAAGCTTGAGAAGCTTTGTAAATAATTGTTTTAATTCAAATCAAGCTTTCCCTTAAAAATTAAGAGAAAGTTAATCTTTATGGTTATTTGTAATGCTTTCTTTAAGTAACTCTCTCTCTCTCTAAAAGAATAGCCATCTTTATGGCTAAATCCTTTGAAAAAGGATGCTTCTCAATGATAGTCTCTTAATTCAAAGCTGAACTCTAGGCTTGATAAGCTATAGATTAAGAAAATGGTATTTTTATGATTTTGTGTTAACAAAATAATGGTTATTTCTTTTAGATTATTTATAAGTAGTTAAAAACTACTTTGATTGATTCTAAATGAGAAATAGATTATCCTATCAATTTGGGAAAGAGAAATCTAGTGGGATAATCATAATTAAGTTTATGATTATGTTAAAATTATGATTTAAATTCATAACTTGATTTTAAGCATATAAGAGGAACTACTATCATATTTCCATTACAAGCTTTTATTCTTTAGAAAAATTTCAGAATTATCGATAATAGCAGCGAAGCTATGGTAAAATTTTTAGAAAATAATACATATCTTATTTTTATGCATAATGCTAAAAGAGGACTTCCGACCATACTCTATGATTGGAAATCCTATGCAAAAAGAATGATTTTCATCATATTCATGAGAAATAATTTTTTTTGTAATTATGCATAATTAATTGATTATGAGAAAAGAGTAAATTTGGGTAAATTTATTTTTATACAAAAAGAGGAATTCCCATGATATTTGAGATCCAAGTAATTAAATGGTAAAAGAGGGTAAATTTATTCTATGTAAAAATAGGAATTCCCATGATAGTTGAGATCCAAGCAATTAAATGGTAAAAGAGGATTTTTTGGCATAATTCAAATTATGAGTATTTATCAAAAGTGAAATTTTGAGCATTATTAATTTTATTGGAAAATATGGGTAGAATTGATTTTTATAAATCCCATCAATGTTTTACTCAAAAAGAAGAATATTGAATATATTTCACTTGAGAAATTTGAGAAAGAATATGAAAATATCCATCGAGAAAAAGTACCTTTAACTAGGCCAAACAATTGGCAGAAACTTAGAAAAGTCCCATCAGTATCGAAAGTAGAAAACGGTACTAAATGTGAATGCGATGTGATAAGATGTGAATGCGATGTGATAAGATGTGAGTGGATGTGAGTGGATGTGGATGAGATGTGATGTGATGTAAATAGATGTGATGAGATGTGAGTGAATGCGATGTGATAAGATGTGAGTGGATGTGGATGAGATGTGATGTGATGTAAATAGATGTGGATGTGAATGTGATGAGATGTGAATAAGATGTGATGGTATGTGAAAGGATGTGATGTGATGTAAATGGATGAGAATGAGATGTGATGTGATAGATAAGCATGTGAATGAATGGATGGATGTGGATAGATGTGAATGTGAATGAATGGATGGATGTGGATAGATGTGCATGTGAATGAATGGATGGATGTGGATAGATGTGCATGTGAATGGATGGATGGATGTGGGTAGATGTGCATGTGAATAAATGGATGGATGTGAATGTGAATGTGGATGAATGGATGGATGTCGATAGATGTGCATGTGAATGAATGGATGGATGTGAATGTGAATGAATGGATGGATGTGGATAGATGTGAATATGAATGGATGGATGGATGTCGATAGATGTGCATGTGAATGAATGGATGGATGTGAATGAATGAATGAATGAGTGGATGGATGTGAATGTGAATGAATGGTTGGATGTGGATAGATGTGCATGTGAATGAACGAATGAGTGGATGGATGTGAATGTGAATGTGAATGAATGGTTGGATGTGGATAGATGTGCATGTGAATGAATGGATGAATGTGGATAGATGTGCATGTGAATGAATGGATGTATGTGAATGTGAATGAATGGATGGATGTGGATGAATGTGATGAGATGTGAATGGATGTGATGAGATATGGATAGATGTGGATGGAATGAATGAGATGTGATGTGGATAAATGTGGACGTGATGTAATGTGGATGGAATGAATGTGATGTGATATGGATGGAATGAATGTGATGTGATAAGGATAGATGTGGATGGAATACATGTGATGTGATGTGGATGCAATGAATGTGATGGATGTGAATGGGTGTGATGAGATGTGATGTGATGTGAATATGATATGATAAGATGTAAATGAATGTGAATGTGATGTGATGAAACGTGAATGGATGAGATGTGATGTGGATGGATGTGATATGATGAGATATGGATCTGAATGAATATAAATGGATGTGATGTAATGTGAATGGATGGATGAGATGTAAGGTGCATGAATGTGATGTGACGTGGATCTAGGTAGATATGAATGGATGAGATGTGATGTGAATGGATGTGATGTGATGTGATGTGATGTAGATCGAGGTAGAAGTGAATGGACGAGATGTGATATGAATGGATGTGATGTGGATATGGGTAGATGTGAATGGATGAGATGTGATGAGGATAGATGTGATGAGATGTAATATGATGTGATTGGATGAGAATGGATGAGATGTAATATGATGTCATATGATGTGATTGGATGAGAATGGATGAGATGTAATATGATGTGATTGGATGAGAATGGATGAAGACGATGGGAATACATATGACTGGATATGGAATAAGCAATGTGAATCGATGTCGAAGAATGTGGAATAACGAGAAATGATGTGGAACAATGTGGAAAGATGAGAGTTCGTTAGAAAGTGTATTTATGGCCTGTTTTTAAATGACTTTTTTATGTCAAGAATGCTGGGGAAGCATTTTGACCATCTTGTGAATGAGGTCATGGAGACCTAAGTGATAAAGTTGCATGGAGAGTCAATGGAGGACATCTCGTGTAGCAAGGTCGGCCGAGGTCTTGACCAGCCTTGGTTCAATTTAAGTGGTGAGCTTCCGGTACGGTGGATGAGGGACCAAGGAAGCGGCCTATGAGTGAAGCGCTAGGTGACCTGCGAAGGAGCCTAGAGGGTGCTGACCATACAGTGCTCGAGCTCTGGGTCGCCGAGGATACCCACGCGTGCATCGAGGAAGAATAATGGAACAAGGTGTTAGAGTTGTTTTTTGAATACGGGCATGGATCTGGTTGATTGGCCTTGCTAGTCCTCAACGGATGAGTCCATGGCTCTTTTATATGGATCTGTTGGTTGATCTTGCTGATCTTCAACAGAGAGTCCATCTGTATTTTTTTATGTGATTATATTTTTGGGTGCTATGAGCTAAGAACTATTGAAAAGGCCCCTGAGTGAACAGGTGGTGAGCGTTCTGGTTGCCAATGATGCCATAGGTACATCGATGAAGAAATGATTGGAAATTAGAATTCAAGTTGGATATTTTGGAGGATTATGATCAGTGATACTATGGCTTCATTAAAAGATTGTTTTAAAGACAGCTGAATCTCTGAAACATGCAATTTCATATTGGGTGTGTAAGTGGTGTGACTATCTTGAAGTTTGCTTTAAGCACCGGCTAGGGGGCCTGGGAACTCTTTTGTACCTGGGGCAAAAGAGTTCCCAGGCCCCCTAGCCGGTGCTTCAAGCAAACTTCGAGATAGTCACACCACTTACACACCCAATATGAAATTGCCCGTTTCACAGATTCAGCTGTCTTTAAAACAATCTTTTAATGAAGCCATAGTATCACTGATCATAATCCTCCAAAATATCCAACTTGAATTCTAATTTCCAATAATTCCTTCATCGGTGTACCTATGGCATCATTGGCAATCAGAACACTCACCACTTGTTCACTCAGGGGCCTTTTTAATAGTTCCTAGCTCATAGCACTCAGATATATAATCACATAAGAAAATCTAGATGGACTCTCCGTTGAAGATCAGCAAGATCAACCAACAGATCCATATAAAAGAGCCATGGACTCATCCGTTGAGGACTAGCAAGGCCAATCAACCAGATCCATGCCCGTATTCAGAAAACAAACACCTTGTTCCATTTTTCTTCCTCGACACGCGTGGGTATCTTTGGCGACCCAGAGCCCAAGCACCGTATGGTGAGCACCCTCTAGGCTCCTTCGCAGGTCACCTAGCGCTTCACTCATAGGCCGCTTCCTTGGTCCCTTATCCACCGTATCGGAAGCTCACCATTTAAATCGAATCAAGGCTGGTCAAGACCTCGATCGACCTTGCTACGCGAGATGTCCTCCATTCACTCTCCATCATCTGTTGCAACTTTATCATTTAGGTCTCCATGATCTCATTCACAAGATTTTCAAAATGCTTCCCCATCATTCTTGACATAAAACAGTTATTTAAAAACAGACCATAAATACACTTTCTAAAACAAACTCTCATCTTTCCACATTGTTCCACATCATTTCTCATTATTCCACATTCTTCTACATCGATTCACATTGCTAATTCCACATCCACTCATATGTATTCCCATCGTCTTAATCCATTCTCATCCAATACATCATATTACATTCTCATCCAATCACATCATATTACATCTCATCACATCTATCCACATCTATCCTCATCACATCTCATCCATTCACATCTATCCATATCCACATCACATCCATTCACATCACATCTTATCCATTCACTTCTACCCTGATCCACATCACATCACATCACATCCATTCACATCACATCTCATCCATTCATATCTACCTAGATCCACATCACATCACATTCATCCACCTTACATCTCATCCATCCATTCACATTACATCACATCCATTTATATTCATTCAGATCCACATCTCATCACATCACATCCATCCACATCACATCTCATCCATTCACATCTCATCACATCACATTCACATTCATTTACATCTCATCATATCATATTTACATCCATTCACATCCATCACACCCATTCACATCCATCACATTCATTGCATCCACATCACATTACATATATTCCATCCACATCTATCCTTATCACATCACATTCCATCCATCCATATTACATCACATTCATTCCATCCACATTACATCACGTCCACATCTATCCACATCACATCTCATTCATGCCATCCACATCTATCCATATCTCATTCACATCCATTAAAATCTCATCACATTCATCCATATCCATCTATTCATTTACATTCACATCCATCCATTCATTCACATGCACATCTATCCACATCCATCAATTCATTCACATGCACATCTATCCACATCCAATCATTCATTCACATTCACATCCATCCATTCATTCACATGCACATCTATCGACATCCATCCATTCATTCACATTCACATCTATCCACATCCATCCATTCATTCACATTCACATTCACATCCATCCATTCATTCACATGTATATCTATCCACATCCATCCATTCATTCACATTCACATTCACATTCACATCCATCTATTCATTCACATGCACATCTACCACATTCATCCATTCATTCACATGCACATCTATCCACATCCATCCATTCATTCACATGCACATCTATCACATTACATCTCATTCTCATCCACATCCATCCATTCATTCACATGCGCATCTATCACATCACATCTCATTCTCATCCATTTACATCACATCACATCCTTTCACATATCATCACATCTTATTCACATCTCATCACATTCACATCCACATCTATTTACATCACATCACATCTCATCACATCCACTCACATCTTATCATATCGCATTCACATCTTATCACATCGCATTCACATTTAGTACCGTTTTCTACTTTTGATAATACCGATGGGACTTTTCTAAGTTTCTGCCAATTGCTTGGCCTAGTTAAAGGTACTTTCTCTCGATGGATATTTTCATATTCTTTCTCAAATTTCTCAAGTGAAATATATTCAATATTCTTCTTTTTGAGTAAAAGATTCATGGGATTTACAAAAATCAATTCTACCCATATTTTCCAATAAAATTAATAATGCTCAAAATTCCACTTAAATACTCATAATTTGAATTGTGCTAAAAAATCCTCTTTTACCATTTAATTTCTTGGATCTCAATTATCATGGGAATTCCTCTTTTTACATAGAATAAATTTACCCTCTTTTACCATTTAATTACTTGGATCTCAAATATCATGGGAATTCCTCTTTTTATATAAAAATAAATTTACCTAAATTTACTCTTTTCTCATAATCAATTAATTATGCATAATTACAAAAAAATTATTTCTCATGAATATGATGAAAATCATTCTTTTTGCATAGGATGTCCAATCCTAGAATATGGTAGGAAGTCCTCTTTTTGCATTATGCATAAAAATAAGATATGTATTATTTTCTAAAAATTTTGCCATAGCTTCTCTGTATTACTGATAATTCTCAAATTTTCCTAAAGAATAAAAGCTTGTAATGTAAATATGATAGTAGTTCCTCTTTTATGCTTAAAATCAAGTTATGAATTTAAATCATAATTTTAACCATAATCATAAACTTAATTATGATTATCCCACTAGATTAAGCTAATTCCATTATTTCTCTTTCCCAAATTGATAGGATAATCTATTTCTCATTTAGAATCAATCAAAGTAGTTTTTAACTACTTATAAATAATCTAAAAGAAATAACCATTATTTTGTTAACATAAAATCATAAAAATACCATTTTCTTAATCTATAGCTTATCAAGCCTAGAGTTTAGCTTTGAATTAAGAGACTATCATTGAGAAGCATCCTTTTTCAAAGGATTTAGCCATAAAGATGGCTATTCTTTTAGAGAGAGATATTTACTTAAAGAAAGCATTACAAATAATCATAAAGATTAACTTTCTCTTAATTAAGTATTTAGACTTTAAGGGAAAATTTGATTTGAATTAAAACAATTATTTAGAAAGCTTCTCAAGCTTGAGAGGGATTGAGAAGAAGAAAGTCATTGAGATAAATTGAAAAAAACCATAAACACTGATTTTACCTCCAAGTTTGGCTTGATTCTCTATTAGCAGTGAAGCCCCTGACTAATCAATTGGTCCACCAAGAGGAGAAGAGAAACTCCAAGAGTTGTTGTAGAGAGAGAGAGATCCAAGCTCCCAAGAGAGAGGAAAATTTAAGGGATAATAGAAAATATGATTATTTTAATATAATATTGGCATAGTATAGCTCCAATATATTTTTACAAAAGACTAAGAGTCTATTTATAGGTGAGGGAGGCCACTAACCAAGTCCAACTAGGTTCTAGAATTTTCCAGGTTCAATTCGACTCAATTTGGACAAGATTTGGACCAGTTTGGCTCCCTTTTTGATTTGGTTTGATCCAGGAGAGATAAAAATATCACAATTGTATTGAATTAAAAACCCTTCCACAAATGTGAAAAATTTTCCTACCTCAAGAGTCCCCCTCTCCTTATTACCAAGGTGTCAAAAATGCATCATTATTCTAAAATATCTCATTTTTTTAGTAATATCTCATAATTTTTAACTAATAAACCTTGTACTCAGTCAACTCTTCATCTTATGTGAGCATTTACTCATTTTTTGGTATTTTATTTTATTCTTTTAGATTTATCTCATCCCAACACTTAGATTAATCCAATTGGCCCGTTGGAACCTTAATTGGACCATAATCCAAAAATTTCTGAAAATGTAGACCCTTAGGTTAAGGTCCTTTATACACATTTTCAATTAATTCCTAATGCACCTTGGAAAGTTCATTTTGAACTTCTGTTTTAGGGGAATCTATTTTAAACACTAGGAGGATTTTTTATCCAAAGATATCTCAATTTTGGATTATCTCTCTCTAGGCCAAAATAGGGTAAAATAAGATTTTTCTTCTATTTCAGAGAGGGGATAATTTCAAGAACAAAAGGGGAGTTTCTTAAACCTTTACACCTCAAAAGTTGGAGGGAGGAATCTTACAGACTTTGTCTAATTTATTATGATATTTTTATAAAGAATTTATATATTTATAATATTTTATGCCCAATTTAATTTGTCAATAGTAAGAGGAATCTTACAATAGCCAATGGTCTAAAACTTCAGATCCTGGTGTAGAGTGCTCATGAACTCCACTGTTTTACAGGGACAAAATGTTTGGACTCTTTATGCTACCTAACCTCCCCCTCCATGCTAGCCAATTTTGAAATAATAACTAATAGTTTTGTCTCGTTTCAAATATAAGGTTGGCTTGATGTATATGAGACTCATAAGTACCTTATTTTACATGAAAGTACCTTGTATCATCCATACATTATTCTTAAGCTTTATTTAAAAAAATATAAACATCTAGAGAAAATCCGCATATCTATAGTGTATGTTTTGCTCATGATTTGACTATTGAGCATACTGAATATCCATCACTAATAACCCCTAAAGAGAGAACACATCTTGATATGTTTTTACTACAACCAAGCCCCTCCTACCACTACCCACTTTTAAGCAGGATAGAGAGGGTGATAATTCTTACAATTATACCTATCCGCTTCTTTGCCCTCTCATAACTAAACTCCTCCCTACACCCACCTCTGAGGACAATGAGGTATAATCTACTAACTTAGCATTTTCTACTTTTCACACTTTAAACTTCCCATTTACACTCTAGCCCTGAAAGAATTATGGATAGCAAGGCTGATAGTGAGCACATCCATGGAGGTAACACTGCCCTCACCTGTTCCATTACCTATGCATTACTCTAACAAAGACATCTTGGAAGATCTTCCTTTTGTAGACTATGAAGATGTGATGAGAGTTAGTAATCCACTTCTGTGACCCAAATTGTTTTTCAAAGTCTTGATGCAAAAAATGCCTTTCAATCCTACATCTTTTTAGAGGCCTATAGTGTGACATCCCAAAATTTATTATACCTGTCATATCTAATCAGGGCTAAAATGCCAAACTGGAAAGAACTCATGCCTATGGTAGGTGAGTAGGTGAGGGCACATTATGGGAAAATATAGTTACAATAAGGAAGCTAACAAATCCACAATTACATGACCTACTAGAAATCCACGTGGGAACTTTTTATTTATTTATGAGCTAGCTTAAAAATCCACGATTACATGGCATGCTAGAAATCTGTATGGTCACTTTTACGATTTATGATAGTTTACAGCTACCATAATAGAAAAGGTAACAGGTAATTTATACAAGGGGGGACTAAATAACGATAGAAGAAGATGATGACGAGCCCAAAATAGGAGATTTTGGAATCAAGCTAGAATGGAGAAATGAGTTTTTGGCCATTGGCCAACTTTATCATTGCTCTAATGCTTCACATGGACCCAATGTACATGCTCTGATGCTTCACATGGACCCAATCTACATGCTAATGAAAAGAAGGTACACCCCAACCAAATTTACAATAGAACAAAGGAAAGATTCCCATATCTATTATAATTTCCCACTATTTAAGCCAGCTAGATTTGATAATGTAGAGAGGTAGTGGTAATATCTTCTGCTAATGTAGAGAGGCATATTTGATAGCATAGAGAGGTAGATTTAATTATATAGAGAGGCAACAACAATATCTCTTGCTATGGATAAGAGCTTGGATACCTAATCTAGTAGTTGTGCAATCATGCACATTCATGAAGCTGATTGTGGTACTCCTTGACCAAAAGAAATAGGTGATGGAGAATTATGGTAAAGAAATACTATGCTTTAACATGAATAGGGGTCTTGAAGAAGAACATATAATATATTTATTAAGAGACTAAGGTTATGTAAAAGGGGAGGAGAAGGGTGTGTGTGTGAATGGACTTATGGTCCACTAGCTCACCTATTTAAAGGAGGAGCTAGAAGGCATTTCATGAGCAAGAAGCTTAGTTGTATTTTGAGCAACTTAATAAGCAAGATCTTTTCTTGTATTTTGTGAGTCTCTCTTCTCCACATATTTGATCTAGCATGAGCACCACGAAATTCTAACATGGTATTCAGAGCTTGGCAAGATTAGGTCATTTTTGTGGTGTTGTAGAATAAGTCAATTTTATTCTCTTTTTTTTGTGTGGAGCTGAACCTCCTACCAGTGGAGGAGCTCTAGCATCTCGTGGAGGCAACAACTCCGCAAGCTCTCATCTGGGAAAATGTAGAAGAGGTCCGGGCGCTCAGGGTCGTACACCTAATTGTTGGATTACACTCCCCTCAGCTGTGTCATTGCCATCTGATAGGGCTTTTGAAGCCCATAGTCTCAAGGCTCTATAGCCGAGAGATGAGCTTCAATGCCTGTCAGATGCGCTCATAATCAGCAAAAGACCAGGGTCCCCCTGTGAGGAAGCCATGGAAGCTTCAATAAAAGCTTCACAATAATGTTTTTTTCACTAATCTCCTCTTCTTAGCTCTAAATCTCTTAAGTGCCTCTTGAAAGGGCTTTGCTCTAGATCCTCTGATGTTGTGGGCATACACCATGAGGTGTTCATAAGCCTCATTGCCATCAAGCTTCATCAACATCTTCAAGTGCACAAAGCTTCTCAAAGTGTGCTTATAAGCACTAATAGTATTGATTAACACTAATGAGGCTACTAATCCAATAAAGGGGAGCCATTCCAATGTTTTTCTAAACACTAAGAGTGTTCTTAAACACTAATGGTGAATCTAATCACCAATGCAAGTGTCATTAGATGCTAGAAATGTGCTCTTAAGCACTAATAGTGTTGCTAAACACTAATGGTGATCTTAATCACCAAACAAAGTTTTCTTTGACACTAATAAAGCTAATCTCTATCAAAATTAGTGGTTGGGCATAAACCCTAAATGCTAAACCATAAGCTTCACCATCTTAATCTCCTTTTTATGCAACATCCTTGGCTTGATTAAGGGTTGTTGCACTCTCATAAGCCTTTCTCTTTCTACTTAAGCCAAAACATCACAAATTTCTTTTTTTCTTCTTCTTCATAAATCAGCCCATTACTCTCTAGTAATCTCCTTCAATACCCAATGTCAAAGGACAACACCCAAATTAAGAAGTTCTTAGGAGAGGGCTTCCACACTTGGCAAGTCCTTGTCAAGTGTACAAGACGATGTCCAAAGGTTTTTGGCCATTCATCTCCGGCACTAAGGTTATTGATCGAACTAAGGCTGAAGATATTGAAGTTGATGAGAGGGCACAAGCCATCATCATGCTTCATCTTGATGAGGCTCTCATTCACCATGTGGACCAGCTTCCGATTGCAAAGGAGAAATAAATTCTCAACCTTAATTCATTAGGTAGAATTATGATGGAAATTCATCTTTTGACATTAGAATTTAATTCAAATCCATCTTTTCTCAATTATCATGGAAACTCATCTTTTAACTAAAATATCAATACCTATTTTTTTGAATAAACTTGGAGTCCTTCTTTTTCTCATTTCAATGAGTGCAATCCAATTATCATGGGAATTCCTCTTTTTCCTAAATTAAATCTATTAAAATTCTTCTTAAAAATTACATAAAAATAACCATTAATTCCTTTATGCTAAAAATTTGACTTTTCTCATCTAAACATTTGAATTCCAATATAGTAGGAATTTCTCTTTCATCATTTAAACTTATCTATGCAAAAAGATAAATTTAATTAAATTTTTCTCTTAAAATTTAAATAAAAATCTCCATTAACTACTTTGCACTAGGAATTACACTTTCTTCATTTAATTAATTTTATTCCAATATGGTGGGAATTCCTCAGAAATTTTACCATAGCTCTGCTACTATTACTAATAATTCTTAATTTAATTGAGAGAATGAAGTTTAATATTATAAGTATGATTAGAATGACCACTACTTGGATCATTATCCAATTATGGATTGATTCATAATTTCTCTATGAAATAAATATCATAAAAGCATTAAAAAGCTATTATTTTGGCCTCCAATTAGACAAGCACAAAAATTGCTTTTGGATTAGAGAAATGCTTCATTAGAAGCTTCATTTGGATTGAGAATAGGTCATAGGAATGACCTTTCTTTGGGGGGAGAGAGAGAAATGCTTAAAAACCATTTAAATTAAGCATAAATAGAAATTTTTATGTTTCTTTATTACAATACATTAAAACATTTCAATAATATTCAAAAGCCATTCAAATTAAAGCTTCTTAAGCTTGAGAGGGGTTGAGAAGAAAGAAACATTTAGAAATTATAGAAAAAAGACCATAATCCACTCTTTACCTCCTAAAATGCTTGATTCTTTAGTCACTGTAGAGGTCCCCAACCAATCAATTGGTTTGGTATGTTGTAGGAGTCACCAAGCAAGATTGAAGAGAGAGAGAAGCTCCAATCTCTTCAATTTTGTAGAGGTTTTTAGAGGATAATAGAAATTAAGCTTAGTTTAGAGTAATATCGGCATAGTTTAGTTCACAGATAATAATACAAAGGAATGAGGGTTTATTTATACAAGAGGGAGGCCACTAACTGAGTCCAACTGAATTCTAGAATTTTCCAGCTTCAGTTTGGCTGAAGCTGGAATTCTAGAATTTTCCAGCTTCAGTTTGGCTGAATTTGGACAAGTTTTGGACCAGTTTGGCTCCCTTTTTGATTTGGTTTGATTTAGGAGAGAGGAGAGATAAAAATATCCAATTATTTTTGAGTTTTAAACTCATCTAAGCATGTGAAATAGGTGTCTCCTTAAAAGTCTCCCTTTTCCTTACACATGTGTCAAAAATGCATGATTACTCTAAAATATCTCATTTTTTAATTAATACACCATAATTTTTAACTAATAAACCTAGTACTTGGTCAACTCTTCATCTTATGTGGGCATTTACTCATTTTTGGGTATTTTCTTTTGTTCTTTGGATTTATCTTGTCCCAACACAATCTTATTGGTCCATAGGAACCTTAATTGGACCATAGTCAAAAAAATTTCAAAAATCTCGACCCTTAGGTTAAGGTCTTCTAAATCAATTTTAATTAATTCCAATTGCACCTTGGAAAATCTATTTTGATTTTCTGTTTCAGGGAAACATTTTTTTGATATTTGAAGAATTTATTTATCCAAAAATATCCCAATTTTGATTTACTACTCTCTAGAATTTTTTTATCTCACTAGGCAAAACAAGGAAAAATGATATTTTCTTGTATTTAGAATCATAGAATGATTACAAGGGATTGAAGTAGAGGCTTATTTGATATTCAGGCTGAGGAGCAATCTTACATCTATAGACTGGGCAATCCCTACGGGACCATACACCTCATCGTCTCGGTAGATGATGAGTCGAGGACTCAAGCCGGCCTATTGCCCTCTTAGGCTCCATCGCTTGATCCTTGCGTCCCTCAGAGGGATGTCTACGTGCTAGGGAGGGCTTTTTCATCGCACTAGCTTGGGTCTGCAGAACTAGGCAGCATCACAATATTCGCCCCCCCATTGGCGAAATCTTATTCTCCCAATGGTATGAGGGATACCTTGGGTTGACTTTGAGCCTCGCCTAATGTCGTCGCCCGGCTACACAAGCACAGAAATGGGGTTAGCGTCAAGGTGGAGAGAAGATATACCTGTACTTCTTAACTCAATCAAGATAATAACTTTCAAACTAAACTCTAGAATATGACAGATTTCATCACTTTTCTTGAGAAAACAACAATTTCACAAAAATTTTGGTATAAAGAAAAGTGGCATCTCCTTTCTTTATTTCTTTAAAATTTTGGTATAAAGAAAAGTGGCATCTCCTTTCTTTATTTCTTTAAAATTAACGCTAAAGATTAAAAAAATCTCCTTTTAAACGATCACCAAGCTAATCTGGTCATTATTTCTTTGTGGGGCTCCCAAGGCGAGAGATGGGGCGGCATCTGGAGCAACCTCTGTAGACTCATTGATGTGCGTGTCTCTCGCGGCGGTGATATTTTGGCGCTTTTGTGAAGAAGCCATTCTGCCCGCCTTCTTGTAGCCCGCAATGTCATGAATCCAATGCTTCAGTCGGATCACAATTAGGAGCTCATTTGCTCAAGTTATGAGGAAAAAACCCCTAAGTGTGAATCACCTCTAAGAGGTTAAAAGCCCTTACTAAAGTCACTGCTAATGGGGGGGGAATGTGTCCTTAAACTGGATTTGCAGGGAGAAAGCTACAGCTAGAGGGAGAGGAGGGGGAGTCCTCCCTTAAGTCTATTCACACTGCGGGGGCCCGGGGGGGGGGGTGGGGAGAAAGCAGCTAAGGACACTATCCTCAAGGGTGAGAGGAGGCAAGAAATATTATGTAGAGGGCTTACTTGGAGATGGGCAAAAATGGCTTGCTGGAAGATTGTCGGGTACAGGCGCTGTGCAGAGTACCATGTACGGGTGAGCAGGGTGTCTCGACCACCACTGTGTACTGGGGGGTTTATACAGGTGCAGGTACAGGTACGAATACAGAAAAAGGGAGAGCAAAGCGTGGGTGCAAAGGATGGTGTACGAAGCAAGTACACCGACATGTGGCTTGCATGGGGCTGGGGAAAGGAATGGTACATGTGTGTGGGCAAAAGCTATGGTACACATGTACCTTCTAGGTCAGAGGCAACATGGGCGTCCACGTGGCGGTCTGTGTGGGCCGTACATTAGGGTGGTCGGCCTTTGGTCCTTGCGCGGGCATTGTACGGGCACTTGAGTGTGTGTACGACATCTTTTGGGATAGGGACCCCTAATTTGGGACGCTGGCCTCGATATGCGTGCCGGAGCGCTCGATGGTGCGAAATTTTTTTTCCCAACAAAAATGTCTTGGTCGTCTCCTTGGTCATAGGGGTGCTGATCGGACACCCGGTCGTGCATTTATTAAGGTTTACCATATTTTAACTAAAAATAACTAAACGTTTACGTATAGGCTCGATCTGGTGTCCTTTTTGGATGCTATAAAATTCTATATTAGGGTAAAATCATGCATAGATTCCGAATTTGGACTCAAAATTCTAAGATTCTAAGTGGAAACAGGTTGTTTATTAAAATTGTTGATTTTTACATCGTAAAGACCATAAATTCATAGGCATGTATTATTATTGAAGATGGGCATGTTACAAAAGCTGACATAGATTTGAAGGAAGCTGGCATTGTGGAGAAATTTTATTGTGTCCTAAAGGTGATAGGGAATTGAATGGATGCTAACATTGGTTTGGTAGCTCAACAGGACATACATATGTCTTTTCAGGGGTTTGCTAAAAATTTCATATCTTGAGAATGGGAGCAGTATTTTAGCATTTCTCTTCTAAGGCATATCTTCATAAATGTGAAAAACCTTAGAAAATTATTGAAATGATAAAAATAACCTTAAATAGAATTGATAAATCACAATAAGTAGAGGTATATGTAGCACTATAATCCAAACAAGTTATGAATTTACAAAGTAGGCTTCTACATGCAAGAAAACAATGATCTCGACTTATTATATATAAATTTCTCCTAAACCTTACATAGTATTTAAAAGATGAGAGAGATTTTTCATGGCAAAAAAAATATTTCATTAATAACTAATTCAATTAAATTTCCTTTCTTAGAATCACTGAGTCTTTGACACTCTCTTTTTAGTTGTTGATAATATGAAAAAAGGAGACCTTTGACTTTACTATTCATGTGTTCCAAATAAATCCATAAAGTTGGTCAGTAAATGAGGACATAAATATATCCACGGACACTTTTTTGTCCTATTACCAAACTAGTGTTAGGGATGATGTGGGAGGTTGCAAGATGACAGTACTCACTTTCGTTCACTCTCTCTAAAATTGGGACATCCATGCATCTCGGGCGGAGTACCTCGATCGTGATATCGCCCCGTGAATTAAAACACGACACGTGCCTCCCAAGCCTAAATCGACATATCTCGATCGAGATACCAACTAATGCCACGCTAGCAGGTTCGGGTTTCCAATCATCATCCATGTCACCATTACATGTCACCGCCACCATACTATCTCGATCGAGATATCTATGCCACTCGGATCCACATCACGGCCACGCTGTATCCCCCTAGGCATATTTGACTAGCCCATCTCCACTGTCCACGTATCTCGAACGAGATATCAAAATCGAATCTCGACCATTCATTGTTCGAGGTAAAGGAATACAATCTCCACCGTCCACGTATCTCGAACGAGATATTGAGATCAAGTCTCCACCGTCTAAATAGCTCGTTCGAGATACAGAGATACAATCCCCACCGTCCAAATATCTCGTTCGAGATAAGTAGATGCAATCTCCACCGTTCAAATATCTCGTTCGAGATACGTAGATGCAATCTTTACCGTCCATGTACCTCGAACGAGATACTAATATCAAATCTCAGCCGTCGATCCTTCACCAAACCTAAAATTAAGTGTGTATCTTGGCCGTATGTTTCACTAACCCTAAAATCCAGAGCGTACATCTTGCAAACCTTAAATTGCATGATGCTACCGAACCTCGATCGAGGTTATAAAATCGGAAAACTTTTTTCTTTGCCTCATTATAAGAAGTCGTTTTCACTCTCCTTGCTCTCTTGATTTGGATTAGCATTAGTGGGTCCATTAGCATTGTTTTATAGCTTCATTAGTGCTACTTAGCACTAAGCATTAGACCCTTCACATTGGACCCTTTCACATTGGACCTTTGTGTTAGGCTTACGTTTTAGCATGGAGTCACACGAGGAGGGCCACGAGGAGGGCCGCTCGTCTATTGTGGACCTCATCGTGCGGAGATAGACCGTGAGTTAGCGGCTATTCGTAGGAGTGCTAGAGACACACCGTCTACATTACATATTGTGGCAGACTTGGAGGCGATGCTTTCGTCCTCCCTTCGTAGCCTTCACGATATTGTTTATGTGGATGAGTGGATAGCCCACCATCGCACTGCTCCTGTGTCACATGGCCTGACATATCGTCAGGTCTGTGATCTTGGTCCGATTAGGGATGGAGCCTATTTAGATCTTTTCCTCGATAGTCATGGGATGAGGCCTGGGGCGGGCAAGCCCCTTACCATTTCGCGGTGTTCGCATCCTCGTATGGCGGCACATATCTATAGTCGAGCATATGGGACGATGCCGAACAACCACCAGATTCCCATATACTTCGCAAAGCAATTATATGCGGAGTTTGTCTTAGGGGAGGAGGTGGATTACACTAGCCATCGGCCGGGTGGTGGTGCTGGTGGCTGAGGCCGTCTCCAGGACCAGGGTAGGCGGCCTCCACCAGCCCTTCGTGTAGCTCCTTCAGATCCTTCATTTGTGCCTATGTTGACAGTAGTAGAGGCTCTTGGCACGCAGGTTGGCATCGACGTACGGAGTACCACGGAGAGCATCCAGCATGTTGTACGCCTGTTCTCACGATCGATACCGACGACAGATGTCGAGGTATTTACATATTTATTACTTCATAAGTTTTTTAAGTCATTTATTTACATGTTTATATGTACTTTTCTATATTTTTACATGAGTGGCATGGTTGATTGTGTCAAGTAGGGTCCCACACCTACCACTGAGAGGCTCACTCAGGAGTTGGTAGAGGCGAGAGCGGAGATTGACCGCCTTAGAGCTGCATTCTTAGAGCTGCATTACAGACGGCAGAGGCAGCTACTGCAGAGGCACAGCATCTGAGAGAGTCTGACATCCAGCAGGTAGGTTTCTCTTGCACGTAAAAGAGTTATAATTAAGGTCCTAAGTTATAAATTTCTTTAAGTAATACCTAATGAGAGAGACTAATCAATTATTTTTATGCTTTACTTTTTTGCGTAGGCTCGGACCGAGGTAGAGAGCTCTAGAGCTGAGGCACAGCATCACCAGATTATGGAGCGGATTGCCCAGCATAGGGCAGAGCAGTTGATGCTGCATGTTCGAGAGTTTCGTAGATCCTTGGACGTGATAGTGCCTTACCTACCTTTATATCCACGGCCTGTTTTACAGAGGTTTTTCGACGACCTCTCCCTCAGGATGCACCACCCTTTCTACGTGATGCATGCTGCGCTTTATGTATCGAGGACATTGACACTACTGGTGGATATGCCTTGGGATGTGGACATTTTTTCCATTTGTCTTGCATCACCCAGGAGCTAGTACGGTTCTTAGCATGTCCCTCTTGCTGTGCACGCGTCGACCTAGCGACATACAGAGTTTTGGGCATTGATGATCTTCACCCAGGCCTCGTTCGAGTAGATGCTAGGACTGGCAGGCCTATTGATTTTACATCAGCTATTGACTTGGGACTTGACGCCTTCGATGATAGAGATCAGGAGCCCGAGGTGCCTCCAGAGATTGAGTGGAGCTCACATGAGTTTTGATGCATACCAGAGAGTCCTACATGAGAGCCAGATCATAGCTTATGAGCGTGTGGGTGGTGCTGGTCCTAGAGCTTGAAGAGAGCTTCGCGCCTATATAAAAACTTTCAAAAACGGGCAACCGAGTGAAAAGTTATGAGTATTTTACAACAAGACTATAAAACTGCCAAAATTCGCCTAAAAGTTAGCAACTTTGGGAGAAATTCTGATCATCAATGAAGTAAAGGATTAAGAAATAATTTACATGAGTGGAAAGAGCATATAAAGAGATTCCTAGCCATATGATCAATTTTAGAAACCAATACCCGAGTGATGAGTAATTACCGGTTGAATTTTGGGTATTGGGCCACAAAAACTGCACTTCTCTCTCTTTGCATGAAACCTCAATTTTCACATAGCCTCTTGCTTTTCATCTCCTTCATGATTCAAGCTAGAGGGTAAGGGTTAACATTGCTCAGCGGACAATCGTAAAGATTTACCTATGGTCCCCAAAGTCTTTCCGCATGCTTATTACCGCTAAAACCATTGGTACCTCCAAAGGAGGGCGGCAATAAGGCAAGGGCTACCTTGAGAAGTCACAGGCCCACCAAGATAATAACTCCTTATCCCACTTATCATGAATCATCAAAGAGGTCCAAAATTGGGTTAAGCATGAGGAGCTAATGCTAAATGAGATATTCACATGTAAAGAGAGTGTTTGAATAAGGGTTTGAAAGAGAATGGCAATGACACAAAATGCTCAATTGAGGAGGCTCATTCCTTACTTTGAAAGAGAGAGGAGGGCTCCTTTTATAGGTGGAGAATCACCCTCTCTTCCATTGTTACAAATTACAACATAAAAATCTTCAATCCTTCAGTGACATAAGGGTAGATGTCACCATCAATTGTCCTCTTAGGCTAAGTCTTCTATTGATTATTAAATTGAAGACTTTTTGACTTTGAGAGTGTGATGAGATAATAGCCAAGCCTAAGTGGCGTGTAGGTGGAGATCCCACTTACACATGGCAGAATTCTCCTCTTCCATGTACGCGTTCTAGAAGAATCTTTCCCAATTATGCACCTACACACACTCCTCCACATGCCTTCCACACTCCCCAACTTGTAGCCTTATGGTGAATACCATATTAATAATACAATTAAAATCCATGTGAGCATGAAGGCCCACTTTTATTTTCCACATCACTAGCCTATCTACCATACCAAAGTATTTATCAAGCATACTTGTGGCATTTACAATGTGTGCACCCTAAATCAAGTAAAACCATTATATTTGAAGATAGAATGCTGTTATCAGGGTAGCCGCCAAGCCGCCGTGTCACCATGCCGTTATTCCATTGTGGGTGCCACAATCTTCTTGGACAAGCTTCCACCTTATTACCATTGAGAAACCATCAAAATATGCACAAAATTGACAATGAAAGATATCAATTTTTCACGTCACAGTGCTATGGAAAGGATGCGAGATGTGGCACTAGCCTTACCCTTCATTTGGGAGCTACTTATGGCTGCCACAATAGCCTGTCGAGCAGCCAAAGCGTCTGCAGAGTTTCTCTTCTTGTTAACTATATAGGAATGACGAACACTTTGTAGCACCGCCATGCCAGCTCTCCTCTTTCTTCGACCTCCAATGTCGGAAAGCGCCCTGCAGTTGGCCATGTTGGGCAGATCAATCAAAGCATCAAGCACACATGCTTGTGATGAAGGCGTGAGGTCTTTGAAATAGGAATGGAAGATTGCATGGACACGACGATGTGCCCCTGACTTTGATAGTTCTTTCCTATCCACACTAGGGGCGCCCAAAGGAGGGGGGGTGGGTTCTTGTAGAAGAGAAGGGGACTCAGGAAGGGCGGGTTCATGTGGATTATCTAAACTAAGGGGTAGTGGGGGGGAAGAGGGCGGAGGGAGAGGAAGTGGAAGAGGAGGAGCAAGGCTTGGATCATCGCCAATGGAAGATGTTGCTCGTTGACGTGCTCTCCACTCTCTCTTTCTCTCACGAGCTACCCTTCTCCTCTCCTCCTCTTGAACTTGGTGGATGGGGGGAAGTCTAGTCCTATCACGTTTCCGACTCCTACGACTTTGAGAACCCATTCTCAAGGAAGCTAAGAGAGAAAATATTATAAAGGCTCAACGATGGGATAGTACTAGAGATAAGTGTGGGATAGTACTAGAGATGTGTGATTATATAGAAAAAATAGGTTATCCACTTTAAATCTCGTTGGATTTCCTATCTAAGATTGATTGGATAATTAAGATAAACATAAAGATAAACTATTATCTACTTAAAAATCAATATTATTAATAATATTTATTAACCAATCTAAATATTTATCATTACTAGATATATAAATATATCTTTAAATTTATCTTTTATTTTATAATTATATAACTGCTTTTTTTTAAATAAAGTATTTTTTTCAAATTTTATTCAAAGGTTTATTCTACGAAAAAAATTTTCAAGAAATATTAAATTAAAAAATTTATTTTTTTAAATTAAATAATATAAACTTTAATAATAATATTATTGATCTAATCCCAAAATATAATCCTTTAAAATTAGTGATTTTAAATTCTTTATTTAATAAGTTATATATATTTTATTATTTAAAATTCTATATTCTATTTCTCTAAATTACTAAATTAACTTTTTCAAAAATATGTTTTTGAAAAAAAAGGGGAGGTGGGAAGGAGGTGCCACGTGTCACATGCGTGCATGACATGTGGCATTCTCTTGACATGTGGCACTATTATGGTTGATGTGTGGCAATTCCATGATGTGGCATGCCATGTCACCAAGTGCGAGGTGGCATGCAAAGGTGGCAAGAAGATGTGGCATTAATGATGACTAGGATGATGAGGTGGGGAGTCAACTAGGTTGACCATGTTGACATGGAGGGTGGAGGTGGCAAGCTACTTATGTGGATCCTCTCGAAGCTCATGTGGACATAAAGTGGCATGCATATATAAGATTTGTGCCTACCCAAGCCTCACACATGGAAGCTTTGAAGTTTACCAAGCCTAGATTTCCAAACCTAACTAGGATTGGTTTTAGACTTAAAAAGGGGAGAGTGGACACAATATGACAATTTTCACTTGGGAGGATTGAAAATGGACCTTCCCATACTCAAATTAAGCCAAATGTTTTTTAATAAATTCATGGCAACAAGAGTATTGATCCCTAGAGTTTTTAGATTGAAAGATTCAATATTTAATTTTCTAGAATTAAATTACAATTGATTTAATGGACCTCTGACAATCATAACAAATTTTCTAAAGTAAATCTACAAAAATCCAACCGTTAGATTTGTAATTTTACCTTATACCCACATTATACTAATCTTTCCCAATCTAATCATCACTAGATCCATACAATTTGAGCATTTTAAATGGTAGATGTGGTGGGAGGATAAAATAGTATGTTTTTAATAATTCTAATACCTTTTAAATAATATAGAAAATAGTAGAACACATCAAAAATTACTCGATAAATCAAGTTAAGCTTTATGTTATTTGTATTTGTGATATGCAAAGTGGGAACATAATATGAGTAATAATGTAAAAGTTATAGGCAATTTACTCACATTCACTGTACTTGTCTAAACCTACGAGACAGGGCCTGTATACAAACTTGGTTCCCAAAGAAAAGGGGATTTGCAATTATTGGATATTCGATTAGATTATAGTTTTAGGTGCCCAACTTTGCATATGATGTTTCATTAGAAGACCTTGAAGTGAAACTCCTTGGCTAACTAGAAGAGATTGGCTATTCTTCTTGAAAAAGTGCCTGTTTTCCAGCTAAAGCCAAGGGCGCCCACTACATGAAACTAGATAACCTCATCTTGCAACCACCCATGTGTGTAATCAGGCTAAGTTGGATGATGTTTCTCCATGCTTTGTTGGTACCTTTGGATGATATTGATACTACCTATTTTGAAGTGGATGGTGAGGATGTTGCTGCAAATTGATGTTGAGCCTATGGATGTGGGCTATGTGGGTATTCAGTTAGATGGTTATGGTGATGTAATTGAAGAAAATTGTGGCCTACAAGATGCTGACTATTTGAAGAAGACCTAGAGTTTGGATGATGTGAAGAGTGGACCAGATGATGATGTTTATGTAGCTCCTGTGGTGGCTGCTATTTTGTAGGGAGAAGAGTGTTGTGAAAAAACTCATGGTTCCTTGTTGAAAGATAATCATCTTGTTTATGTAAATGTTTTTAATGGTGGTCTGGATGGGATGCTTTGTGATGGCAAGGATGTGTTTAGGAAAGAGGATGTCTTTGATGATGGTACATGTGATTTATAAAGGCAAGTGATAGGTGGATATGTTGTACAGATGCCTGATGAAGTCAGTGATCTAAGAGGATTATGGGCTTTGGGGTCTATAAGGAATGAAGGCTTGATGGGGATACACAGTTTGGCAAGGAATTCTAAGCCATTTAAAGAGACCACCCCGCTGACACGAGTGAAGGGGTTGGAAGGAGGCTGGACATTAAGTATGCTTGGATTAAGCAACCATTTGATAGAGGTAAGACACAAAGGTTTTTTGAAGTAGGTATATGATCCAGGAGGGAGGAAAGGTATGTTGGATGGCTATGGAGGGAGATGTTGTATCTATTTAATCTAGGAGGTTGTTAGTTTGTATCTCAGTTGTTAATAAGGAGATGACTATCTTTGATGTCAAAGTACAAAATGCTGCTTTGTTGATGGTTGTGAAGGGTGAGATGCTGGATGGCTATTCTTGGAGTTGCATGAAAGTGTTTTTGAAAGAAGATTTATTTAGAGCACAAATAATAGGGTGAAACACTTAAAAGTGTTCCACCTAGGGGGTTTGGGCAATATATGTGAGTCATTTTTGTGATGGATGCAAATGGGGTATGAACACACACTGAGGAAGAGAAGGCAAAATGTAGAAAATTGATATGTGTTTGGATGGTCATGGAATGAGAAAATGGAAAAGACATGAGATGGTATGTATGGACCCATGATGGAATGGGGATGGTATGTTTTGATATACATGATGGTGATGTATTATCACATACATCTAGAGAAAATGGAAAAGACATGAGATGGTATGTATGGAACCATGATGGAATGGATGGGGATGGTCTATTTTGCTAATGATATACATGATGGTGATGCACTATCACATAAATCTACCATTCATGTATAGAATGCTTATCATTTGGTAGCAAGAGAAAGATCACCAGTTAGGGAGAGCTAAAAATAAAATTTTGTATATAGAATAAAAATTACTTGATTTCAAATTTGGTATGCGTGGTTCTTTGTAGGACAAAAAGAGGAAAAAACACGACAAAAAAAGGACAGACGAAGACAGAGAGGTAAGGGTGTTTGTAGCGATTATGGAGCTTTGAGGATAGTTGTAGAGAAGAGGCAATAGTAGCAATGCGTGGCAATGGCTTGAACTAGATCAGAGGGTGTGCCAAGAGATAGGTGATCAGCTAGGATGTGAGGATCCCCTAGGATATCTATTTTGGAATCTCTATTAAAGACTCGGTTCAACTCAATTCTTTGCTCAACTATGAAGTGTTACTGGAAGATTACAGTTTGTATGTCTGAAGAAGAATATTTGTAGACTTGCTACAGATTTCATTAGAGATGATTAAAGCTATGGATTAAAGGAACCAGATTTGAAGGATTGCTATTGGGATGCCTCTGAGAAGGTTCCCCCCTTTCTGTTTTTTCCTTTCTTATGTTTCTGCCCCATGTCTTATGTTTGTTGAGACAAATATGGTTTTATCTATATGGAGAAGACAAGAGGGTTTGGATTTGAGTTTTTTGTTAATGGTTTCAAGAGTTTTATGTTTTAAATTTTGGTTGGGCTGGATATGTTATCATTTGGTTGAGAAGAGTCAGTTGAGTGAGATGGTGTTTTGGTAAAGTTTGTTAAGAGAGATCAATTGGGGATAAAGATTTGAGTGTTTAAGGAATCAGAGCTGAGTCAAACCTGAAGTGGAATGTGAGAGATGTTGATTGGATGATTGTTGAGGAGAGTCATCTATGTGTGAAGTTGTGAAGATTGATTTGAACGTAGGTGAGAGTTCATAGGCTAGCTGGAGTTAGCTGTGCATCAGAGAAAGTCAATTGTGGTGTGTGGGCTGAATTTTAGAGGTGTAGGAGGTCAAAGCTCACCGAGGAGGACAATTGGAGGAATTAACAAATTCTATTGGAGAGTGTTCAGGTGTGAGCTTGAGTCAGCAGAGTATCAGAGGATATCGGCAAAGTTGTTAAGTGCCTTGGAGTTTTGATTTTGGTGTTCCTCAAATCTGGTTTGAGTATACTTTCTTCTTGTATGGTTGTTGTTGGAGTTATAGAGGCCATCACCCAGTATCATCACAACCTGCAGAGGTGCATCGATCTTCATTAACTTCTATCTAGCGAGAGGCCATACCCAATATCATCACAATGTGCAGAGGTGTATCGACCTTCATCAACTTCTATCCAGCAAGAGTACCTCATGATGAAGTCTCTACTTTGAGAGACCCTCTTTGACAAGCCTCACAAAAGGAGTCAAAGGATTCCATCATAAAATCCTCATCATTCATAGCCCCTCTTGAAAAGAATCATCAATCATGAACAAGAACGACACTAAAGGTTATCACCGTAGCTCACAAAGGCAAATCCCTCCAAGTGACCTCACCACATCAGTAGCCTCTGTAATTAATATGCATCATCATCGATGATGCCCAAACCAACAAATGTCACTACTCCATTATGTAAGAAAATTCCAAGAAAGGACCTGCTTGTATGCTAAAAAACAACAAGGTTATGCAGCAAGTCATCTCATTAGATGCATCAACTTAAGCTACCAATCAAAGCTTCACCTTCAATAATTACTCCTACCACAACGTAGTCAGCTCAATGCCTAATGGAATAATTCAAACTATTTGCTAACCCACTTTGGGAGCCACTACCAAAGTTCCTCAAATATTACTGAGAGATATAGGAGCCTGCAACACTAAAACAAAAGCTAAAGCACCTTCAAAGGTAATATCCTTTGATGGGCAAAGGAAGAGAGAAGGTACTAGCAAGTCAAAAAATAGAGAAAAAGAGCAAGATTTAACAAAGAAAGGTAGGAAGTTCCCTAAAAATCATGAAATGTAAGGATGAACAGAAATAGTAGGGATGTTTGTTGCGCCTAGGGCTAGCCGATGCACACGGAGGACATAGGAACCATTAATAGAGAGAGAGAGAGAGAGAGAGAGAGAGAGAGAGAGAGAGAGGGAAGTATTAACTAATGTTAATTACTTAATGATTGCCAAGTACAATGTAATGTTGTATTGATGTTTTTTAAAGCTTTACAAGGTATAATGCTTTTATAGGCAAAATGCCTTCTCTTTTTCAACACACAAACTATGAGGAAATGATGCATGACTCATTGATGACATCACTACTTACACATACAAACAATTAGGTGGCTACAAAAGAGGTGGTTCACATGTAATAACTCACTTACTCACATAAGTAAGTCTTCACACACATATAGGCACACTTCCACATTAATGGACACATAGGGTGGACACACACACACATACAACTCCAAAATCCAACAATTCCTCCTTGGGAGTGAAGGTGGAGATGTCCTGAGATAGACCTTCAATAGGCACGATTATTTAGGCTCACTGGAATCACCTGTTATACAAAAGAGCATAGTGGCCATACTTGACGTGATACAACAGATCACAATCAAGCCTACAAATGGATTGAAAATGGAGCTTGACCACACATGACATTAACTTACATTATTATACCCAAGGATTAACCCCCACCATGGATCTAAATAGGGAGATAGACTAGGATAGTGAAGCCTTTTATGACATAAGGTGGTATAAACAGACATGAAAAAAAAAACAAGAGATACATTCAAATTTCGGGGAACTACCCTGGCATAGAACCCATTATGGATTCAATACACATGGAATTATTTATCTAAAAATCCCAATCAATATCTATCTCAAAAAGATGCTTCTCTAGTGCATCTTCAAGCTCTTCTTCTTCTTTTGCCACTAGGTTGGCATGATTATGCCCTTGTTATCTTGCCATCTCCTTATTGCATCTTTCTTCGGTGTGACGTCCGAGTTTCTTGTAGAATGTGCTCTTGATTGCTTTTCCCCCTTGGGTTTACCTTTTATTTTGGAAAAGTAGCCTCTCTCTATTTCACGATGATAGAAGTGTACTGTCAAAGTTGACGATCCTCATCAATGAGGATAGTCAGCCATGTCATCACATGGCATCTCTGTGGACACTCAAAGTGAAGTTATCCCCTCTTTGTACTTTTCCATATCTTCCAAGATGGAAAAGAGTACTAATTTATTATCATCCTCATCAATGTTGGCCCTTAAAGCAATTAGTTGTTGGAGGGGGGAACTTATGGTGCTGAGGTATTCTTGTAATGAGTGATGTTCTTTCATTTTTCAATCATAATGCTTCTACTTTAAAAACACCTTTTGAATTGTAAATCTTGTTCTCAAATAGATTTTCAAGATTGTCCCATACCTATTTGGTAGTCTTGTCAAAGTCGACACGATGATGAGGATGTCAACAAGCCCTCGACTGATGTGTGCTAGTGCTTGATCATTCTTCTCTGTCTAGGCTCTCACTGTAGGTGCACTTTAGGCTTCTCTTTTGTGCTGTCACTCCAGACTCCATTTATCAATAAGCAAGAGCCTGACTTTTGTCTACCATGCTGGGAAATTATTGCCAGAGAACCTCTCAAATGTGGCTGCTAATCTGGAAGGGTCCATGGTTATGGATGGTGAGACTCAAATGGAAACATTGCAAAGACAAGTGGCTCAGCCAAGGAACTTGGGTACTTTAGAAGTAACTCAGAGAGTACCAGTTTAAGTAGTTCTTGTATCGAAGAGAGTAATGTACAGGAGGTGAACCAGCCAAGAGAAGGCTTTCGTTGTTGTAACAACAGACAGTAAGAGCAGTAGAGTGGAGCAAGGGTGATGAATACTGACTAACAGGCAGGAGTAGTGACATCAAATAGTGGAGCAGCGATGGTGGCATCGACTAGGCAGATGCAATGATAGCAAACATCAGAGAAGGTGGGAGCTCATTCTTCCATGGGCATTGCCACATGGGCGACGGTTGGCGAGAGCCGCTAGCCGATGCTGGTATAGCACCGCACCGAATAGGCAGCGTCAGCGTATACCAACAACATCGGTGATGTAGACATGAACAACTCAGTCGCGGATCTCTAGCATCGCTTGTATGAAGTGGTGGCGAGTAGAAAAGCGTGTAGGTCAGCTTTAGTCTCAATGTCAAGCTCTACTATACCAAATAATGACAGGTGCATATGGAGGACATTCACAGAGCAAACATTGAGAGAGAGACAGAGAGAGAGGTGTCGACTAAAGCTAATTACTTGAGCAATGATTGTTGCATTGATGTGATGTTAAGCTTTACAAGGTATAATGCTTTTATAAGAAAAATGTCTTATCTTTCTTAACACACAAACTATGAGGAAATGACATATGGCTCACTCATGACATCCTTAAGTGTACACATATAAACACTAAGGTGGCTACAAGAGGTGGTTCACATTGAATAAGTGACTTACTCACAGAAGTGAGTATTCACACACATATAAGCACACTTACACATTAATGGATACATAGGGTGGACACACACATATACAACTCGAAAACCCAATAATGTTCACACGTGAATTTCATAAGATAGACACATCATGATGAGTATCTCAGGTTTTTCATGTCCACAAAAGTCACTCAAAAGGATAATAAATGGAATAAACAAAGGCCACTCAAAATCATGATATTCAAAAAATCAATTGGCATGACAAACTAGGGGACATATTCACACCATGAAAAAATCAAGTTTTTCACGCCCAAAAACTGGCTGCAAAAAAACTCAAGTTTTTCACGACCAAAAGGTAGCTCGAACAACAACAAGAATCATTTCTAGATCTTTGAAATGATTAGGTGAACCATAAAATCACCTTAAGAGTAGGGAGTGCAAAAGTTAATTTGGCATGAAAACCTAGTGGAATCTTGAGTTTTTCACGTCCAAAAAAAATGGATCAAAACCACTATAAATCATTCCAAGGTCATAATAATCAAGTGCCTCAAAAAATAAGCTCAAAAATATAAAATTCAAAAGTTTTTTTGACATGAAAAACCTATAAAAGTTCACTGTCGTGGGTATTTGAAGTTTTCATGACCCAAAAAGTGCTTTAGTTCTATCGACTAAGGTGACCACAAGCTTCCACAGAGTGTGAGAAAGGCTTACATCTAGTCAAAATCACTAAATAGGTAGATTTTTTGACATGGTTATCTAATTCACATGCGAATATCTTGGCCAATAAGACATTGACACATGTTGCCTCACACCATGGAAAACCAATTTGGTTTTTTATGTTGAAATTACTTCTTTAAATCAAGGAGAAACCACATGCACACTTGCACATTCACATCTTCCTGAGTGTAACCATATACTTCTTATCCATTTTGGTGAACAAAATTCTGATGTGAATATAAAGATATTCACCGCATCGTGAAAGCCACTGGTTTAACACACCAAGTCAAAATCTTAGGAAATAGTCAACTCTCATATCTTTCATCTTCTCTAACCTTAGGGCATTCATCTAACATCATTTTGCATCTTTTATTTAACGTACATGCATGAATTTAGCCCCTTAGTTATTCATGTCCCACTAATCATGTCCATGTACTACATGGTCTACTAACCTCTATCCACCATTTGAGAGATTTGTGATACTAACATGCATGAAAAGGGTCCCAACTATACAAATTTATAGCAATATCTCTAGATATTTAGCTATCGACAAAACCAGTTCGCTTTTTCACATAAGAAAAAATGTTTAAGAATGGCACTTTTCACATTGATCATATCTTCTTTTGCATAAGTGGATCATTCTAACATGATTGTGCTTCAAGATGTTGTTGACGTGAATATGTCAAGATATTCATGCCATGAAAAACCAAATGCTTTTTCATGCTAGATGGAACCCTTCTAGATTACTACACAAGCTTGTAGATCATTTCAGTGCACATTAGCGATTGTTGATATGACTAATAACCAATCAATATTAATTACACAAAAAAGGGAAAGTTTTAAAAAATATAAAAGCATATATTGTAATCAATATGCAATTACATCATTGGGTAAGCTCATTAGATTACCATTCTTCTTTCAATTGGCTAACTATTATAGCACAGTTGCTCCATGAGTAAACATAAATACTCACCCATTAGTGGAAAATTACGATTTGACAAAACCATTGGCATTGTCATTATCATCATAGACATCCTTCTAGGTATATTTCTAGATGGGGGTCCATGGTGGGGGTGAAATCCTAGAGAATGGTACGACCCATCACTGGATTTCACTTACAAGGTGTGAGCACAATAGGTAGTTCTCAGTGACACCCATTCAAACCTCACCAATAACGAACCCCTTCAATAGGTTGTCCTCGGTGACACCCATTTAAACCTCACTAGCAATAACAAACCCCTTCAAGAATAATCTCTTCACCATAAAATCCCATGATTATCTCAAGAAGGTGAAGAAGTCTTCTATTAACCTCACAAGTTAAAAGAATTCTTTCATGCCTCTCCAATGATTTTGACTTTAACAATAGCTACATCAGGAGTTTGCTTGACTCACTTTACTGCACTTCATTGTATATTTGCTAGTATAAACATAAAATATATTTATACATAAAAAAATAAAAAAGCACATGGGATGAAGAATATAGGGATAGGTCCACTTTAAAATCATTTCAAGATTATTTAACAAAGTCCTACAAACAATAGGGAAATTAACAACCAAGGGACTACATTTGCATCGCTTCAATGTACCAAATAAGGAACGCTTCAATGTACCAAATAAGGAACTAAGATTCACTCTCTTTTTTGAATGATTGTGTCGATGTTCCTTTGGACCTCCTATCTCTTCTTCTCCTCCATTGCTAACAAGTCTTTGAACCAGTGCAAAATTGAAATAATCAATGTGAACCTACTTGTGATTACCAAAAAAAGAGATTAAAAAATGTAATCACTTATAGTGATCCCCACCCCATTTAGTAACTTCATCATTTACTGACTTGCCTTGTCCATTTAATCACTTGTAGTGATCCTCCCCACCACATTTACTAACTAGCCTTGCCCATTCTTTTCGGAGAAACAATGACCATTGGACATTCAAGCAACATCATAAGCATCAACAAAACAACTTCTTAATTTTCCCCTCACCAAAGTCTTCTACTTGATCATAAGGACGTGATCGCCTCAGGAACGGGATAATGTTAACACATTATATGGGGTTATAATAGGAGTTGCCACCATGATTCTACATCAAATAGAAAAGATGGAGGCACCAATGTATAATCAATCTATGAAGCAACAATGTCCAAATCTATAACTTGGATGCCAACCCAGTTGACCATATTTTAAGTGTGGGTGAATGCTTATGGCCTTGTATATAAATCACTTTAACTCATAATTCAATATACTCTTCCATCATGTAATTGAGTGCTCAACATGGTAGTAGAGGAGCTAGTTGAGTGCTCAGTAGTTAGTAGCTATGTTTCCTTCATCTTCTATACATGAGAGAGAGAGAGAGAGAGAGAGAGAGAGATAGAGAGAGAGAGAGAGAGAGAGAGAGAGAGAGGAAAATGCCCCCCCCACTAGCAGTTTAAGACGAGGCAAAAGAGAGTGACACAAAAGGTAACTAGAAGCAAGAAGGGCTAATGAGTTTGTAATGCAACTTAGGACAAGGTAATGGAGATTAGAAAAATGATCATTCATCTATTTTAGAGGAGATGTAAGTATTTTTAGATGATGCACAATTGGGGTTGTGCAATAACAACCCATGCTACTCTATTTAATTATCTCGATGGAAAAAGTGGCCTTCTTTTTAATTTCCCCCTATGGTATCATTATCTAAGATCATTAAAATTTCTCAGCAGTCTTAGTATGAGCAGGATAGTAAGAGAAAGGTTCATGGAACTATAGAGACAGTGTGAGAAACAACACTTGATGTTACATCTCTAGTCATGCTCCTAGAAAATCAACACATGGTAGTGCATTCATCATCACCACAAGCTTTGTGTTTTCTTTCCGTTTGTGTGGCAGTGGAGCTTTGAAAGAGCCCATTGGAGCTTTCTTTTTTGTGTGTGGCAATGGAGCTTTGAAATAATCCATTGGTTTATCAAGCTTAAAGATAAGGGTTTAAAGAAAAAGTGGTGCATGAAAAATGCCATATTAAAAACCTTCTATAACAGTTTCCTAGCCTCTTCACCACAAGCATCACATTTTCTTCCTCTTTGTGTGGTGTTGGAGCTTTGAAATAGCCCATTGGTCGTTGGTTTATTATCAAGCTTAAAGATAAGATTTTAAAGAAAGAGTGGTGGTGTAAAGAAAATTCAATATTAAAGACCTTCCATAAGAGCTATGGGGTCCATTCATCATTCTTTTGCAAGGAGATCAGGGCTCAAGGGAAAAAATAAGGGCTATTTTAGAGAGGTCTTTGATATTGCCAATCTATTCACCAGCAAATTTTAAGAAAAAATTGCCCAAAATTTTCTAGTTTTTAGTGGGTTTTTTTAAAATTATAAAAGTGTTATTTTGATTAGATTCAATTTCTATGCATAGAAAGATACATATTGGATATTTTAACCAATAATTCTCTCAGAATTCTGTTCCTAAGAACCTTTTCTCGAACATCAAGGATTCCTTTCAGGTTGGAGTTTCATCTGTCCTTGGGTTGAAGAAGTTAAGATTTCATCATATCAAGCACATGATTTGGACTTGGTATATACTTTTTAAGAAGGCTGACATGAAATACATTATGTACTTTGAGATGAGGAGGCATAAGAAGCTCGTAGGCTAAGTCACCTACTTTCTTTGTATTCAGATATGGTCCACAATATCTTGGGAATAACTTCTTGTACTTCCCAAGAGATAGAGAACTTCTTTTGGGGCGTACTTGAATGAAGACCATATCTGCTTCTTCAAATTTTATGTTTGACCTCTTCTTATCTGCATACTGCTTCTGTCTATCCTGGGCAGCTTTTATATCTTTACAAATTGACTACATCTGCTGCTCCATGTCATCAAGCATCTGTCTGGATATCTCGAACCTAATCAATGGGTCGGACCAAGTTAATGGAGTTAAACAATCTTGTCCATACAGATCTTTGAAAGGGGTCGTCCCAATACTTCAGTGATAAGAAGCATTGTAGGCGAACTCGACTAGGTGCAGATAACTTAGCCACTTCTTAGGTTCCCTGCCACAGCATGACCAAAGTATATCTTCGATTACTTGGTTTACCCTTTCTGTTTGACCGTCGATCTTGGGGTGGTAAGCTGTGCTGAGATCCAAGAAAGTTTCTATTGCTTCAAAAAATGCTCTTTAAAAAGTGGATATTGATTAGTTTAGAATGCTTTAATCCATTTGGGATAATTTCTAAATAACTTGAGAATGAAAAAAATTGAAAAATGGTCAGCCATACAAAGAAGGTTATGGCAAAATTTTCTTAAATTTTGTGAAATAAGTTTTATCTTTTATTATTCAAAAAGAGTAATCCCCACCGCTTGTGTATTCTAAAAGTGTTATTTTTATTCTATGCATAGAAAAATTCATATTAGAAATATTTTTATAATAAAAGTGTTATTTTCATTAGAATTAATTTCTATGCATAGAAAGATGCATATTGTAAAAATTGAGAAATGGTCAGCCATACAAAGGAGGTTATGGCAAAATTTTCTTAAATTTTGTGGAAATAAGTTTTATCTTTATGTTATTCAAAAAGAATAATCCCCACCATTTGTGTATTCTAAAAGAAATTCTTTTTTATTTTAAAAGTGTTATTCCTATTTTATGCATAAATAGATGCATATTGGATATATTTTTATTATAAAAGTGTTATTTTCATTAGATTCAATTTCTATGCATAGAAAGATGCATATTCCAGCCATAACCTCCTTTGTATGGCTGACCATGTTTAAATTTTGAACTCTCTAAAATTAACTAGAATTTCACCAAGAGTATTCCAAAAGTACACTACATACTACCATATAAGATAGAAAATTTTAAAGATTTACTCAAGTTTCTAAAATTTCAGGTTTGTATATAAAAACATTCACCAATCCATCTATACTTATACTAGTTTACTAGTGTCTTATTTTGTATCCTATCAGGGCTACAAGATTGTTTTCACCATCAGTATGGGGATTTTCATAAACCTTGAGGACTTCATACAAAGGTTACATTGAAAGGAAAATGTCGATTCCAAATTAGATGGAGAATGATTCTAATTCAGAACAACATTATTTTTCTTCGCAAATATTTTTGATGTAACCTTTAGAAGTAGCCTTGTGTGTGAAACCATTTTCAATTTGTGATATGTGGAGAGTCAAATCGGGCCCTTGGACTCACCATGGGCAAGTAAATTGAAAGGGCATGGCTTCCGCTTTGTGTTGTTGTAAAGTCTCCAATCAATAGTCAGCATTATAGCCCAAGACGCAAACCGAGGTGGACCACTCTAGCAAATGATTAAGAGTGTAGGCCTAGCTACATGTATTATTATTAGAATTCATCACCTGAGGGGGAGTGTTGAAAAACAAGTGATGAAAATTGCAACCATTTGGACATTAATGGGGAGCATGCTCGGAGCATGTAACCTTAGAAATATTATGAAGGGTTCATAGTTCGAAGTTATAAGTTAATGTAACCTTAGAAATATTATGAAGGATTCATTTTTCGAAGTTATAAGTTAATGTAAAAAGGTGAATGTAAAAGTGGTGATTCCACATAACATAAGAGTTTGATGAGTTGATGCAGTCAAAGATGGCTCTTGGTGATCGAAAAGGGTATACCCCATGGATGCTGGTAAGAGTCATGTCTCTTGGTGTTAGCAAAGGACAAATTGATGTGTTCACAATGTAGGCCTCTGGACTCACTTGTAATAAGCTTTTTTTAATTGAGATTAGCATTGCCACTTGTGTCCTTGCCTTGCATTAATACATAATTTGTTAACACTTCTAGTTCTTCTAATACATTGTTTAATACATAATTTGTTCACTTCTAGTTCTTCTAATCGCTTAATTATGGAGTTGTTTGTCTTTGATTTGTCGCACGACCTAGGTGAGATTCATGCTTATACCAACAGTTCATGCAATCTTCCTCTGAAATCTCCTTTAAAAGAGTTTTCAAGGGAGCACAAGTTTATTTGCTTTCCTTGAAGTTCACCCATTGTTAGTCCCCTTTGTGTGCTGGCTCTATAAAAACCCATATAGCATGTGTATGCACATATTTATAAATACCTCTATATTTTTATTTGCATAATTTTTACACATGTTTACCTCTTGTAGGTATGCAAGTTTGAATTTTAAATTTTAAACCATCCTTTATAAATCTACATGAATTGATTGCATTAAATAACTATTTTTCACATCACAACTTAAATGTATATAGCATGTAAGTCCCTCAATTACCCCCCCTGGGTCATGCACTAAAGTCCTACATTACTTATATATAGTGTGACCACCTTTAGCTAGTTCCTCACTTAAAGAGGCCTCTTGAGATAAATTAAAAAATATGTAAAATAATGTGTGGGCTCAACATAAGGGGTCTTCTAAAATTGTGGGCTCTTTAGACAGTTCCCTCGATGCTCACTTAAAGGGGCCTCTTGTTTGCGATGGATTAAAACATATGTAAGATAATGTGCGGTCTCAACATGGGGGGGATTCGAATCCATTTTAAGTGATACTAAACTATATCTACATAAAACATTAATAGGTTGTAAGTTTATGGCACTTCATGTTGTTATAATTTTTACGTAAGGGATTCGACAGGAACTCCTCTTTGAATGCATACAAGCAATATATAGAGCCTTTGAATATGTGTTTCTTGGTGGAGCACATCGTGCTCAACCTTCAATCCTCGTCTTCCAAGCCACTTTAACATGTTGGTCACATGGTCCCGTCTAGGATGATGTAGCCATGATTCATATAAGCCACTCTTACATGTCGCTCGCATGGTCCATCCAGGACATAGCCATGATTCATATTAGCCACTTCTCTCTTTCTACATTGTCAATGCTAGGGGTGGCCTAGGGAAGCTTCCATTCCAAAGATAAATGAATTGGAGATGTAAGGACTTGAAAAGGCAGAAGAGGAGGAGGCATAGTAGGTCACCATGCAATCTAGCATGGTGAGGATATGCCCGTGAGATGGCATAGTGGCCTATTAGTTACAATGAGTTGGATGCCTAATCCAACAAGATGACATGTGCATGAGATTGCATAGTGGCCTGTTAGTTAGAATGAGTTGGATGCCTAATCCAACAACATGTGCAAAAACATGATTTTAGCAATTGAAACATTAGACAACTTTGAGAATTTCCAATTTTGAATGGGAGAAAAATGACTTGGAAATTTGCTAAAGGGAAAAAATAACAAAGGAAGCATGGCTTGTGAAAAAAGTAGTGTTAATTTTCTGAAGTGATGGTAAAAGAAGTTAATTTTTTGAAGTGATGGTAAAAGAAAATGGATGTATGGCTCGTGCAAAGTAGTGTGCAGTTGCTATAGTGAGAAGTTAAGAGCCTGGAAGGCGAAGGTTGGAACACGTGTGAACGAGAAAATTCTCAAGGCTGAAACCTTGATTGAACTAACATTAGACAACTTTGAGAATTTCAAATTTTAAATGGGAGAAAAATGACTTGGAAATTTGCTAAAGGGAAAAAATAACAAAGGAAGCATGGCTTGTGAAAAAAGTAGTGTTAATTTTCTGAAGTGATGGTAAAAGAAGTTAATTTTTTTGAAGTGATGGTAAAAGAAAATGGATTTATGGCTCGTGCAAAGTAGTGTGCAGTTGCTACAGTGAGAAGTTAAGAGCCTGGAAGGCGAAGGTTATTGAACTAACATGAGAATTTCAAATTTTAAATGGGAGAAAAATGACTTGGAAATTTGCTGAAGGGAAAAAATAACAAAGGAAGCATGGCTTGTGAAAAAGTAGTGTTAATTTTCTGAAGTGACGGTAAAAGAAGTTAATTTTCTGACGTGATGGGAAAAGAAAATGGATGCATGGCTCGTGCAAAGTAGTGTGCAGTTGCTACAGTGAGAAGTTAAGAGCCTGGAAGGCGAAGGTTATTGAACTAACATGAGAATTTCAAATTTTAAATGGGAGAAAAATGACTTGGAAATTTGCTGAAGGGAAAAAATAACAAAGGAAGCATGGCTTGTGAAAAAGTAGTGTTAATTTTCTGAAGTGACGGTAAAAGAAGTTAATTTTCTGACGTGATGGGAAAAGAAAATGGATGCATGGCTCGTGCAAAGTAGTGTGCAGTTGCTACAGTGAGAAGTTATGAGCCTGGAGGTGAAGGTTGGAACACGTGTGAAGGAGAAAATTCTCAAGGCTGAAACCTTGATTGAACTAACAAAGGGCGGGTTCACATTGGAGCGGCGGAAAACATACTCTCAAACACACTTTTCCAGGTGGAACTCTTACAAAATGCACACTTCCGCCGTCCAACTGTTCACATAGGGAGGGGGAAGTAAAAGGGAGCCTGACTTCTTCCGCCGCCCACTGTGAACACTGGGGGGCGGCGGAAGAAAGAGTAAACACCATACCAAAAACCATAGAACAAAGCTATATTATGTCCACAAAGCATAGTGTAACTACATAAAATAAAGAAGCCACACTACAAACCACAATAAACCAGACAAAAGACTTGTATTACAAAGGCTTAATCGGAGTTGGTAGGTGAGTCCAGCTCCTCTAAAGCCGCCCTTCCAAAAACTTGTAGGACATTCATCCTTGCTTGCTCTCTATACATTGTTCGGGCAAGACTATCTCGCCGCTCCGAGCCAACTCCAAGGTCACTCGCACCCCCTTCATTGCCTCCTTGAGCGCGCTCCATTGCATCCTCTATGTCAACTTCACGTATTGCTTGAAGCTCCCTCATGGAGGTAGCTATTGCTCTTCGATCCTCTTCTACACGTCCAGAGCATGCTGACAATTCTGCTTCCGCCTCACGTACCCACTCCATATCAAAAGACTCTCCATGTTGGATACAAATGTTGTGTAGCACAAGACAAGCCGCAACAAGATCTGGGACATGACGTAGATTCATGTCACATCTTTTTAGCAAGATGCGAAACCTTGCCTTGAGCATACCAAACGCTCTCTCAACTGGCATCCTTGTGCTCGATTGAATGAAATTCCAATGGTACTTAGACGTGTCAACCCTTCCTTGCATCCTTTGAAAGGCACTAACATGTATGGCCGTGCGGGGTAAGCACAGTCGCCAACCAAACAATAGTTACCCAGCTCGCCCCTTGCACATGCTTGCCCTATATCACTTCTGGAGAAGTTCAAGGAGTCATGCGCTGATCCGGCCCAACCGACATCATAATTCCATACTGAGCAATTGGCGGCTACTGTTAGTTGTAGCAAAATAGAGTGGAACCCTTTCCGATTGAAGTAGTCAACATGGTTGTCTCGGGGTGCAATGATGGGGATGTGAGAACCATCTATCGCACCAACGACGTAGGGAATTCCCCTAAGTGCCTCAAACTCTCGTGCTAAAGTTGCAAGCCGAGATCTTGAAGGCCATCTTATGTACATATTTCGGAGACCCGATTTCACAATTGCCTTGGAAAATGCAAGGATTATTTCACAACATGTGCTCTTAGTGCAACCATAGGTGTCACCAAGGCCCAAGAGTCCATCTCCTCTAGCAAGTCTGCTTAGAGCAATGGCTACCCTATCTTGAATAGACACATGCACACGGAAGTTTGTGGTTTTCTTTTGCATGAATGGTGCTAGACTCCCACAAAGGTAATGAAAGGTTTCTTTGCTAACCCTAAGACGCCGCTTGAACATGCTAGCACTATAAGCACTTAGGAGATAGCATTTTACAAAGCCTTGAGGCCGTGGATATGCCCACGCTTGTTTGTGTTCATGACCCCTCCTACGGTTCGCAATCTTCCTCAACCTCACAGATCGTGCCATGCATTCGGTAACATGCAACCAAGTCTGCACTATGCACTCATCATTGTGCATGCTTGGTTCTTTAAGCAATTCATAGATCGCTATAGAACACAACCACGCACAATAGAGTGCAATGTCTTTGGACATGCCCATTGTCACCTGCAAATCCAAAACAAGTTGATACATATTCAATTCTCAGCTTATATGGCTTCTTAGGAGCTTAGAAACATTCATAAATCCATACAACGCATAGGAACAAAGCAACGTCGAGATCCCAAACTTTAAAAACTCATACAAGAATAATAACAAGAATTTCCTCCGCCAAGGCTACTTGTTGCCCCCCCTTCCTTCCTTAAGGAATTCACTCATTGTGGCATGCAATCCTGCCAATATCTTCAGTCGCTCCCTCTCCAAGGCAACATTTTGGCTAGAGGTCTCCTTGAGATGGTCCAATAGATGTTTCCCAGTATCGGCCATTGTGGCCAAAGATTCCTCATACTTGGGAGTCACTCGATGACTTGAGGACATGGGTGCTTGTGGCTTCTCGTCATCTAGTGCTATAGTTACTTCATCCTTGTCACCGCCGGGGAAAGTAGCATCATCCATTGTTGATGAAGAAGCGTGGCTAAGAGGAGTGACCGTGGCTCTATCGTGGTAATACTCATCCACCACATCGAACCATTTACATGTGTGCCTCCTGTCATTGCCAGATACCGAGTTGTGAGCTTTGTCCACTCTATATTTTGCTAGCACCGCTTGCCACTTCTTGCGACAACTTTCACTATCCTTATCGAAATCAGGGTAAATGCCGGCTAGCTTTGTGGCCACCTTTGCCCACAAGTTGACCCCTTGTTTCCCAGGATTGTTGAACTCCTCACTCATGCCCCCCCTGACATGAATGAGTTGGTCAACCCAAAAGTCTTGCCACTTGCTTTTCTTATTGTCGTTGTCGTCATCTTCCCCCAAGTCCACCACCACCTTCTTTTTGGAGTTCCTAGGTTTCTTTGGCGCAGGTTGGGTCTCTGGCACAATCTCCTCATCGCTAGGCTCCTTCCTCATGCCACGAACTCGCTTTGGTTGAGAAGATAAAGGGGGGTTATTGAGCAAGCTGGGTGATGGTTGGCTTTTTAGGGAATTGGGAATGGAACCCATGTTTGGGATACCTAGGGGGGATGATCGATTAGGAGGTTGCGCTACCATAGGTGAATGGGGGGGGCGAAACATGAAGGGAGAGTTTGGAGAAAAGGAAGGAGAATTGAGTAGGGCTTGGAAGCCATGAGGTGGCACATGAAAAGGAGGATGGGAAAATGAATAGAAATTAGAGTGCGGGAGAGAAGTTTGGGAGAAAATAGGATCATCGTCGCCTCGTTGTTGCGATGAATCAAATTCATGGCTCGTGTTGGAATCCATAGTACCTACATCAAACACGAAGAGAATATTAGCGCCACATAAATTAAAAACACATAGATAAGTCATGATAATGGAAATGCGGTTTGTGAGGGGTCACCTTATGCGCTCGCTTCACGTTGCCTCCCGCGCTTTTCGCACACCCCTAAAAGAAAACCATAAGCACACAATGTCAAAGGCATGGCAAGTGTACCACAAAAACATTAAAAGAAAGGTAAATGGGTGGATAAAAAGAAAGCCTGATTGAAGTGCATGCAAAAGCACCTTGGAGAATGGAACTTGTGAAGCTTATGTTTGTTCTCTGTTCTCTGGAAATTCTAGAGGGTACAAAATCTCACCCTAAACCCTTTAATTTATAGGAAATTGAAGGGTGTGAGGGGGAGGGGGGGGGAGGGTTTGTACGTTGGAAATTGGAACGTTGGGAATTGGGACGTTGGAAATTTGGACGTTGGGAATTGGGACGTTGGGAGAGGTGGGCTCCTCCTGCAAAAAAGTCGAGGTGGAGGGTGGAACATGGTTTGGGTGGGGGGGGTCGGCACAACATCAGCAGCGTTCTTCCTCTACGTGGCAAGGGGGGGGTGGATTTCCACCGCCCAGTATGAACCAAAGGTGCCATGGGGCACTCAATAATTGGAGCGCAGGCTGGCGGCAGCTTGGCTGCCGCCTTTGTGAAAAAGTAGTGTTAATTTTCTGAAGTGACGGTAAAAGAAGTTAATTTTCTGACGTGATGGGAAAAGAAAATGGATGCATGGCTCGTGCAAAGTAGTGTGCAGTTGCTACAGTGAGAAGTTATGAGCCTGGAGGCGAAGGTTGGAACACGTGTGAAGGAGAAAATTCTCAAGGCTGAAACCTTGATTGAACTAACAAAGTGTCCAAAAAAAAAAAAACCCCGGGGCAAGGTAACTCAGAGTTCTGCAGCAGTAAGATGGGGTGAGAAAACGTGGGTGCAATTCTCTTGGGGTCCAAAGTCATGCTCAGGAGCGTAATGTCAGAGAGAGCAGCAGGCTTTCAGGGGGGAACGGTGGGCAATAGTACTACTATTAATGGGAGGGATGCGTCATGATAACGATCGGCCATGATAACGACGTCGCGCGACTGCCCACAACTCTCATTTTCATTCCTGCGGGCCAAGTTTGTTGCCCAATACCCACATGCATGTAGTAGGAAAACTGTCACGCAAGCGTCTCAGCTCTGTAGGCCTGCTTGGAGGCCCAAGGTTCAGTTCAGCAGGTGTTGTTCACCGGAGCTCCCTCCAGAGCATTTTCTGCATCCCCTCCTAGAGGTAGGGGGGGCGCTGCTAACCGCTTTGGACGGAGGAATAATGATTTTCTTTTTGAGAAAGGATAAGTTTATTATTAATATCGTTTAGTTACAAAAAAGAGATGAGATCGAGATGTCGTCTCTGAACTAAAAGGGCCAGTGAGTACTTTTAATTCTGCTACAAACACTTCTTCCTTCCATTCAGGACATTGCATATGAGGGCAACGTTGAAAGATGAGTTGATTTCAGGCTAGCCAGATTTGTTACAGGAGTGTGTATCTAATCCAAGGCCAAATGTTGGCTAATGTTGGATTAAGGAACGTGACATCCCCAAGCAAAGCGTGCTTTCATGTAAATTGATACTATGTGCCCGTGCTGTCCAGCCACTTCCTTGTTCCTCCCCATAAAGCTTGAGCTGTTGGACATGCCCAAAAGATGCGAAACGGATCCTCCCTATGGGTATCGCAGAATGGACACATCGGTGAGATTGGGCCCAACTAGTGAGTTTGTTTCTTGTAGAGAGCTTGAGATGCAGGAGCCTCCAAAAAAAACATTGACCCATGAAGACAGCGTTACAGACCATATTGCCACCGTACGTCGAACCCATGTTCCGATGGAGCTCGGTAATTCCACTGCTGAGCAAGGCATCCAAACCAATGCATCTGGGGCATGTACATATTAGCTCCTTTCAATTCTAGAAGCGGTTTCCCCTTATTGGTTGCCCAATTGGTGAGCCAGTTGTCAGCTTTTAGGCACAGAGCAATTGGCCAGGGGAACGGGAGCGCATCCGCACAGCTCATAGGATAGTAAGAGCAGGAGGGGTAAGACCAAACCGATCGGGCGATAAAATCCCATTCCAACCATTGGGTCGTTCTGTTGTCCCAGAGGTCATTCCATGTCTACACACCTTTTTTGTGAGGTTTTCGGGCCTGGTTGACATGCCGCAGTGCTTGTGCCTTTCCATTTTCCATGTTGCACACCGACCACTAGATGCGCTCGCCCAGTGCCCCATCCCCCGTGAGAGGACGTTGGCCTTTCCACTAGAGCGATAAGGAGAAGAAAATTTCAGCTTTCCATCTTTGTGTGTGTGTTATCCATTGTTGTGAGAGTGTGTATGTGCTTACAAGAAGAGCTCAAAATATCTCTCTCTCTCCCCCTAATTTTTTCAAGGTATCAGAGCTTGGTTCAGGCTACGGAGATGAGCGACAAGCAAAGGAGGCTACGAAGGTAAAGGAACCGATACACGGGTAAGAGCATCATCATCTCTTTCCCTTCATATTTTGGTACGACACCCCCTCGGTAGCTCTAGGAGCTACACATCTTCGATTGAGGAGCTATCTCGCAAGCGTGGAGGTTCCTGCTAGATGCACAATACTTCATACACTTTTGTGACCAAATTTGCATTTTCGATCTCCATTCGGCCACCAGTACAAGGTGTTTTTGGAAACTTCTGGGAAGTTCTAGTTTGGAATTGTTTATGTCCAAACTCTGGTTATTGTAGTGCAGCGATGCATTTTGGATGTCTAGATAGTGCACATATATTCTTGATTGTGGGTGTATGTATTTGTACTCTAGTCATGTGCTATGACATATAGATTTTCCATAAGTACCACTGCAAGAGTTATAGCAGATAGTACTCTGTTGTGCAGGTTGCATACACAAATTGTTTGTTCACAGATTTTGGGGTGGCTTTAGGTCTCCCATTCTTGGTTGTAAATTTGCTATGGGAGACTCTAGAAAAACTCCTTATTTTGATCTTACTTCTGATTAGGGAAGCTGATCTAAGTGACACCTCCAGCTTCTAGTACTACTGACACTAGCACACCCATCATTGCTTAATCCTTCTTGAGTTGTTTTTCTTTAAGGTGTGCAATTCATGATTGTGGTAGGTGTTATGGGATTGGTTGTCAATAGTAAGGCTTTCCTCCATTGGTAATTACTTTGTGTGTTCTTCTTAACACCTTCCTTCTTTGGTATCTAGAGCTTCTTCTCTCCTTCACAATATCCTTGCAATTGACCAATGCTTTGAATTAAAGGGTGCTGATTCATTTGTTGATTTCTCCTTCGCTGGGCATATGGGTGCTATTTTACCTCTCTTGGCCCCATCTTTTGGACTCAAGGAAATTAATTATCTTGCAAATTTTTTGATGACATATTCCATCACTTTAATGGGGCTCTATGATGGCACTGTGATTGTATTGCCTCCCCTTTTTGAGCTATGTAACTTTTTTTTCCATTGGTGGATGATACAATTGGCTGCAGTAATCCAAGTCCAAGGTCCAGTTACACGTGTTTTCCATTGTTCCTATAGTAGGTATCCCATAAATCTTTCTGACCAAGGGATTATTTTTAGGAAAATATTAACTTTTAAAACTATTCAACCTTCACCATACATAAGTTTACACTTTAACGAACTTTAGCATTTGTGGGTTCAAGGTTTGGTTTATCCAAAGTCTCCCATGTTGCATATGAGAGAAAGTTGTAGCCCTCATATAAATCAAAGCAATGCTAGAATATTGGTTACCTAAAGTAGATATCCCACCGTTTTAGCCAAGCTCATTCAATGTCCAATTCCTCAACTTCTAGAGAAGTGACTATGTAATATTCTATTTTGTAGCTATTGTTTGGTCTTAGCCACATGGCCTTTATCTTTGTCTCACGCTTGTTTTTTATTTTCTCTTTTTTCTTATTTATATAGCCATTTCTTATGTATATGGGCTAGCATATCTCAGGGTAATGTTAAGATGTCAAGCTCAACATGAGTGTTAACACTCATGATGTGCTTGGGTGACCATTCCACATTTACACCACTGTCGTGTTTGGTTGCTAACATGATAGATCTTTGTCAGTGATTCTACAACTACACTACACCTACCTAGTCTAACTGATGTTTGTATATGTTCAATGCATGCCTCTCAGCATGTATCTCATATTGATGTATGGTGCACATTTGTACGACCCCCATTATGAGGAGAATCCATTGGTGCACATATGTTTAGTGGGAAACCCAGCTTAGATGCTGGAAGGGGTTGTAGTTGTGATCGTTATTACGAGATGATGAGGGGTACAAGCGTTAGTAGCTACGGCCCAAAAAGGTATAGAGAATATTTCCTCAGATACTAACTTCATCATCAGTGGGAAGTGGTCATTTGGGACGTGTTATAAATACGCGGGTGGTGAGCTGTGTCAATGCAGCATAGCCACCCACGTCTTGGATGCGTCTCCATCGCACTACCTGTAGCACTATAAATGGACAAAGTGTGTCTCCATCGCACTACCTGTAGCACTATAAATGGACATAGTTGGCATAAGCTAAGGCATCCAATGCTTGTGAGAATATATTCCATATACTCTCAGTACACCCTCCAACCAGAATCTATCTAGATTGCCATCTAAGCTCTACACTAGAGAGGACAACACTATCATATGGTACCTATATCTTGTTTAGTATAATCAAAATTTTAACTGGCTAATGCATAAGTTGGGTACATAAGCTTTATGCATAAGCCTCATACATAAGCCGCATACATGAAGCTTATGTATAAGCTCATGCATAAAGCCTATGTATATGGCTAATGTATAAGCTCAGTAAATAAGCTTTATGCATGAGGATTTATGCATAAGCCTCATACATAAGGTGCATACATGAGGCTTATGTATTTAAGCTCATGCAGAAACCTAATGCATAAGGTGCATACATGAGGCTTATGTATTAGACTTATGCTTATGGCTAACACAAAAGGCTCATGTATGTTGTGGCTTATGTATAAGGTTTATGCATGAGGCTTATCCATAGTTTTGTGCAAGGTAGGAATGCATCGCCTTATGTATAGCCTCGTGCAGGCTATACATAGTGCAGGCTATGAATGTTTTGCATAGGCCTTATGCATAGAATGCATAAGGCCTATGCATGGACCTTATGTATAAGGCTTCTGCATTAACTGAATGCTTATGTATTAGGCCTATGCATATGGTTAATACATAAGACTCATGTATGCGATAACTTATGTATAAGGTTTATGCATGAGGCTTATGCATAGTTTTATGTAGGCTAGGAATGCATAGCCTCGTGCAAGCTATGAATGCTATACATAAGCCTTATGCATAGTATACATAAGGCATATGCATGAGCGTTATGCATCAACCGAGTGCTACCAAAGCATGCCCTCGGGCATGCTGATAGCACCCAATGCATGTCGGGTGTGCTACCTAAGCATGCCCATACCTACTGGCATGCATTGAGAGCACCCAATGTATGCCGAGTGCTACCTAAGCATGTTGATGCTGCCATGTCCTTTCTCGTCGTGCATGGGCTCCTCCAGTTTTGCAAGATGATAGGATAATAGTTGGAAAGGGGCAAGATGATAGGATAATAGTTGGAAAGGGACATCTCGGCCAGGATACTAGTCATGCATCCATCGATCACATACCCACTCATCAATGCAGAATATATCATTTTTTTCCCAGCTTGGCTAAAAATTTGAACGTATACTACTCACACACACTAGATGCCATCACTTACACAGGGGAAGACTTGAACCCATTAGCCAGAGAGTCCCAGTGCTCAAGGAAAACCGGCCTTTAGTGTATTTTCAACTGGTTGAAATTCAAATTTAATGGCAAGAATTTAACTTCATCCTTAAGAAAACCGGTGAAATTTTTACATATGTAGTTATAACAACAACTAGTAGCTAGATTTTTATTAATGAAAACTGGGTAAGCTTCAACCTTGTCCTTTTTTAGACCCGTTGAGAAAAAGAATAGTTTGTGAGAGCACTCTTAGGGACTCTTAAACTCCTTGCTTACCACAACACTAACGTGCTAGATTGGCAAGTATGGGTAATTTTTAATAATACCAAAACTATCGCTTTTTTTTTTTCACACACACCTCAGGATTTCTTTATAACTCTCCTCCTCCCTCCATCCATCCACGCCCTCTCGTTTGCAATCTCGTCACTCTCGAACGCCGTCTTTCATGTCAGCCTTGGTTTATCCAGCACCAAATCGGGTTTTTTTAGCTCTCACAATGAGGACGACTTTTTTAGCGAGGTGGGTATAGGGTAGACCGGCGTTTACTTCACCGCCATCGTCAATGTAGAGAGTGTGTGTGTGTGTGTCTGTGTGAGAGAGAGAGAGAGTGTGTGTGTGCGAGAGAGAAAACTCATTCTCACTTTTGGAACTCACTGTGATTTGATACGACGAGAGCAAAGGGGGGTGCTCATAACCCTCCCTGTATATGTGTGTGTGCGCGTGAGAGAGAGAGAGAGAGAGAGTGTTCAAACCAGCAGAGAAACTAGTCCTTCTACGTTCAGAGAAACCAGCAGAGAAAGAGGGGCTACAAATTCTTAAATATTCGAAAATCCTTCTACGTTCAGAGTTCAAACTAGTCCGCTGTTGCTATTATCTTGATTTTTTTTAATAATAAGGAATTCTTTTATCGTTTCCTTTATCAAATTCCTCTCACACAAGTTCTCTATGTACTCTTGTTGGCAGCAGCTATGCAGGTTACGAGCTAGTCACGTTTTCTTCCACGTCTATATAGATGCGCTTCTTCATCCCCCCGGCTCGACACTAAACCTCTTTTTTCTTCCGCTAACTCTCCAACTAATTGTGCCGCCGTCTGTCTCCTATACTTTTCTGGATGATAAGTCATACCTCTGATCCCCTTTGTGTTAATAGTGCCTGCAGCCATCAACCTTCCTGTTGCCATGATGTTCGCCACATGTAAATTCGCTTTACAAAAGCCATAATTCTCTCTTTCTTTTCATATAGAAATCTCTTATTTTGTTGCCTCTTGTTTTCTTGGAGATCTATACACAAGCCTCAGCTTGTCGGCCGGGACATCATTAAATTGGCCTTCCAACATTACCATAAGGCCTTCATGGCAGGTGTGTGGGTGTTCAGAAATGGTGTAGCAAAGCTTGTGAAGAACCCCCTCATTGAATCCCTTGATGGGCTTGAGTACATGCAGCAACATGGCAAAAGAAAGGCTTTGGTCTACCTTCCTACAAAGCAGGTCATCTCTTCATATGCTGATTTGGAGGAAATTTTAATCAAGCTGGGATGGGAAAGGTACCCCATGAACGATGACCCGGACAGGCTCCAATTCCACCGTGGCTCCTCTAGCTCTCTTCTTATCTCTCTACCCGCAGACTTTAGAAAGTTCAAACCAATGTACATGTATGATGTCGTGCTCAAGAATAGAGAGTATTTTGAAGTCCGGGACCTTTGAGAGAGCTGAGGTCCTTTAGAGGAATCTGGCAATATTGATCAAATCCAATCCTCAAGCTTAAGTTAATTGCCTTCGATGTAATTTCTCCAGTGGCAAATTTTAAGGTAACTCTGGCTCAAAGAATATCCTGATTTTATGTGTGGGGCAGCTTATGATTTTTGAAAATGCTGCTTTGTTTGGAGTTCGAGTGATTCTCTCTGTTTTCTTTATAATTATCTAAGCATAGAAATCTTAGACTGATTAAGTGGCAATGGGCATGCTATGTGTGTGTGTGTGTGTGTGTGTGTGTGTGTGTGTGTGTGTATATATATATATGTACACATATATGTATGTATATATATGTGTGTGTATACTATGTAATTAATTATTGCAGTACATTACCTTTAGATGTCAATTTTTCAAAAAAAAAAAAACAATTTTTAGATGAGGGTTTTCCACTTTTTTGGGGGGGAAAAAATTTTCGAACACACTACTTGGATATTGCCTCAAGTGACAGGTTAATGTATGCAATAATTTTGATTGTGTTTGTGTAAAATTCTTTTTTTCAAGGGAAATGGCTATTTATATTAAGAAATCAGAGAAAAGTTACATTAGATAAAGAGCTTTCACTAGCAAAATGTCCTTGGAGATAACTCTCTCTCTTAATCTCATTAGATCCTGAATTGCACTACACAACTTGTCATCATGTCTGATCTTTGCTCTCATGTGCTTCTGAGCTACCTTGCCTTCCAAGTCCTTCAATCTCGTTGTATCAAATGAACTTTCAGCCATATTTGCTGAGGAGGATTACTACTGAAGATGAAATCAAGTCTGTTTAACCACAACACCCAGAGCATTTTAGTCCTCAACACAAACCATAGCTCCAAAGAACAACCAAGACTTTCTCCCAAAATCAGGTTTTTCCATCCTAAGGCTAGGCCATTCCAAGACTGGATCACACAAGTTGCAAGAGTCAAAACATCTTTTGGCTAGAGGGCAGCACAGATGAAGATATGCAAGTCATCCTCTGTCTCTTGGCACTTATGACATTTCCCATCCCCAATTCTCAATCTAAATGCTAGAGAAGCTTTCTTAGGTTCTACATATTTGTTCCACAACTTGTCAAAGAGGAGGTGCCAGTGTGTTCTTTCCCACTGCAACCCCCACCTCTTATTGAGTTTACAATGTACTCGGGGGGTTCACTATATATAAAACCTCTATATCACGTGCGTTCAAGGCCTACTTTAAAAACCCATTATCTGTTAATTGTTCATGAATAAAACACACCCTTTTTCTATTCAACCTTTAAATACTCCCTTTAAATGGTACCCTTCTTCTATTCAACCTTTAAATACTCCCTTTAAATGGTACCCTTCTGTATGTAAAAAATGTGTAAAAAAGAGATTTTAAAAACTCCTTCTGTTGAACCCATGTGCTACGCTTACATATTTACAAGTGACCCCCCCCCCCCTCCCCGAGACAATGTACAGGGGAGCTCCTTTCTTGGTTGGGATGGGCAGAAGGTAGGGTTGTGTACACCACTGAAAAGATTTAGGGTGAGAAAAGTCTCTGATAGAGAGTAGCCAATAGTCAATGTGACACCATAACTTGATCCTTTCACCAATGAGCTCTAGTTTTAACATTTGAGACATTGTACAATCTTATCAGCTCTGCCTTGGATAGCCATGTGTTGTCCACTTTATCCCACAGATCCCACCAGCTGCTATTGCAGATTCCCAACTTATGTAGCCTAGGAGCAATCTCAACCTTGTTCTCATCCACTGGGAGGGAAAGGGGAGCATAGGCCACCAAATTGAATCCCTACCATGGAGCCCCTGAGTGTTACTAGGTTTTACTGAAAGGATTAAGTCCCCTTTCATTGCATTCCAGGCTGACCAGAGGGATATGACTAAAGGGCTACCATCAAGTTTAATAAGATACTTGATTCACCATAGTTGTGAGGGGCAATAGGTTTTTCCATTTGGGGTGTTCTTTAAGTTTAAACTGGTTTTAGTGTTCCTATTAATCAACCATGCCTAGTCTTATGTTGGGTTGAGGAAGCTTCTCACCACTTAGCAGCCGTTCTATCAGCCAGGTTTGTAACATCAAGGATAACTAGACCCCCTTTCCCAATTCCAATACAACACTAGTCCCATTTGACCTTGGGTATTTTCTTTAACCAAGGGTCCCTCCCACCAAAGAAAGTTCCTGCATAGCCTGATGAATTTGTTTAAGTCTTCTTCTGGAGGTCTCTAATAGCTCAAAAAATAGATGACAGAGGGGATTATGAAGTGGTTGACAACTATTGTCTTGCCTGCAAGATTAAGTTGCCTTTTTGCCACCTGACGAGTTTACTTTCTACTTTGTTGAGAACCCATTGCCATCTCTATTTCAGAGTGACTTTAAAACCCATGGGAATACCTAGAAACCTAAAAATCACACCATCTTCCAAGGTGTTGCAACTTGCACACATTAGCTAGTCTAGGGGCATGTCAATTAGTGACCTAATACCTATTTTATGATGGTTAACCACTGAGCCTAAAGCTCTTTAGTAAATGTCTAGGCAAGACTAGAAGCATCTGATACTATGCTCAGTGTTAGCAACCAATGCATTGGTGTCATCTGCAAACATCTATGTGCATAGCTATTTACCATTGGGGAGAGTGATATACCCTGCATCTCCCCTTTGACCATCTCGTCTTTGATTAGCCAGTTCACTCCACTTGCACAACAAATAGCACAAAGCAAGGGGGCTAGAGGGCATCCTTGCCTTATGGATTTGGTTAGTGGGAAGGCCTCAAAATTCACCCCATTTATATTGACCTTTGCTGATGCATTACCAAATAGGGTCCCAACCATCAGGATAAAGTTTTTGCCTGCACCCATGTGTTTAAGAGACTCCAAAACATAGTGCCAGCTTAATCTATCATAGGCTTTGTCAAAATCAATTTTAAAAAGATGTAGTCCTGCTCAGATTCTTCAGCAAATTCCATTCCCTTCCATAGCGTGATAATAGCATCAAGGATACACCTTCCCTTTATGAACCCCTTTTATTCCTATCTAATCCAATATTTTAGTTGACTGGAAAGTCTCAAAGACAAGGCTTTTCCATAGATTTTGTAAGCACGTGTTAGCATAGTATTTCCTCCAATCACCCAGGTTGTCTTTCTCCCCTTTCTTGTGGATGAGTTTGATCCAACACTCATTAATTGAGAGGGGGAGAGCCCCATAGGACATAGCCTCTTGCCAAACAACTAGTAAGGGACCTATCATAATCTCTTGGAAAGATTTGAAGAATTTTGAGGGTAATCCATCCACTCCTTGACTTCAAAGGAGTAACCCGCCAACAGCAAAATCCAGCCCATTGGAGGAAGTAATAGTCAGGCCGCCATTACCCCCCCTCCCAAGCTCCCTCTACCTCAAAGAACAAAGGATATAAGTTCACCATTCCCAATTGGAGGAAGACTTTAAGACAAAATAGGTTTGGCCACTAGAGGGCATTTTCCAACTCCTATGCCTTGCTAGATAATATCTCTGACCTAGAGGACTCTGTAGACTCACTAGAGGGCATTTTCCAACTCCTATGCCTTGCTAGATAATATCTCTGACCTAGAGGACTCTGTAGACTCACAAGAGTTAATCCAAGCCACTCCCCTGGATAGATCCAAAATTCTAGCTGAAACCAATCAAATGGATCATGATCAGTTGTCCCCTACACAACCAACAATTGATGGGCAGCTAGGAGAGGAGCAAAACAGGGCTTTCTAGTTTCTGTCTGATACAGAAAAAGGAAACCCACCCTAATGAAATGGAAATAGTAAAAGAACTAAAGAGAGTTCATGCCATGGTTGGTTCAACCACCCCACAATCTGCTTCCAAAGTAGGACCTAAAAAGATCAACACTCATAAAAAGTCAAATGAGATGCACTACTCTAAATGTTAAGGGATTGACTGACCCCTCAAATGTCTAGTTAGTGAAACAATGGCTAAGAAAACAAGGCAAACTTGACTTGATAGCCTTAATTGAAGTCAAAATCAGTGGGGCTGACCTAGAAAAAAGGTTGCACATCATCTTTAAAGACTGCACCTGGATCTACACAGCCCACTCTCAAGGATCTGGAGGAGTTTCCTTGGGTATGCATATAGACCATCAGAATGAGTTGAAGGATTTAAGGATTGACATGTATGATTAGTGGGCTGCCTTTGAACTGATTACCTTCTCCTTCATTGGCATCTATGCTAGAGGATCACAGGCTAATAGAATCAGAACTGGAGAACATTGAGAATTGTCCCTGAACTTATCATCTTAATGGGGGATTTCAATATGGTGGAATCCAAACATGATAGGTTTAGAGGTTTGGGACAAGTCATCAAAGGGGCTGAGCAAAATATTGGAGACTACAGTTGACAAAATTATGCCCAAGGGGAATTAACCAGAAAGGCAGACTGGATAGAGGATATGCTAGCAAGACCTTTGGCAACTCTTTTGTTAGGTGTGAATGCAGATTTGATGTCTCCACTTGCCTCTTAGATCATTACCCCATTATCTTACTCCTGGACAATAAAAAGATCTCTAACCAATGGTTCCATACTGATCCTGCTCCGTTCAAGATGTCGAGTGTGCAAGAGGAAGTTAAAAGAATTTGGATTGACTTCTTGAGATGTGGTCTCACTCCTGCCCTGCAGGGCCTGGAGCTTGGCCATCAAATCTACCCAATCTCTGCTGATATGCATCATAAAAGAGGAGACCAGAATTAAAAAAAATAGAAGATAAAGGCTATGCCTTAAACTAAAGGAGTTGCAAGATACTGCAAATAAGGAAGACCTTTCAGCTCAAAAGGAGGTCGTCAGTACTAGGGCTGAAATTAGGAGAGAGGAGGAGATATCTTTGCAACATGCCCTCCTTTTCTTTAGATAGTGGTGGGCTAGGAAAGCTAACTTGCCAACTCCCCCCTGAGATGTTCAAAATGCTAAAAGTCAAACAATGTAAGGATAACCTTCCTCCTCTTCATGATCCTCTCAGCTGCTTTGAGGAAGGGAATAGAACAAGGGTCTTCAAACACTTTAACATCGTTAGCAAAGGGGGAGAGATTGTTGAAATTAGAGCAATGTGATGAGCTATGGTGGATCAAATACTAGAATCAACATCATTAACAAAGTGATTAGTAAATAATTAAGATGCAAATAGCATCATTAACAAAGTGATTAGCAAATAATTAGTGAGTAATTAGTAAATAATTAAGATATAATTAGTGAGTTATTAAGATGTACTTAGTGAGTAATTAGCAAATAGCTTAATGTAGGCATGGATAATCAAAAACCAGCAAATTCTCATTAGGCCAATGCCTCAATTTATAGAGTTTACATCAAAGCATCTAATCCCACTGATTTCTCCTTGATTCACTCCACCTCTCCCAGAATATCTCCACCTCTTTTGCCTGATTCTCTCCACCTCTTCACTTTTTCCAGAATATCTCCACACTTCCTAAATCTTCTCATGCTACCCTTTATTCTCTCCCTGTAGATTCTTCTCACCTTTTCACAGGTTCTTTCACATTTAAACATCCTCTTTTACAGCCTCTAACCAAGGGCTTGTTCCCGCACACGCCCTATTCACTTGTATATTTCAACACCTCCCCTCAAGTGAATACTCTCTAGCACACTTGGACCCTATACCAAGTTTCCCTCTTACTTGATAGTCCACGACCAGTGTCTAGCACACCTCCCCTCAAGCTAACTTAGCACACTTGGACCCTGTACCAAGTTTCTCTCTTACTCGATAGCCTGCGACCAGTGCCTCAAGTCCCTAAACTCATAGTCCTTGACACTCTCTCTGTCTATGTGTCCAAGGCTTACTATAGTTGCCCGCGACCTTGACTAAAGTGCTCACACATACATCTATTTACCACGTGGCCTACATCATCGGTGGCTCAGAGGTGGTTTTACTTTGTTGGGGCAGGTTACATTGGGTTGGAGGGTCTCTCTCGCTCTCTCTCTCTCAGAGATTTTCACATGGCTCCTCACTCTTTGGAGCCTCACATCTTCTCTTGTCTTCAATCTTCTTGTTGTGGCAGCTTCTCTTCACGCGTCCATGTCTTTCTCTTCTTTCAGTCTTCTTGGGGCAGCTTCTCTTCTCGTGTCCATGTCTTCCTTCAATGCTTCCTCTAGATCTTCTTGGTGTGGATCTTCTTCTTGGAAGGAGATGTTCTTCTTCTTTCATGGATGGGGCCATGAGCTTGTCCGTCAGGTCTTCCTGCTCCATGTGAGCAGCATGTTTAAATATTTTGCTGACAGTTCCTTTAGGTTTTTGATGTTTATCTCGTGTCATTGGAAGGAGATGTTCTTCTTCTTTCATGGATGGGGCCATGAGCTTGTCCGTCAGGTCTTCTTGCTCCATGTGAGTAGCATGTTTAAATGTTTTGCTGACAGTTCCTTTAGGTTTTTGATGTTTATCTCGTTTCATTATGCAATGCAAACCCAAATTTATGCGGGAGGTCTTACCTCGTGCCTTATTCTGGACAAGGGCAGTGTCTGTTCCCATTTTTACACTAATGCAATGTGCCCAATACATAATGCATATAGCATTCATTCTTATGCACATTCCCAAATGCAACTCTGGCTGCTATGAATAATCGTGAATTTGAGTGAGATTTACAGGCATTAACCAAGGGTTAAATGCAAAATGATGATTATCACAAATTTATCAGCACAATTTTACCAGAAATTACATTAAATCAAGGGTAACCAATTTGTACGGAATGGTTGGAATATCAAACCAGCTCCGAATTGAAATATGAAGTTATACGGATCTATATCAGATACCTAATGGTTAATTTGAACCCTCAATTGCACCAAAATATAGTGATTAGCATTGATTAATCATTGATTAGCAAATTAATCCAATATTTTGTGTGCAAAAAATAGAGTATACGGGGAGTCTAGATCTGGTGCCTTAGACTTCAAATGAGATCAAATGCTTTTAAGGCCATCAATAGCAATGAGTCTAGTAGAGGATTAAGCCAATAAACATAAGATTTGACCAAACATTGAATGCTTAATCTCTGTTTTACCAAAGTCACCTGCAGATTTAATGAAGAGCTTGGATCTCACTGTAGACTTGATCAAATTGAATTCTCTCTTCACCAGCTTGTAGAGCATGCTTGAAAACACCTTGGGTTAAGAGGAATTAGAGCCATTGTAACTGAGCTAGAAGAAATCTCAAATCCCCTTCTGAAAACGATGCCTGCAAAACATGCTGCCGCCGGCGTTGTACGCTGATTCGCTTCAATTCCTTTAAGATGCTTGTAGCCCCTTGAGTCTAGTTTAAGTATCTAAAAGGGCTTGGCCTAATTTTAAGTGTGCAAGGAGAATGAACTCCTCCACTGGCTGGGGGTACAGAGGTGAGTTGAAACCTAACTAAAATTTTGATTAATTTTTAATTATCTACTAATCCTAATTAATTAGATAATGGGCTCATAAACCTGATGGATTCTAGGCATGGCTCTAATACCATGTTGAAATTAGAGCAATGTGATGAGCTATGGTGGATCAAATACTAGAATCAACATCATTAACAAAGTGATTAGTAAATAATTAAGACGTAATTAGTGAGTAAATAGCAAATAGCTTAATGTAGGCATGGATAATCAAAAACCAGCAAATTCTCATTAGGCCAATGCCTCAATTTATAGAGTTTACATCAAAGCATCTAATCCCACTGATTTCTCCTTGATTCACTCCACCTCTCCCAGAATATCTCCACCTCTTTTGCTTGATTCTCTCCACCTCCTCACTTTTCCCAGAATATCTCCACACTTCCTAAATCTTCTCATGCTACCCTTTATTCTCTCCCAATAGATTCTTCTCACCTTTTCACAGGTTCTTTCACATTTACACATCCTCTTTTATAGCCTCTAACAAAGGGCTTGTTCCCGCACACACCCTATTCACTTGTATATTTCAACAGAGATTTCTAAGGACCAGCTCAAATGCATTGCCATCATAGGGCAGGCCAGAAAACCAACTATTCCAAATAGTATATCTAAATCATTGGAAAACAATATCTCAAGAGAGGAAATAGGTAAGGCTAAAGGTGAGAAAAACCCTAGGTGTTGATGGCATGCCCTCTGAATTCTACAAGACCTTTAAGGATATATTGATGTCTCCTCTATTAGCTCTGTGGTGCAGGAGGTTGTGTCTTTTGGGGCTCTTCCCCTATCAATCAATGGGGGTTGGATTAAACTTATTCACAAGAAATGTGAGAAGGAAGACCTGAGCAAATGGAGGCCCATTAGTGTGTTAAACTGTGTATATAAAATATTTGCAAAAGCCGTAGCTCTGAGGCTGTCTAGTCAGTTGAAGAACTAGATCAGACAGGAACAAAAGGGCTTCATCAAAGGAAGGTTCATCTTGGATGCCATAATCAGTTTGTGGGAGGGCATGGAGTTTGCAGAAGAATCTGAATAGGATTACATATTTTTCAAAATAGATTTTGATAAAGCCTATGATAGGCTCATTTGGCACTATGTATTGGAATCCCTTAAACATATGGGTGCACATCAACACTTTATACAGATGGTGAGTACTCTATTTGGCATTGGCACTGCTAGGGTCAATGTCAATGGTGTGCTCTCAAAGGCCTTCTCCCTAACTAAATCCATCAAACAAGGTTTCCCTTTACCCCTCTTCTCTATGCTATTGCTACATATGGTCTGAATTGGCTCATTAAAGATAGGATGGACAAAGGAGAAATGAATGGCATTGCTCTTGCCAATGGTAGACAGTTATGCACCCAAATGTTTGCTGATGACACCAATGCTATGGTTGCTAACAATAAGAAAAGTATAAGGTGCTTCTGGGAGCGTTTGGAAATTTGTTGCACAGCCTCGAGCTCTATTATTAACCACAAGAAAAAAGGTATCAGGACTCTTATTTTGAAAAGCCTCCTGATTGTGGGGCTGAACCAAGATGGATGCAATACCTTGGAAGATGGAGTGATATTCAGACTTCTGGGCATTCTTATGGGTTTCAAAGTCACTCTTAAACAGAGATGGCAATGGGTGTTAAGCAGAGTAGAAGGCAAGCTCACCAGATGGTAGAAAATGCAACTCAATCTTGGAGGTAGAAAGATGGTAATCAACTACATCATCCCCTTTGTCATCTACTTTCTAAGCTGTTGGAGACCCCCTAAATCTCATCTACTAAAAGTCATAAGGCTGTGTAGGAATTTCCTGTGGGGAGGGGACCCTTGGATTTAAAAAATCCCTAAAGGTAGGTGGGACTGATGCTATTTGGAAACTAGCAAAGGAGGTTTAGGCCTTCAAGATGTGACCAACCTTGCTGATAGATTGGCACCCAAATGTATATTGAGAAGTTTTCTCCACCCCTCTGAAGACTGGGCATGGGTGATCAATAAGAACTCTGATCAGTTCCAACTCAAACAATTCCCCAAATGGAAGAACCTTTTCCCAGTCACACAATCATGACAAGTAAATTTCTGATAAAACCTACCGGTGACCATCTTGTCTCATCCATTTGGTCTACTTGAAATGCTGTAAAGGTTGACCTTGTCCTATCTGAGAAACCTAGTAACACTTGGGGAACCACGATAGAGATTCCCTTTGGTGGACATGCATTCCCCTTCCCCCAGTTAATGATGCTCAGGCCAGGAGTTCTCTTAGGATGCACAGGATTGGCATATGCAATTGGTGGGATATCTGGGATAGGGATAACAAGACTTGGATATCCAGAGCTGAACTAATCAGAACTTTTAATGTATCCAATGCAGAGCTTGACCTTATTAGGGAAAGGATCAGTTTGTGGAACCACTCAGACATTTGGTTGCTCTCAATCAGAGATCTTCCACACCCCAATGCATTCCATTGGAAGATTTAGAATGGTATGCTCCCCATTCCCCCCCAAAAGAGTGCTCCCCCTATTCATTGCAAACTAAACAAGAGATGGGGAGTATGTATGGACAGATCTCAGTGGTACTTTCTTTTTGGTAAGCTATGGAATAAATATGTGGAGCCTAAAAAAGGTTGCCTAGCCTGGTTGATTATGCATAGAGCTATGTGGACACAACAAAAAGCCCTCAAGTTAAATATTGGGGATAGAAAATGTCACAGATGCCATGATCTGGAGGATGACCTGCACATCTTCATACATTGTCCTCTTGCAAAAGAGTGCTTTAATGCTTTGGCCAAATGCATTCAGAGTTGGAATGGATACACCTTAGGCTGGAAAAACATGATACTAGGAGAAAGCATTGGGTGCACCATGGAATTATGGGCTGTCTTGAGAACTGAAATGATATGGTGTCTTTGGTTACATAGACTTGAGTTCATTTTTAACAGCAACCCTACTAACCACATCTAGCTGTAGCTGAAAAGAGAACTTGATTCATGCAGGTGAAATATGTATACAAAGGAGTTTGAAAAGATTTGGACACCAAATTAGATCAACTTCATAGAAAAGCTAAAGATAGATAGGTGGATTAGCTGAGTCATGCAATTCAGGAGCTGATTATGATGAAAGTGAGACAATCATTTCCAAGGATATTTTTCTTATTAAAGTTCTCTATATGTTGTAACTTTTCTTCTAATTTCTTAATATAAGCTACCCTTATTTGGAAAAAAAACATGTTGTGGAGGCTGCAAGTTGGCATTAAATTGGAGGAGTAACAAACGTGGTGGTGTGCATGAGCTGCGTGAGGGTTGCGGTGTCCTTGGAGGGTAGCGACTCAGCGCAAGTCCTCGACTTTTGAAGGGCTACAATATACTTTACCTTCTTGAAAGAAGGGCTGAAATAAACCTTTTTTTTTTAAAGATCATTTTTTTACATACCCTTCCAACATTTCATAATTCTTATTCTATCAATATGCATGTCTTAAAATAACAATTTTAATTTTTTTATAATTGACAAAAGTAGTTAAAATTGAAAAGAATGATTCAACACTATTCAAGTGACCGAATACACATAAAGGTGTAAAGAGAGAAGGTTTTTAATCATTTGAAAAAAAAATAGCATTACAACTCATGTAACTTTTGAGGTATTCTTTCTTTCATACTTTTCCACACCTCAAATATTCCATCCCAATCCACATCTCCTATGTTGTGGAGAGATGAAAGTGAGATAAACATTAGCATGTCAAGAGTTTTCAAGGCCAAACAACATCTTCCTGTGCTTTTGATCTTGTTTTGCTTAGAAAAACCTCTCTCACATTTTGCTAAACTAGTTGGTAATGTCACAACATTTTGCCACAACTTGTATAGTGCAGGAAACATTTGTTGTCATTCTACTTCAGATCCACATTGTTGCCATGCATCAATAAGTCCCAGAGAAGGATAAGACTCATATAATGTGGAAACAAATTTAAATATTTTCAACTCACATTGCTTTTGAACAATGATAGGAAGTGACCCCACTCCTAATTTGTCAATAAATCTCTTGAGGAATTCCCTTGCTTGTTGAATAAGGCAAAGTCATAAAAGCGCATCTCTAAGTTGTGTATAAGCCTTTCAAAAAAGGCTTTAGCCAATGATATTGTGTCATTTTCACCACCTCCTGTCCCACTTGTAATTAAGAAGAGATGCATACTGAAGTGCAGATAGTGTGTTCTTCCTTCTTTATCTTTGTATGCAAGAATTCCATGTTTAATAGTTACACACCAAGAAGATAAAAACTCTGAGTTTGAGCCAAACCTTTTGTCATCACAATATCTCTCTCTCAATGGACTTGTTAGGGCATATACATCTCTTCCTATAGTTGTTACGTCCACATTATCTTCTTGAAATTTCATACTTAGTAAGTTCACCTCTTTTAATATGTCTGTCAATAAGTGAATAACAAATCGCAATTGGAAGATAGTAGCTTTCTTATACATGATGGGGTACTTCTTCTTCCAAATAGTAAGCAAAACAAGCATTATTTTCACCAACCTACATATAGCAATAGTCAAGTTAGTAAAAAATCCAGAATCTATACTAATTATTCAAATAAAAAGCTTGTATAACTAGTTGAAGCAAAAAAAAGGATAGTACCTTCTCATGACTTTGCCTCTCGATAGCCATCGAATACCATAACTTCATATTGCCTTGTCACAAGAACACATCCATTAGCTTGCTCAACTCTTCTCTTATCAAACATGAATCCCCTAACCATTCACTGACTTTATTGGCAAACTGATCCACACATTTAAATTCGACAAAATGATCACATGTGTCTTTGATTGCAAGTGCTTCCCTATGAGCAACACAATGGACACCAATAAGATGTCCAATCTCCACTCTAAGCTTTGTAACAAGACCTGCATTTACACCCACCATGGTGGATGCACCATCCGAGTGGTAGTTGCATACTATGCAATACTTCTTTCACCCCTCTAAATAATGTATCTTCTTTGCCATCTTCCACACATATGAGTTTCACAAATTTTGTTGCACATTTTCCTTTCCCACCATTTGTTAAAAAGGAAATATAAAGAATCAAATGCTTCTCATATCTCCTATCCGAACTCTCATCCAATATAATTGATATACAGGACTTCCATTGATTTCTTCCTTCAATCTCTCCCAATATAAAGAATATGTTGCTTCAAGAAATTGTTTACCAGCTTTGGGATTTATATAAGAAGAGTATTCATTAGCAAGAGGCATATGAGGATTTTGCATATACATGTGAAATAAGCATTCATCTTCAAAAGCCTCTAGTGACATATCTTTCTTTGCAACATGATACATATACTGCATCACGCTTATAATTCTATTTTTCTCCCCATCAATCAACAAATCAACATGTTTCTCAATGACTTTTGATGCATTTGTCCAACACTTTTGCTTTAAAACGGCTTGCTTATGTTCCTCCAATGATTCATATGAATTTGTAAAGCTTGTTTTTGGATCGTTGAACTACCTTCATTTGCAAAAATTATTTTCATTTGACATTCGGTGCAGATTCTACACTTTACTCTTTCTTTCCTATCTTCACCTTTTTATGGATAGGCCCACTTAAATTGTATTTTCCACATGGGTAAAAAGGTGTGCTTGTAAATTTTCTTACCCTGAACTTTGTCATTGTCACCATCATTGTTGTTGACATTATTGCTTGATACACTTGAGTTGCCATGTGATCATGCATTTTGTTGCCACATTGACACACCAAGCATCGAATGTAAACTTAATTGGTTTGTATCCTTCTTAGGATGCCCCATTACCTATATAGTTAATAAAATAAAAATAAAATTGATTAGTATGAGAGAGAGAAAGAGAGAGAGAGAGAGAGAGAAGAATATGGTTTATGTGGATAATCATTAAATCAAATAGCATGTTTTCAAAACTATTACCTCAGAGGTTAGATCACCACAAGTGACAATTGAAACCTGGAAAAAAACAGTTAAAATAAACAAATCATTGTAGAAAACTTTTTTGTAAAATGTATGGAAATATCATGATATTAATTACCCATATTATGAAATAATCTATTTTTATATCATCTAAGTTTTTTTAAATAATTTATTAAAACTTTTAATAAATGCTTACTTGGGCCACCCTGTCTAGAAATGCTGGGTGGCTGGAGCGTTGTTGGAGAGATGTGAAGGAGGAGATGGAAATGCAATAGGGCGCACAGCTGAGGTGGGTGACCAGTGAGCACAATAACAGGAGGGCATACCATCCAGAAAGGGAGGGCAGGATTTGGTGGGTGACGAGGAGCCAAAGGAAGACATAGCCGATGAAGACGTGGAGGGCGCCTAGCAAGAGGGTAGCCCAGTTGGGTAGGACCTTGCGGAGGAAGCCTGCACAGCAGGCCAACGGTGTCACCGAGGTCCTTGGCCACACCAACAGCCAGTTGACATGGTGCTAGTTGTACCCAAGCTCCGACTTGAGAACCCCCAAGTACATCCCGAAAATGTAGGCGATCCCCGCCGTGGCCTCCGTTTTACAAATGCTAGGTAGCTGGTCCGCTTGATGCTGAGAAGTGGGCGAAGTCGGGCACACTGGGCAGTGGGCACAGTGCACAAGCGAATTTCAAAATGAGTATTTTGAGTTGAACTCTCTAGACTCTGAGAATGGGCATGCGAAGGATGCCACGCACAGAGGCAATTTCAAGATGGATCGTGGGATTCTTCACTTGCCACATTGCCACACACGAACGAGCCCAAAATGAGCATTTTATAGGAGAAAAAAAGGCACCAACATTTGCAGAATTTCAAAATACACCGCCACGCCCAGGATTCAAGAATCAAGAATCAGTCTGCAGTGCCCAGTGCCAACGTAATTTACTTTAAAGGCTGGCCTACTAGTAACTACGGTCACCAGTAAACCGGTCTACAACCTTAGAGTTAGAAGTTAGAACCTAGCTAAATTAGAATTTGGCTAAGTTGGCTTATTCAAGTTTCATATATATATATCTATATCTATATATATATAATACTATGATTTCTTATAGAAGGGTAAATTTATGTATCATCCTTCTTTTGATAATTTAAAAAACACCTTGTCCTTCCTTTTTGAAGGGTACTTTTAGTTTTGATGTTTTATTTGAAGGTCATGTATCAAATGATCCTTCTTGTGAAGGATTAGACCCCCTTGGAAAGGTACTGCAATCTTCAAGTTCTAGGGCTGCTCAGCGCCTTCCTGCATGTGAGCAGGAGCGTGCGCTTTTCGCACCAGTACCAGCACTTTAGTGCTCGAAAAGAAACCCACGATACTACGTAATTGCACCCCGATCACCAACCCCAGCCAAAAAAAAACCTCCAAATTTTTTTGAGAGATTTAACCTTAAAAATTTGAACAGGTTTAAAATTCATAACATATATTGGAAAGTATGCAGATGAAAGTTTCTTCACTTGTAAATTAAAAACATTTTTTCCAGAGTACTGGTGCTATAACTCTCGTGTTGGGGCACTTCATTTTCACCAATTATGAAGGAATCCTTACATTCCTTTTCACCACTATTAAACCCTGAATATAAGGAAGAGTTTTTTAAAGCTTCCATGTGGAGTTGAGGAGGTTTGGGTAGAATTTGAATTTGGAGTCTCAAAAGACATGCTAAGCACAGGTTGCCCACTAGTATATATTAAAGACAACATCGATCAATTCCTATATCTCCACTTTGAACCGACCAATTTTCACTCCGGTAGTTTTTCGAGGTGACTTCCCAAACACTTGTGTTGAGCAATGTCAAAAATATTTTTTTTTAAACAAATGACCTTCATGTGCAATAGGTTTTAGGTTTTTATTGAAAAAATGTATAGGCTTACCGATTGTATAACTAAAATTCTCAAATTTTCAATCTTTTAAATTCAAGGCCACGCAAAATTATAACAAGTTTTTTCCTCGATTTGAACTGTGAAAATTACACTAATGGATAGTTTTTTTCCTCGATTTGAACTGTGAAAATTACACTAATGGATAGTTTTTTTTAATTTAAAAGACAATGGTGCGGAGGACCAAAAATGAAAAAGTTACACAAGAAAATAAAATACATTTCCAAATGAATTCCATATACGTTGCCATTTTTCTAACGCTTTTGCCAAAACTTTACTGTTTGTTGAAAGGTTGGCAACATTTGAAGGTGCTTGCTATTTACGGGGACTTTTTTACTCCAATTAAGGTCAAGCACGTGTGTGCCCTGGTTATTATTTATTCTCCTTCAATCGTGCATGTGGTGATGAATAGGATGATACGAATTCTGGATATTTAATGCGCTCCCATTTATGATCGCACACAGCATGATGGGAGACAACTAAACTCATTTTCTTCTCTTCTTTTTCTTTTTTCAACGGTACAATAACCCTTTTAACTTTTTGGGCTGTGATCTCGACGTGAAGCTTCATTTAATTTGGGGCCAAGAGCAAATCCTTCAACACGCTCTGTGATCAAAGGACCATTCGATGTGAGAGTTAGTACCCTTTCTCTCATGATTCTTCTTTTTCTTTTTTTTCCCTTTTTTCCTTTTTTTTTGGGTTCTCTCAGTTCACACATTCAACGAAGCGAGAGTGAGAGAGAGTCTAATTACCAACTTAGCCACTGACGGCACCTTTGCCCTCGGGCTTGATAAAGATTTTGTGTTTTCTACAACTTGTAAGTAGTCATGTTTATGATATAGGTTCTCTACATGCATGACCAAAATATCCCATTTAGTGATTAACAATAGAAATAATACGTGATAATCATAATAAAGAGTTTGTGTTTTCAATAACTTCTACCTCTCCCCTCTAAATTTTTTACCTCTCCCCTCTAAATTTTTTCATTTAATCACCACCTCTACCTATAACTAAAACTACAATGATGTGGGCTTCAAAGCCCATTTTAACCTTTTTTTAAAAGACTCCTTAAAACTTGGGTTTCAAAAGGAGGCAACCCCACGTGGGTTTCACTTGATGACAAGGTATCTTGTAACCTTTTTTTAAACGCAACCCCACGTGGGTTTCAAAAGGAGGCAACCCCACGTGGGTTTCACTTGATGACAAGGTATCTTGTAGGACTTCAATTTTAAAAACTAGGTACCTTGTAGGACTTAAACATTAAAAATAAAGGTACCTTGTAGTCTGTAGAACTTAAATTTAAGAGAGAGAGAGAGAGAGAGAGAGAGAGAGAGAGAGAGAGAGAGAGAGAGAGATTCTCTCACTTACCATCACTTTCATGAGCCATGCTTATGCTTAGGCTCTTGAAATGCATGGCATTGGTGGTGGGTAGTGCCACCCCAACTGGATCCCGAGCTGGTCCACTGGGATAGAAGGTCACATTTAGTCAACATTGGCAAAATAAGAAGAGGGATATGACAATCATGATGAAGATTTCATCTTTTCTGACTTCTACCTCTTCCTTCTTCTAAATATTTCAAAAAAAAATAATCATAATTTTTCATTCATATGTAGTTCCTTTGCAAGAAAAAACCATTAGAAGAAGATAACCCTTCATTATGAGGATATAAAAACCACCTCTATCTAATCATACTAAATGGTATGGGCTTCGAAGACTGTTTTTACCCTTCAAAAGAATCTTTTAAAAAAAGAAGGCCACCCAAAGTCTTGGGGGGGTCACTCAAAAATATGTAAGATAGTATGTGAGTTCAACAAAAAGGGTTTTTTTTCTCTTGTGGAGTTACATAAAATTTACATACATAAGGGAACTTTTAATTAAAATGGTGAAAATTTTTGTACTACAGAAGAGGTACTTTTATTATAAAAAGTGTTATAGAAGGGGTGTTTTCAAAATTCAAAAATCCGTTAAGTAGGGGTTCTTTAAATATCCCTTGAACATATGTGCTACATAGGGGGGTTAACATGGGAGCATGGGAACATGCTCTAGTGGGGTTTATTAAGAGACTAAGGTTTTGTAAAAGGGGAGGAGAAGGGTGTGTGTGTGAATGGACTTATGGTCCACTAGCTCACCTATTTAAAGGTGGAGCTAGAAGGCATTTTTGGTATGGAGTAAGAAGCCTAGTTGTATTTTGAGCAACTTAATAAGCAAGATATTTTCTTGTATATTGTGAGTCTCTCTCCTCCACATAACGATCTAATATGAGCACCACAAAATTCTATCATGGTATCAGAGCTTGGCAAGATTAGGTCACTTTTGTGGTGTAGAATAGGTCATTTTTATCCCTTTTTCTTTTGTGGAGCTGAACCTCCTACCAGTGGAGGAGCTCTAGCAACTCGTGGAGGCAAGAACTCGGTGTGCTTTCATCTAAGAAAATGTAGAGGAGGTCTGGGCGCTCAGCTTCATACAAGCAATTGGCGGATTACTCCTCTCTCAGCCCGCGGCATTGCACCTGGTTCAAAAGGGCGCCCGTTTTTCTACGCAGCTGCTGTCGTATAGCGATTTGCCGTCTGCAGAGCAGCAGGTGATTATAAGCTATGAGAGGTTAGGGCTTTTGAAGCCCATAACCTCAAGGTCTTGCAGTCCAAATTTTAGCCCTAATGGCTGCTCCAAGCATTCGCTACAGTGAAAAAACCAGGTTGCTCCCCTTGAAAGCCATTGAAGCTTCCATTAAAGCTTCAAAATCAAGCTTCTTTTTGCTGTAATCCTCTCCTCTTAGCTCTAATACTAAACCATAAAATTTACCATCTTAATCTCCTTTTTATGCAACATCCTTGGCTTGATTAAGGGTTGTTGCACTCTCATAAACCTTTCTCTTTCTGCTTAAGCAAAAACATCACAAATTTTTGGTTTTTTTTCTTCTTCATACATCAGCCCATTACTCTCTAGTTATCTCCTTCAATACCCAATGTCAAAGGACAACACCCAAATTAAGAAGCTCTCAGGAAAAGGCTTCCACACTTGGCAAGTCCTTGTCAAGTACAAGATGATGTCCAAAGGTTTTTGGCCATTCATCTTCGTCACTAAGGTTATTGATCGAACTAAGGCTGAAGATATTGAAGATGATGAGAGGGCACAAGCCATCATCATGCTTCATCTTGATGAGGCTTTCATTCACCATGTGGACTAGCTTCTGATGACTGCAAAGGAGAAATGGGATGAGCTTGATAAGTGGGAAAACAAGAGACTTGACATTCTTATTTAGGGCTCTTGTAGAGAGTTCCAAATTGTAGGTGAATGTGGGAGTGGGCTTGAGAATAATCCCACATGGGAAGTTTTGGGAGTTTTAGGAGTTTTAGTATAAATAGTGGCTCATTTGAGAGCTCACACACACATTGGGATAAACTCATGCTTGAGCTCTCTTGAGACTAGCTCTCCCTCTTGTTCATAGAGGTGCAAGCTCTTCTCTCTCCCCATCTACACTATTGTATGAGCAATGCTCTTATAATTCAATGCAATGAGATGATGTTTTTCTCACTTCTCATCTCTATTCTCTAGTCTGCATGCTTCTTTGTTGATGCTTGTGGATTCTCTATTAGGCTTTGTGTGGTAGTGGATTCAAGCTTAAGCTTCTCCATAGCTTGTAGCTTATTCATGGCAAGGCATTGCTTGAGTAGTGAATGAGAATGCATGTTTATTTCAAGTTCCATTAAGCTTCAAGGTTTGTGTGCATGCTAGGGAAGTAAGTGCTTGAGAATGAAGTATGCTTTGAGCTTGTGTGCTTATGAGTGCGCTTGTGTGTGCATTAGCTTAGCTTTCTTCTTGTATTGGATGTATGAATGAGTGGGATGATGAGTGAATGAGCTATCGCAAGATTGAGCTTGTGTGTGTAAAGTCTATGTCAAGGTAGTGGTGTCCATAGCATTCTCTCCCGAAAGGGATAAGCTTCCATGCACCTAACCGGGTTGAATCCCCTAGCAATAAAAGGAGTGTTTATCATTCCATTGGAGAGCTAGGAGCGTAGTCTACTTGCCCATATTGCATCTGAGGTCGTTTCGGGCTCCGTTTTTGCATTTTTAGTTCTGCACAGGTGTTTTCGTCATTTTGTGTAGAAATTTTGACAGTGCAGTTTTCTGCAAAACAGGCATACGTACTCTATTGTGGACCGTGCTACATAGCACGAGTTGTTTTCTATTCAGTCTTTGCTTCATTACAAGTAGCTTTTGCATCAGTTTCAGTCAGTGGCCATAGCTAATAATAGCAATGATGTATTTCGCATGTTATCTGCTGATGACAAATTGGATGGAGACAGCAACTACCCACTTTGGGCATACATGATGCAGCATGTTTTGGTTGCAAAAGGAGTGTGGAACATTGTGCAGGGTATGGATGTATATCCAGGTTCTGTGGATGTAAGATCTGTTGAGGATGTTGCAGGTTCTAGCAGCTCTACTGTTGCTGCTGTTTTACCCACTGCTGAACAAGCTCGTTGGGATGGTAAAGATGCACAGGCTCATGCCTTGATTGCACTTTCTATCAAACGTAACATCACCCCACATATTCGTTCAGCTAAAACAGCAAAACAGGCTTGGGATATTCTAGCTGGTTTGTATGCAGGTCGTAACGAGGCAAAAATCTCTTACTTGTGTAAAGAGCTAGAATTGAAGATTATGCAGGAAGATGATGACATGAATGTTTTTGTTGCTGAGATTAAAGATCTCAAAGAACAGTTGATTTCTGCAGGTGAAATTATTCCTGATCATTCTCTTGTGTAGACTGTTCTTGATGCTTTACCTGAGACATATCAGACTTTTGCTTCCACGTGGAGACTTCTTATTGAGGACAGACCTGATGCTGTCAAGTATGATACTGAGTCAACAAGCTCTTGCAAGAAGCGCAGTCCAGGCAAAACAGGGCCAGGCAGCGTGCAGTTGATCAAGTATTTATTGCTGCCCAGCAGCAGAGAAGAAGTGGTAAGGCAGCCCCTTCCACTGTTTCTTCTCCTATTAGTAGGTCTGCAACTTCTTCTGCTTCCACAAGTAGCAACAAGAAGGCTCTTGATGAAGGCAAGAAAAAGACCAGGTGCAACTATTGTAAGGTAAATGATCATGTCATTAAGAATTGCCCTAAGCTAAAGGCTAAAGAGGCAAAGAAGAAAGAGTCAAATGCAGCCACAATAGCGGATGCTTCTACAAATGCAGATTCTGCAAATGTTGTGCAGGATACAGAATGGGCGTTTAGCGTGTATTGCCAGTATGACCCATCTGTACATGATGCATGTTTGGCAGTTTCTGTTGACTCTAATGTATGGTATTTTGACAGTGGTGCTACAAAGCACATTACCTCGCATCGTGATATGTTCACTTCTCTTGAGGCTGTCTCTAATGGGAATACTGTCACATGTGCCAATAATGCTTCTTACCTAGTGAAGGACATTGGTAAAATTATGCTTACTACTGCAAATGGCAGCTCTTTCACACTTTCAGATGCTTTGTATGTGCCAGGGATAAAGAAGAATCTATTGTCTGTCTCTGCACTTGCTAGACTTGGACTTGTAGTCAAATTTGTGGATGACAGATGTACTGTTCATGATTTGACTTCTGGTGATACGATTATTACATCTGGCACCTTGTTTCGTGGGCTGTATAGGCTCAATTCTTATGACAAGTGTGTGGAAGATTCAGCAAATGTAGTTTCTGATGAAAAGGCAGTTTCAGATGATGCAAAACTATGGCATGCTCGTTTTGGTCATCTGAACTTTGCTAGTTTGCTGCGTTTGCAGAAATTTGATATGGTTGCTTCATTGCCCCCTCTTGAGGCACCATTGAAACATGTTTGTGAAGGCTGTATTTTGGGCAAAATGCAGCATTCTACGTTTCCAAAAGATGGTTCTGTGCGGGCCACTCGCAAATTGCAACTTGTACATAGTGATGTATGTGGGCCTATGCAAACTCCGTCATTTGGTAAACACTTGTACTTCGTGACTTTCATTGATGATTACTCAAGGCATGCATGGGTATATCCACTGAAGGCAAAGTCCGAAGTGTTTTTGTGCTTCAAACAGTTTTTTCTTATGGTTGAAAATGTATCCAATTGTACTGTGGGCACCCTCTGTTCTGATCGAGGGGGGGAGTACTTGTCTAAAGAGTTTGATGCATTTCTGGCTAGTCGTGGGATAAAACACCAATGTACAGTGCCATATACCCCTCAGCAAAATGGTGTTGCTGAGAGGAAAAACAGGTCACTTATGGGAGATGGCACGATGTATGGTCAAGAGAGCCAAGCTTTGCCATATGCATTTTGGCTTGAGGCTGTCATGTGTGCTACATATGTACTCAACAGGTGTCCCACTAAGGCCTTGCAGTCTATTACTCCATACGAAGCTTGGCATGGTAGGAAGCCTTCTATTGGCCACTTGCGTGTCTTTGGTTGCTTGGCCTATACTTTAGTGCCTGTGCAACAACGCAGGAAATTGGATGATAAGGCCGTCAAATGCATTTTTGTTGGTTACAGTGCTGAGAGCAAGGGTTACAGATTGTATCATCCGCAGTCAAAGCGTATCTTGATTAGTCGAGATGTTGATTTTGTGGAAGATGCTGCGCAGCCTTTGTTATCATGTACCAAAGAGACAGGTGTGAGCTCACGCGATGTATTTGATACATTGTAGTCCTAATGAGGCAAATATTCAACCTATGCAGATTTCAAATGACATCATAGATCAGCCTATTTCTGATGCAGATTTACAGGATGTAATTTCTGAGGATAGGGCTGAAAATGAGCAGGCTAGAGGTATGTCTAAATGGCTGGTGCAAACCTTCCGTGATAGTAAAATTGATGCACCTATATCTAGTCGTACTCGTTCAGGTTTTCAGCATGCCTCTTATGCATCAGATTGTTATGCTTTGGCTGTGTCTAGTATGTGTGAAGAGGAAGAACCTCTTTCATTTGATGAGGCACAAAAATCAAAAAATTGGTTGGCTGCAATGCAAAGTGAATATGATGCTATAATGAAGAATGGTACATGGTCTTTGTGTGATTTGCCTATTGGTAAAAAGGCCATTGGATGTAAGTGGGTTTTTAAGTTGAAACGAAAGCCAGATGATGGCAGTGTTGATCACTATAAGGCTAGACTTGTTGCAAAGGGTTATGCTCAAGAAAAGGGCATTGATTTTGATGAGACCTTTGCTCCTACTTGTCGTATGACTACCATTCGTAGCATTTGTGCATTGGCAACTCATAATGGTTGGAATGTACATCAGTTGGACATAAAGACTGCGTTCTTGAATGGAGATTTGCATGAGGAGGTGTATGTATCGCAGCCTCATGGTTTTGTTCAAAGAGGGCAGGAAAACAAAGTGTGTAGGTTGAAAAAGGCTTTATATGGTTTAAAGCAAGCTCCACGAGCTTGGTATAAAAAGATACATGCATATTTTACTGCACATGGTTTTCAGAATAGTCCAACAGAAAGCACTTTATATGTTAAATGTGTGGATGATGTACATCTAATCATTGCTCTCTATGTCGATGACATGATGCTCACAGGACCAAATGAAAGTCATATTGGTGATTTTAAGGCTGATTTGAATGCCTCTTTTGAGATGTCAGATTTGGGGCATTTGCATCATTATTTGGGGATACAATTTAAGCAATGTGATGGAGGTATTGCTTTGTGTCAGACAAAGTATATTGAGACATTGTTGCAGAGATTTGGCCTTGAAGACTGCAAGCCTATTTTGCTACTCCAATGGAGACAGGTTTGAAGTTGAGTCTTCATGATGCTGGAGATCACTTTGATGTCACACTCTATCAGACAGCTGTTGGTTGCCTCATTTATGTATGCATTACGAGGTCGGACATTCAGTTTGCAGTCTCACAGGTGAGCATGTTTATGCATAGCCCAGGGTCTCAGTATTGGAAGGCAGTTAAATGCATCTTTCGCTACTTGAGTGGCACCATACATCTTGGGTTGTTGTTTTATCCCAAGGGGGGATCGTTGCCGCCAGATTTACATGCTTTTTTGGACTCAGATTGGGCTGGTTGCTATGACACAAGAGTGTCCACAAGTGGTTTTTGTTTCATGCTCGGTAGCTCATGCATATCTTGGTTGAGCAAGAAGCAACCTACTGTGGCTACTTCTAGTTGTGAAGCTGAGTACAGGGCAGCTTTCACAGCTACGGTTGAGTGTGTGTGGCTCAGACGGCTTATGGCTGACTTGGGTGTTGGACAGGAGTCTGCCACCTCTATCTTCACTGACAGTCAGAGCGCATTGGCAGTTGTGAGAAACCCAGTTTTTCATGCTCGCACAAAGCACATTGAGGTGCATTATCACTATGTCAGGGAGAGACTCTCAGCAGGAGAGATCAGCTTGGCCTATGTGCCAACACAGGACAACCTCGCCGATCTTTTCACAAAGGCGTTTCCTCGTGAGAAGTTCGAAGCTTTCCGCAAAGCATTGGGCTTGCTCCCCTTTGTGGACTGATCTACTTCAGGCATGGCACTCCCCTATACATGAGTGCCAGCTCTCGTTCACACCATCACTCCTCCCAGGGGAGATTTGTTGCCATATATATATAGGCAGTGATGTGTGTGAACACACTTAGGACCGCCGGGGCACTTTTTCCCTCTTTAGGAAGTTTTTTCCCTCGGCTTGTATATACGCCCATCCTTCTAGGGCTAACTTATCTTTTGTACATTGACACAATCTAATACACTGTGTGTTGTGTGCATTCTTGCTTCTTCTTCTCCAAGCTTTGTGTGCTTTCCTGCAACCCTAACTCCAACTATGAAGTAGTATACTGAGCCTATGCTAAGTCAAAGATGCCAGTTCAACACTAATAAATCTAAGATAATTATGTAGTGGCAGACTCTTGATATTGCTTAGTGTTAAGGTTTAATATTTTAAGCACAACGGCGACCATCCTGGATTAGAGAAGCATTTCTCTTGGTGCCTTTCTGTCCCTTTTTTTTGGGTTGTTTTTTGGGACAGGGCTCTCTTCAAGAGTATGTTTGCGTACTCGCGGTATGGCTATTCCTTGCTACACAAGGCATTGGTCTGGGAAAGATATAGACCTCCCTCGCCTACCATGAATAACAAGGCAATAGGCCACAAACATATACACTTTTCTTTTATTTTTGTCATGCCAATTTTTGTTATGGAAGGTTTATTAGATTGTCCCTAAGCAATGTCCTAGTAAGGGCAAGATATCCACTGATGGTCCTATGATTAATTTAGTCTCTTTGTCCTAGGTCTGGAGCTCTACCTTTAGCACAAAACACTAATTACTTGGTATTGTTAAACGGGTAAAAACAATTACGGTCAAACTTCCACTATCAAGTCTAAAGCCACTAGAATGCTATCTCTACTCTAGACCAAAGGAGATGCATATTGCCATTCTTAGTAAAGTGAAATTTATAAACAATCAAGCAACAAGAAAAATACAGAAAACATTAGAGATTGGCATGAGCACCTGTTTCTGTTAAAGCGCTGGTTGGTGAAGAATTGTTTGCAGTTGATTGTATGACTGTCAGTTGCGTTACTGAAGCGGAAGATGTAGTTTGGTGCTTGTATCTGTTTTATTCCGACAAAACAAACTAAACAGAAAGAAAATTAAAAGGACACAAAATAAAAAACATAGGTGCTAAACACCGGATTTGGCCGAGGGGAAAAACCCAATGGGAAAAAGTGCCCTGGCTTCTAGTTCTTATTAACAGAGTACAAGTGCTAGTTTTGCACTAGGGGTGGATGTATGTCTACATTCTCAGGTGGATGGACATCAATAGCTTCAGGATGTAAAGACAACCCAGAACGTAATCCTACCCATGGAGAAGATGGCAAGGGAAGAAGTGCATCTTCACTAACATATGGTATGGGCACAGTAGGAAGGCTAAAGAGGCACCTATGGTTTTGAAACCGTTCTAAAGACTCACTCACATTGAGCCAAAACTGACATGTAGATTCATGGGGAAGAAGAACCTGCAAAATGGGAGGGGTTAGCAAACGAAGGGTTTCCTCGCGCCATGTTTGAGCTCTTTCCTCTTCCGGGAGTCTTTGTTGGTTGGGTCCATGTTGCGGCATCATAATTGCCCAGAGATTATGTCGTTGAGGTGTGACCCCCATGATCTCTTGCATCATACCAGTGCCATAGCGACGGAAGTATGTGCGACACTGCCAACATATATGGGAAGCATTCCCCAATACCATACGAGCACAGTCGCGGCAGTGTGGAAACGGATGATGTTGCTGGTAGTATAACTCCACAAATTGTCTTCCACAGCAATCCTCACCCACTGGGGCATAAAAATATCCGGAGTGTATCTGAAAAGGTGCAATGCTGTAGGCCCCTTGATGGTCAAGGTGAGTGCTATCTAGGTCCAAAGATGGACTGCATGTGTCCAGCCAAGTCTCCATTTGGTTATTCTACACAACACATAAGGGAGTGTTTAGATTTTAATGCAAGTTGAACGAAGAATGCTAGTATGTACAGGCATGACGGAAATAGAGCTAATAGATTCGATAGATGAATTGCCAAAAAGTAGCTTTTGTAGCATGATAGCTCTTTCAAAAATGAGTTTGTTTTTGGATGTAACATTATGCAAATTGTTTGTGGGTGTTGACGTATGGCATAGGTTCCTTTTTGTTGGACTCTTTTTGGTACCCCTTTCAGAGTACGTGTAAGAGATTGAAGTTTAGTCGGAGGTGAGATTTTAGCGATAGGCATAGGAAATGCATTGGGACAAATAGGAGGAGGTGTGAAGGGAGATGTTTGAACACTTCCGAGCTTTGGCAACCATATGGCAGCTGTGTTCTTGCCATCCCATTGGGCTTTCAAAATTTTCTTTGGTCTTCAAAGTGCCCAACTCTAACACCTATGCCTGTAGACTTATGGTTGGTAATGTAATTTGATTAGGGAAAGAGTAGAATACCAACGACATTCCAAATAGTTGGAGTTGTAGGAAGAACGCTCTTTCCTTGATAGTTAGGGAGTCTACTTGTGTAGGAGCCTGATTGAAAGTTGTCGGCTTTGTAAGACAAACTTTAACATTGCTTGTGTTTTGAGGAATAGACTCTGAACTTGATTCGGTTGCAATATCCTCCTTTTGATGTGTTGCCTCTGAGATAGAAGTGAGTAATGGTACCCACTTGCCTTTTTCTTCCCATGTCAGTTTGGAGTATCCCTTCCTGTTCGAGACCTTCTGATGATGTCCGATTGACACGTCAGCTTGTGTTTCCACCTGAACTCTTTCAGGCTTGGTAAGGCTTGGTTTCCAGTATTGATTTGGTTTCTGTAAGTGAGGTGGTATTGACTGCTTTTGTTCCTGAGTAGATTCAGGAACATAATTATGTTTTGCTGCAGTAGTCCCTGCATTCTTTTTTGGTAGCCACAAGGTAGTAGCACCCTCATAGTAGCCTTGTGCTTGCAGAACCTTCTTTGGGATCCACCGTTGTTGAGTGGTCTTGTTGGAGGTGGAACTGTTGGTTTTGGTGAACCTTCTCTTTAGCTTTGTATTCCTTGGATGTTCCTTGGCAGCATTGGGTCTTGCCTTGCGAGCTGCTTTAGGTAACCAGATTTGAATTCTAAGTGCTTCCCCCCTTCCGTAGCCTTGTGCATATAAGAGAGACATTGGCACATGCCATTCTTGAGTATTGTCATTGTCATTATTCACCCAAATCATTGGATCTTTTGAGGATGTCTCTATCACAGTAGGGATGGTTTCCACCTTTTGAAAAGATGGGAGTGCCGAAGCACTTGATCCTGTAAGGTGAGTAGAATTTACCAACAAGGTGTATTGTCATGAGTTCCAGTCTATACCGCATCTAGTGGTTTTAATCCATGATCTGCCTAGAACAACATCTACCACTGCTTGGCTCTTGTTAGCAACATAAAAAGTCACGTGCATGGATTGATCCTAAATGGACATATTAATACAGCACTTGCCTAGGGCTGGGGTTTCATCACCAGAGAAACTCTGGAAGTTCAATGATGCATTGGTGAGCAAAGGTTGGCCTAATGATGTCTACGCTTCATAAGACAAAACATTGCAGTCAGCTCCCGAATCTATAAGTGCAGGCGCTGCAAAGATTGCTCTTTGAGTAGGGATCCTTACTTCAATATGAAAGGGATCTACAAAGTCTTCATCATCATTTAAGTGGATGGCCATGATAGCTGCCTTGCGGCGCTCTCGTGCTAGTGCTACTCTAGCGTTAGCTTCTTCTTTTGTGCTTGACTTTGTAACAAAGCTTGAGCTTTTTTATGTGTCTGACTAGCATGTATGCGTATCAGCATATCATCTGTTAGAGGTTCTTTATAGCGCTTCAAGCGGCTACCATTGATGAAGTTAGTCATTGGCTCTCCGTCTAAGGTTTCCAACCTTACTGCACCACTTGCACTAAGCTCGTTGATCACAAATGGACCAAGTCCTCGCATTTTCAGCTTGCGTTTTTGTTTCTTCAATGTGTAAAGCAACACTAGATCACCTCTCCTGAAACGACCTTTCTTCACATGCGTATCATGCCAATGCTTTTGGCATCGTTTTTCAGAATACATGCCAATGATTGCCAATAGCCTGTCTTCATCTAGCCTCTCCAATTCATTGATCAGTGTAGAGAATTCATGATCCGTCCATTCAAGTTGTTTTGCAACTCGAAGTGTAGGTACAATAAATTCTATCGGAAGGATAGCGTCCAATCCAAAAACTAGATTGAAAGGTGTCGTGCCTATGGACGTTTTGTAAGCAATTCGGTAAGCCCATAGAACTGAGTGAAGTTTCTATTCCCAATCTGTTCTATGTCCCTCAACAATCTTTGTAAGCGTAATGCAAAGAGTCTTGTTTGTGCTCTCAGCTTGACCATTTGCTTGCAGGTGATAAGGCGCTGACCTCTTATGGATGACCATAAAGTCTTCCAAAAGAAAGGTAATGACTTCATTGATAAAATGCACACCTTGGTCACTCACAATCTCAATAGGTAAACTGTAGCATGTAAACACATGTTCATATAAAAACTTTGCAGTGGTCCTAGCATCGTTTTTTACTGTGGTTTTTGCTTCTACCCACTTCGTAAGATAATCTGTAGCTACAATGATATACTCAGCATGTGTATGGCGTGCTGGTGGTTTAATCGGTCCCACGAAATCCCCATTTTGCAAAAGCTCTAACCCCCATAATTGGTCTCAATGGCATGTCCTCATACTTGGTAGGAGGTTTGGCTCTTTGACATTGATCACATCATTTGACATACTCTGTTGCATCATGAAAAAGCATAGGCTACCATAGTCCTGACCATAGTATAAGTTTGGTAGTTGTTTCTCCACAAAAATGTCCACCCCCAACTCCTGAATGTGCATGACTCAATACAGTAAGGTAGTCACTCTCACAAACACAAGTCCGTAGGTTTCCATCTTTGCCCCTTTTGTACAGCTGGCCTTTCAATAATCTGAAAACTCGCTGCTTCTACCTCTATGGCTCTCTTTCTATGCCTAGGCATTTTATCGTCCGTATGACCCTACGTCAAATACTTCACAATGTACGAACTCCAATTGGGTGTTGTTGAAATATAAAATAGAGTCACATGAGAAATGGGTTTCTTTGTTGCCAAATTTTACAATTCCGTACATACTCTTCTGTATCAGCATGAAGTGTTGGCCACCAATGTCCTTCCCACAAAACTCTTTTAACCGTATCCTTTCCAGAGACATGTCTGCCTCCTAAGCTCACGTGGACATATGAGATAATCTCATCATATTGATTAGGGTCAGAACATAGACGGAGTATTCCATCTTTTCCCAATTTATACAATCGTCCAGAAAGACGCTTATAAGGAGCACAATGCTCTAAGGTCATTATCTTTTCATTGGTGGGACTAATAGAGTTAACAAATCCTGTCGTTAAAACTTGAATGATGGGTTCTGCCCATCTTGGTGCTGTCTCAACCAAGAATAGAGTAGCGTCAAGAATATCATCATCTACACCAATGGGTGCTTCTCCTGAAGTTATCCTGGAAAGATGATCAGCCCGCTGATGCATTTTTCCCTTCTTTACCGCTACTTCAAATTCAAATTCAAGTAGAATAACAAACCAACGTACAATACTTCCGGTTGCACATGGTTTGTTCACATGGCTTGTTCACAAGGTAAAGCAAAGCTTGATGATCTACGAAGAATGTAAATTTGTTGGCCAAAAGGTAATGCCAAAACTTCTTCACAGCATAGATCATAGCTAAGCCTTCTCTTTCCGTGGTGGTGTAATTCTTTTCAGCACTATTCAACTGGCGGCTAGCATATGAGATTGGAAAGTCCATTTTGTTCTCGCCTGGTTGAGCTAAAATACAGCCAATTGCAAAAGTCGAAGCATCTATATGTATGTGGAATAAATTATCCCAATCCGGTGACCTGAGAATAGGTGCCGTCACTAATGCTTTCTTCAGCTTTTCAAAGGCTTCTTCACAATCCTCTGTCCATTCAAATACAACAAGGAGTGAGACAATGGCCGTGCTATTTCAGCGTACATGTAGATAAATCTACAATAGTAGCCACAGTGACCCATGAAAACTTGTACCCCTTTTGCATTGTAAGGTCTAGGTAGCTCAACAATAACAGCTATCTTTTCTGCATCCGTGGATATACCATTCCTAGACACAATGTGGCCTAGAATCTTCCCTTGCCTAACCATAAACTTGCATTTATCGGGGTTAAGGCATATGCGATACACTCTGCAATTCTCAAAGATTTTTTTGAGATGCTCTATGTGTTCTTCTCTGTTTATGGAATGCACACACAAGTCATCCATGAATATTTCAAGAAATAATCGCAGGTATTCTTTGAACGCATGGCTCATCAGCCTCTAGAAAGGTAGCTGGAGCGTTAGTCAAACCAAATGGCATGACTCTATATGCAAACACTCCCCATTCTGTAGCAAATGCGGTTTTGTGTTGATCCTTGGGATCAATAGATACCTGGTTGTAGCCCGAAAATCCATCAAGAAAACTGTATGCCTTCTTACCAACTACCCTCTCCAATACATGATCAATGAGTGGAAGCGGATAGTGGTCCCGGACAGTAGCAGCATTTACTTTCTTTAGATTGACACATACTCGTAGTTTTCCATTCTTCTTAGGTACTACCACAATCGGTGAAACCCATTCTGTATGTTCAATCTCATAAATAAATTCAGCAGCTAACAGCTTGTCAATCTCTTCTTTGATCTTTTTGGCAAAATTATCGTTATACGTATAAGGACACTGCTTGGACGGCTTGGCATCTTCTCGCATGGGGCTGATCTTTGGATCTACCCCCTTAAGGTCTTTGTAACTCCAAGCAAATATATCTCGATACTCTCTTAGAGTAGAGATTAGCAATTCTTCCTCCGCTTGGGTTAAGTCTGTGGCAATCCACACGTTACGTGGCCCTTCGCTTGGTTCTGCCAGGTCTATTTTCTTGGCGTCCTCAGGGCCATCATAGGAAACTCCTGGTTCCTCAGGTTTCTGTCGAATAGGTTGTTGCAAGACTATTTTCTGATCTTGTATGGTGAATTTCTTGAAGTTTGAGGGGATATTTGTGGTATCCTCTTCTTCCTTTGAGTCATCACTCATGGAAGACCATGCTGCTTTTAGCATTCTCTTCCGTTCTTGCACTAGAGCTTTACGCTCCACTCTCGTCATGGTGCTTTGTTCAGTCTTGACTGAATGCACTGAAGACTTAGATTTTAGCTTCGGTCTCCTTTTCCTCTTCTTCTTTGGGTTGTCACTCTCCTTCTCGTTTAGCTTTTGCACTAGTTGAAAGCCGTATCTCCATTTTATCTCGTCTTTGATGCAATCATCAGCTCCCAAGTAGTACAAGTACTCGTTCTTACCTTACTACAAAGGTTGGAGGTGGAATAAAGTCTTCTTTATCCACATCTTCTCTTTCTTTTTGTTGTTGTTGTCTCTTTTCCTTGACTTTCTGTTTGCGAAACTTCCGGTGACTTGCAAAACTTACATTTCGGTTTATCACTAGGAATACTCAGCAAGATCTCTTTGCCCTTTAACAACAATCTTATCTTTTCTAACTCTGATTCAGGGACTATGGCATCTCATCAGAATCCTTCCCATCAGAGGATTCTAAGCATCTATCCTCATCTCCTTCGTCAACTGAACTGTACTCAAGAGGGGATACTTCCTCTACAAATACCATATCTCCTAGCAATAATGATTTGTTTGCTTCATACCTAGGGGCTTCTTGAGGTTCCTCTGCATAGATTGGTCTTAGCATTCTTACAGGAATAATGTCATACCCATCTGGATCACAGAACTGTGTTTGCCTTGGCAATGCACAAGTGTCTATGGTATCTAAGACATGGTTCCATTCTAAGGGATCTATCAAGTTCTCAGGAAAATGTATAGGGATATACGCCTCATCCGTCACACTTCTGTCTATGGTAACATTTCCAGGTTGCAAGTCTCGACAAGATGCTCCACAGATCCATAGATCAGCTCTTCCTTCAGACATAGTTGCTCCTGATGCTTCTAAAGAAGCGAAATCAAACTCATCCACAGGAGAGTGCGTCACATCTCGATAAGCATGGTTTTTCAGATTCACCCTCGTGGTTACATTTTCATGTCTGAGGTACAAGTAATTGTAACCCCAGTCTTGAATCATTTTGAATTGGCGCATGAATGGCCTTCCAAGGATCACTTCGTAATTTGTGTTCTTGCCAAAGTCTACGATAGCAAAGGTACGTCCGTACTCAATGCCATATGACTTGACTATAATGTTCTCAAGCAATCCTATGGGACTCTCTAGATTTTTTTTTGCCAATTGCAAACTCATCCTTGTACTTCTAATTGCACGTTTTCCCCACATTTCCCATATAGTTTTTGTTGCTATACTCACCCCGGCTCCGCTATCTAGAATAGCTATAGATTCAATCTTGTTGATCTCCACAGGAAGCGTAGTATTTCCTTCATCATCCTCACAATGCTTGCCAACTTTGTTCACAGGAACCGGAATTGTTTGCTTAAGCATTAGCTCAGAAGCCTTTGCCTTCAACAACTCCTTAACCTGGATGTTCTGGTTCCACAATCCTTACTCAGTTAATTGTGTAGCCACTTCTCCCCACAATCTTGGCCTAAGCTTTAAGAACTCTGCGAGTGGAATGGTACACGTAACTGGTGCCGACATTAAAGCTTGTAAACTCCCTATGTCTCGTGTCGTGTCATTGATGGTACTCGCATGATTTGGCTATGTGCTTCGTACAGTCCTAAATATGAGGGCAATGTCTTGCATGTGAGCTTGTTGCTCCGAGCTGAGACAAGTGTCTGAGCATCATCTGGTAGAGATAAAGCATCTAATTCTTGAACCCTTTGATTCGAGAATTCTACTATAGAGAACGGTGGTGACTTGTCAGAAGATGCTAGATCCTCAACTTGTTTTTGCACCGCTTCCCACATCTCCCTTGCTACTGCTTCCTCTATTTCAAGAATTTCATCTCCAAAATCCGCGGTAGTCAATGGTTTTGACTCGTCTGCATTGGTATGAGGTAAATCATCTCCTTCAGGCATTTCTAGGAAATGTAGAGATACAACTTCACTTCCCTTTTCCATGCTTGGCATGGCTTCTGGTATCGTCTCTAAGTTAGGCTTCAGAGAAGCAGGTCCTCTTGCGTACATAGGTGGTGGGCCGTCTATTAGAGTCTGAGTATCCCTAATCAATTGCTTATGGATAACCAAGTTGATTGTCTCTTCACGAGGGTTGGGATATTTTTGCAGCTTCTTAGGCAGCTCAGTCAGAGCTGTGATCCTACTATTATATGCTTGAAGCGCTGCATCTAAAGGCTCATACACCTTGTCCACAAGGACTGATCCTCCTGAGCTTTCCTCAGACTCGGATGCTTTTTCCTTTTGCTCATTTTAAGTTTTCTCTCCGATTTGTTTCGTTTTCAACATTCCTTCTAGCTCTTTTGGGATAGAGTTTCCTCCATCAGAGCTCTTCTGCTCCTTTGACTTCTTACCCCCCTTGCTGCGTGGTTTACGTCGAGTTGATTTCTTTCTCTCTTTTCCATCTTTGGATAGAACCTTAATCTCAGAGGGTTTCTCAACAACCTCTTTGACATTCTTTTGCGCTTGGGCTCTAGCCAGTCACTACTCTTAGCAACACTAGTTCGTTCTCCTCCTCAGATGTCATGGTGGGTGATGGAATCACTTCAACATAGTTGAGGGGCGCTTTAGCTTTTTGTGCTGCCGGATCCGCAGGCTTCAACAAGCAATCCTTTGGTAGATGGTCAAACGTAGATGTTGTGCCTATGTTAGCTAAGAGGGGTCGTTTCTTGTTTGGACATTCTCTCGCCCAATGTGGCCCACCACATTCGTAGCATGGTCCTGTTTGTTGCGTGGGGTATAGTCTCTTTGTAGGATATGGTCCTGGATAACCTTGAGTCTTGGTTGGCTGAGATCCTATAAGCATCAAAGAGCTTGGGTCTCCATTAAAGTCATGAACTAGGCTTGGTCCGGTTGGGTTCTCAAAGTAGGGTTCGACAAGAGGATGCTCCACTTCGATGTAGTATGGTTGAGGGCTAACCATCTCCATACCTAATTCAGGATTCTCATATTCCACATATCTAAAGGAAGCTGTGCCAGGTGGAGGAGGTTGAGCTCCTAGCACCGGCCGTGCTTGCTCTTGAGCAACTAAGGTTCTCTCATGGTTCACAACTTGCTGTCTAGGTGCAAAGTTGGCTGCTTGTTCCCTTTGTATCCTTGCAATGTGATTGCAGTCCGAAGTCACATGTGTGTAGTTCCATTTACAAAGCTGGCACCACTTCTTTGTTGGTTGATTGCCAACCAATGGTGAGAAGGTTGGTCACTGCTCGGTTTTATGGCTACCTCCACATCCTCCACAGACATAGGGGCCTGTAGGTACAGTATGCATGTGTGATGGTTGGGGTCAGTAGGAAGGTCTGTAGTATTGCCCCATCTTTTTCAATACTATCTCGACAATCTGATCTGGATTAACTAATGGCACACTAGAGTCAGAGCTCTTCCCAGAGCTACGTTTATCATCCGGATGATGGTTGGGGTCAGTAGGAAGGTTTGTAGTATTGCCCCATCTTTTTCAATACTATCTCGACAATCTGATCTGGATTAACTAATGGCACACTAGAGTCAGAGCTCTTCCCAGAGCTACGTTTATCATCCGGATGACTATCTTGGTTTCCCATGCCAGTCATATCAAAATTGTCATCGTAATCCATGGCATCCATGCAACACTCATTGAAGATGACATGCTTCCTTGCGTACAAGTGAGCGTGAAGCGTCTTGTTTCGTAAGCCTTACAGGAAGATAGAAATTAATCTTCCTTGGCTTGGCTTCTCATCGTCAGGGCATCGATTGATGTACTGCTTTAGCCTATTTACACAATCTCGCACAGATTCTTGATCTTTTTGCTTAAAAGCGTAAATTTGAGCTACCGCATTGTGCTTAATTCCCATTTTTGAAAATGCAGCTATAAAGCTCTTTTTCAGCCCATCGAAAGATCGCTTTGCCTCAGGCTCTAAAGTCTGAAACCATGATAAAGACTTACTCTGTAGCGTCAAGCCAAATCCTTCGATTTGTGTATGCATATCCGTGACTTGCTCTGCATGTATAGCTTGCTTAAAAGCTACTATATGGTCATATGGGTCACCGGATCCGTCATACTTCTTGACAAGCTTTTGCAGCGTAGATGGTCTCAGTTTTCTAGAATATTCATTGTCATGTCTCCTATATGAGTCTCGGCCTCTAAATCTAGGCTCTTCAAATGTCAGTTCACTTGGTCTATGGGGTTCTCTTGGAGGTACATATCCACTTGCTCGTGGTCTTTCTTCTCCCCTAGATTCTCTAATAGCCCCGGGTCTCCTCGTAGGCTCAATCGTTGTGTTGTTCGCATGGAAGGTGCTGGTCGAGCCACACTTGGGATTCTAGCCCATGGTGGTGCTAGTGTTTCTCCTCGAAAGGCAGATTCATCTGGACATGCCGTGTCTAAGGTAGACACCTCAGTGAAAAGGGGCCTTCCTTTCCATGTCATTTCCCTAACCTCTGGCCATTCAAGGGTTCTAAAGTCGTTCCCCCATCTATCATGAACACGCTTAGTGAAACATTCTAGATACTCTACAGTTATTGTATGTGTGACTGGAAGCTCTAAGCTCGGGTGCTTAGTGGTTGCATAGTAGGTTTCTACCACATCCCTATACACCTCTTTAATTGGGTCGTCTTGATAGATTTTAACTACTGGAATTTCTTTTACTATGTCCCATGGGTTTTTCTTGGTCTCTTTTTCTTTTCCAGCTCTTTCTCTATCCTCCCAATTCCTGTCGGAAAACAATTCTTCAAGTAAAGAAATGGGCGTACCAGGTCTACGCGATGTTCCTGGCACATTTGGGTCCGAGGAAGCTCCTTCTTCTGCTTTGCTTGTGCGCTAGGTTGAAGTACACCCAAAGCATCCACTTGTTCCGGATTTTTGGTGACCTCGTAGCGTACTCCATTTCTACCCATGTACATATCGTCTTGGTAGTTTACCCATGGTGTTGGTTTAAATGCAGAATGAATGTCTGCAATTTTAACAACAAACCGGCTGATTGGATCTTTGTAGATCTCACCGCCATGCGCGTTTGTATACAAGAAATGGAGTCTCATGTTGTCAATCAACTCCCCATCTGGGATTTCAAATGGATTAGTAGAATCTGCCATACACATGGGTGTGGATGGTCTATTCATGCCAAATGACTCATTTACGTCCATTGAAATATCACTCTCGGTTCTTGAGAGGCTCTCTTTTGAGACTCCAAAGATGTCTCGAGAATGCTCTCCAAGTTGCCAACAACCGATTGAGTGCCGCTCCCTTGAGTGGTTACCCTAGATGGTGCACTAGTGTTACGTTCCCCTAGTATTGTTCCCGAGCGTAGATGCATATGCTATTTTTAGCTCGTAGCAGTGTCCAGTTTTTTTTTTGAATTTTTGATTTTTTTATTTTTATTTTTATTATATATATATATATATATATATATATATATATATATATATATATATATATATAAACCCTACCTAACCACTAAATGCAACTAACATGAATATGTGTGTAGATACATATTTTATTTTATTTTTTTATTTTATTTATTTTTTAAATAATTACATAAAAATACGAATTATGCTAAAAATACTAATTATGTAGATTACACTAATTATGCAAAAAATTTACAATTTTTTTTTAAAAAATACAGAATATGCAAAAAATATGGACTGCAAAGAAAACACATAATTTACAGCTTTTTTAAAAATTATTTTTATTTATTTTTATTTCTATTTCTATTTTTTTTTTAAAATGCAGAAAACATGAAAATTTATATGCGAGAATAGCAGATTTTTTTTAAAAAAATTAAAGATTAACAAAAAAATAAAATTAAAAAAATAAAAAATAAAAAATAAAAATACTACCCTTATCTTATCGCTTGTGATTCGCTTGTGAGTTTATCCCAATGTGTGTGTGAGCTCTCAAATGAGCCACTATTTATACTAAAACTCCTAAAACTCCCAAAACTTCCCATGTGGGATTATTCTCAAGCCCACTCCCACATTCACCTACAACTTGGAACTCTCTACAAGAGCCCTAGATAAACTCATGCTTGAGCTCTCTTGAGACTAGCTCTCCCTCTTGTTCATAAAGGTGCAAGCTCTTCTCTCTCCCCATCTACACTATTGTATGAGCAATGCTCTTATAATTCAATGCAATGAGATGATGTTTTTCTCACTTCTCATCTCTATTCTCTAGTGTGCATGCTTCTTTGTTGATGCTTGTGGATTCTCTATTAGGCTTTGTGTGGTAGTGGATTCAAGCTTAAGCTTCTCCATATCACAAGCGATAAGATAAGGTTAGCAGAAGGTGCCGAATCACAAGCGATAAGATAAGGTTAGTATTTTTATTTTTTATTTTTTATTTTTTTTATTTTATTTTTTTTGTTAATCTTTAATTTTTTTTTAAAAATCTGCTATTCTCGCATACAAATTTTCATGTTTTTTGCATTTTTTAAAAAAATAGAAATAAAAATAAAAATAATTAAAAATATTTTTTTTAAAAAAGCTATAAATTATGTGTTTTCTTTGGAGTCCACATTTTTTGCATATTCTATATTTTTTTTAAAATTTTTATAATTTTTTTGCATAATTAGTGTAATCTGCATAATTAGTATTTTTAGCATAATTCATATTTTGTATAATTATTAAAAAAATAAATAAATAAATAAAATAAAATATGTATCTACCCACATATTCATGTTAGTTGCATTTAGTGGTTAGGTAGGGTTTATATATATATATATATATATATATATATATATATATATATATATATATATATATATATATATATATATATATTAAAAAAATTAAAATTAAAATAAAAAATAATTAAAATTTAAAAAAAATAGACACTGCTACGATCTAAAAATAGCGTATGCATCTACGCTCGGGAACAATACTAGGGGAACGTAACACTAGTGCACCATCTAGGGTAACCACTCAAGGGAGCGGCACTCTCGGTTGTTGGCAACTTGGAGAGCATTCTCGAGACATCTTTGGAGTCTCAAACAGAGAGCCTCTCAAGAACCGAGAGTGATATTTCAATGGACGTAAATGAGTCATTTGGCACGAATAGACCATCCACACCCATTGGTATGGCAGATTCTGCTAATCCATTTGAAATCCCAGATGGGGAGTTGAATTGACAACATGAGACTCCATTTCTTGTATACAAACGTGCATGGCGGTGAGATCTACAAAGATCCAATGAGCCGGTTTGTTGTTAAAATTACAGACATTCATTCTGCGTTTGAACCAACACCATGGGTAAACTACCAAGACGATATGTACATGGGTAGAAATGGAGTACGCTACGAGGTCACCAAAAATCCTGAACAAGTGGATGCTTTGGGTGTACTTCAGCCTAGTGCACAAGCAAAGCAGAAGAAGGAGCTTCCATCGGACCCAAATGTGCCAGGAACATCGCGCAGACCTAGTACGCCCATTTCTTTACTTGAAGAATTGTTTTCCGATAGGAATTGGGAGGATAGAGAAAGAACTGGAAAAGAAAAAGAGACCAAGAAAAACCCATGGGACATAGTAAAAGAAGTTCCAGTAGTTAAAATCTATCAAGACGACCCAATTAAAGAGGTGTATAGGGATGTGGTAGAAACCTACTATGCAACCACTAAGCACCCGAGCTTAGAGCTTCCAGTCATGCATACAATAACTGTAGAGCATCTAGAAGGTTTCACTAAGCGTGTTCATGATAGATGGGGGAACGACTTTAGAACCCTTGAATGGCCAGAGGTTAGGGAAATGACATGGAAAGGAAGGCCCCTTTTCACTGAGGTGTCTACCTTAGACACGGCACGTCCAGATGAATCTGCCTTTTGAGGAGAAACACTAGCACCACCATGGGCTAGAACCCCAAGTGTGGCTCGACCAGCACCTTCCATGCGAACAACTGCTAAAGGACTAGTCTTTCCAACGATTGATCCTACGAGGAGACCCGGGGCTATTAGAGAATCTAGGGGAGAAGAAAGACCACGAGCAAGTGGATATGTACTTCCAAGAGAACCCCATAGACCAAGTGAACTGACATTTGAAGAGCCTAGATTTAGAGGCCGAGACTCATATAGGAGACATGACGATGAATATTCTAGAAAAGTGAGACCATCTGCGCTGCAAAAGCTTGTCAAGAAGTATGACGGATCCGGTGACCCATATGACCATATAGTAGCTTTTAAGCAAGCTATACATGCAAAGCAAGTCACGGATACGCATACGCAAATCGAAGGATTTGGCTTGACGCTAGAGAGTAAGTCTTTATCATGGTTTCAGACTTTAGAGCCTGAGGCAAAGCGATCTTTCGATGGGCTGGAAAAGAGCTTTATAGCTGCGTTTTCAAAAATGGAAATTAAGCACAATGCGGTAGCTCAAATTTACGCTTTTAAGCAAAAAAGATCAAGAATCTGTGCGAGATTGTGTAAATAGGCTAAAGCAGTACATCAATCGATGCCCTGACGATGAGAAGCCAAGCCAAGGAAGATTAATTTCTATCTTCCTGGAAGGCTTACGAAACAAGACGCTTCACGCTCACTTGTACGCAAGGAAGCATGTCATCTTCAATGAGTGTTGCATGGATGCCATGGATTACGATGATAATTTTGACATGACTGGCATGGGAAACCAAGATAGTCATCCGGATGATAAACGTAGCTCTGGGAAGATCTCTGACTCTAGTGTGCCATTAGTTAATCCAGATCAGATTGCCGAGATAGTATTGAAAAAGATGGGGCAATACTACAGACCTTCCTACCGACCCCAACCATCATACATGCATACTGTACCTACAGGCCCCTATGTCTGTGGAGGATGTGGAGGTAGCCATAAAACCGAGCAGTGTCCAACCTTCTCACCATTGGTTGGCAATCAACCAACAAAGAAGTGGTGCCAGCTTTGTAAATGGAACTACACACATGTGACTTTGGACTGCAATCACATTGCAAGGATACAAAGGGAACAAGCAGCCAACTCTGCACCTAGACAGCAAGTTGTGAACCATGAGAGAACCTTAGTTGCTCAAGAGCAAGCACGGCCGGTGCTAGGAGCTCAACCTCCTCCACATGGCACAGCTTCCTTTAGATATGTGGAATATGAGAATCCTGAATTAGGTATGGAGATGGTTAGCTCTCAACCATACTACATCAAAGTGGAGCATCCCCTTGTCGAACCCTACTTTGAGAACCCAACCGGACCAAGCCTAGTTCATGAGTTTAATGGAGACCCAAGCTCTTTGATGCTTATAGGATCTCAGCCAACCAAGACTCAAGGTTATCCAGGACCATATCCTACAAAGAGACTATACCCCACGCAACAAACAGGACCATGCTACGAATGTGGTGGGCCACATTGGGCGAGAGAATGTCCAAACAAGAAACGACCCCTCTTAGCTAATACGCACAACATCTACGTTTCCACCTATAGAGAGGTTTTGCCAAGGGTGTAGCATTGACCATCTACCAAAGGATTGCTTGTTGAAGCCTGCGGATCCGGCAGCACAAAAAGCTAAAGCGCCCCTCAACTATGTTGAAGTGATTCCATCACCCACGACATCTGAGGAGGAGAACGAACTAGTGTCGCTAAGAGTAGTGACTAGAGCCCAAGCGCAAAAGAATGTCAAAGAGGTTGTTGAGAAACCCTCTGAGATTAAGGTTCTATCCAAAGATGGAAAAGAGAGAAAGAAATCAACTCGACGTAAACCACGCAGCAAAGGGGGTAAGAAGTCAAAGGAGTAGAAGAGCTCTGATGGAGAAAACTCTATCCCAAAAGAGCTAGAAGGAATGTTGAAAACGAAACAAATCGGAGAGAAAACTCAAAATGAGCAAAAGGGAAAAGCATCCGAGTATGAGGAAAGCTCAAGAGGAGCAGTCCTTGTGGACAAGGTGTACGAGCCTTTAGATGCAGCGCTTTAAGCGTATAATAGTAGGATCACAGCTCTGACTGAGCTACCTAAGAAGCTGCAAGAATATCCAAACCCTCGTGAAGAGACAATCAACTTGGTTATCCATAAGCAGTTGATTAGGGATACTCAGACTCTAATAGACGGCCCACCACCTATGTACGCAAGAGGACCTGCTTCTCTGAAGCCTAACTTAGAGACGATACCAGAAGCCACGCCAAGCATGGAAAAGGGAAGTGAAGTTGTATCTCTACATTTCCCAGAAATGCCTAAAGGAGATGATTTACCTCATACCAATGCAGACGAGTCAAAACCATTGACTACCGTGGATTTTGGAGATGAAATTCTTGAAATAGAGGAAGCAGTAGCAAGGGAGATGTGGGAAGCGGTGCAAAAACAAGTTGAGGATCTAGCATCTTCTGACAAGTCACCACCGTTCTCTATAGTAGAATTCTCGAATCAAAGGGTTCAAGAATTAGATGCTTTATCTCTACCAGATGATGCTCAGACTGTTGTCTCAGCTCAGAGCAACAAGCTCACATGCAAGACACTGCCCTCATATTTAGGACTGTACGAAGCACATAGCCAAATCATGCGAGTACCATCAATGACACGACAACCTCATCAGGAACGAGACATAGGGAGTTTACAAGCTTTAATGTCGGCACCAGTTACGTGTACCATTCCACTCGCAGAGTTCTTAAAGCTTAGCCCAAGATTGTGGGGAGAAGTGGCTACACAATTAACTGAGCAAGGATTGTGGAACCAGAACATCCAGGTTAAGGAGTTGTTGAAGGCAAAGGCTTCTGAGCTAATGCTTAAGCAAACAATTCCGGTCCTGTGAACAAAGTTGGCGCATTGTGAGGATGATGAAGGAAATACTACGCTTCCTGTGGAGATCAACAAGATTGAATCTATAGCTATTCTAGATAGCGGAGCAGGGGTGAGTATAGCAACAAAAACTATATGGTAAATGTGGAGAAAACCTGCAATTAGAAGTACAAGGATGAGTTTGCAATTGGCAGACGGAAATCTAGAAAGTCCCATAGGATTGCTTGAGAACGTTATAGTCAAGTCATGTGGCATTGAGTACGGACATACCTTTGCTATCGTAGACTTTGGCAAGAACACAAATTACGAAGTGATCCTTGGAAGGCCATTCATGCGCCAATTCAAAATGATTCAAGACTGGGGTTACAATTACTTGTACCTCAGACACGAAAATGTAACCACGAGGGTGAATCTGAAAAACCATGCTTATCGAGATGTGACGTACTCTCCTGTGGATGAGTTTGATTCCGCTTCTTTAGAAGCATCGGGAGCAACTATGTCTGAAGGAAGAGCTTATCTATGGATCTATGGAGCATCTTGTCGAGACTTGCAACCTGGAAATGTTACCATAGACAGAAGTGTGACGGATGAGGCGTATATCCCTATACCTTTTCCTGAGAACTTGATAGATCCCTTAGAATGGAACCATGTCTTAGCTACCATAGACACTTGTGCATTGCCAAGGCAAACACAGTTTTGTGATCCAGATGGGTATGACATTATTCCCGTAAGAATGCTAAGACCAATCTATGCAGAGGAACCTCAAGAAGCCCCTAGGTATGAAGCAAACAAATCATTATTGCTAGGAGATATGGTATCTGTAGAGGAAGTATCCCCTCTTGAGTATAGCTCAGCTGACAAAGGAGATGAGGATAGATGCTTAGAATCCTCTAATGGGAAGGATTCTGATGACGATGCCATAGTCCCTGAATCAGAGTTAGAAAAGATAAGATTGTTGTTAAGGGCAGAGAGGTCTTGCTGAGTATTCCTAGTGACAAATCGAAACGTAAGTTTTGCAAGAGTCACCGGAAGTTTCACAAACAGAAAGTCAAGGAAAAGAGACAACAACAACAAAAAGAAAGAGAAGTTGTGGATAAAGAAGACTTTATTCCACCTCCAACCTTTGTAGTAAGGTAAGAACGAGTACTTGTACTACTTGGGAGCTGATGATTGCATCAAAGACGAGATGAAATGGAGATACGGCTTTCAATTAGTGCAAAAGCTAAACGAGAAGGAGAGTGACAACCCAAAGAAGAAGAGGAAAAGGAAACCGAAGCTAAAATCTAAGGCTTCAGTGCATTCGGTCAAGACTGAACAAAGCACCATGACGAGAGTGGAGCGTAAAGCTCTAGTGCAAGAATGGAAGAGAATGCTAAAAGCAGCATGGTCTTCCATGAGTGATGACTCAAAGGAAGAAGAGGATACCACAAATATCCCCTCAAACTTCAAGAAATTCACCATACAAGATCGGAAAATAGTCTTGCAACAACCTATTCGACAGAAACCTGAGGAACCAAGAGTTTCCTATGATGGCCCTGAGGATGCCAAGAAAATAGACCTGGCAAAACCAAGCGAAGAGCCACGTAACGTGTGGATTGCCACAGACTTAACCCAAGAGGAGGAAGAATTGCTAATCTCTACTCTGAGAGAGTATCGAGATATATTTGCTTGGAGTTACAAAGACCTTAAGGGATAGATCCAAAGATCTGCCAGCATACAATTCCCATGCGAGAAGATGCCAAGCCGTCCAAGCAGTGTCCTTATACGTATAACGATAATTTTGCCAAAAAGATCAAAGAAGAGATTGACAAGCTGTTAGCGGCTGAATTTATTTATGAGATTGAACATACAGAATGGGTTTCACCGATTATGGTAGTACCTAAGAAGAATGGAAAACTATGAGTATGTGTCAATCTAAAGAAAGTAAATGCTGCTAATGTCCGGGACCACTATCCGCTTCCACTCACTGATCATGTATTGGAGAGGGTAGCTGGTAAGAAGGCATACAGTTTTCTTGATGGATTTTCGGGCTACAACTAGGTATCTATTGATCCCAAGGATCAACACAAAATCGCATTTGCTACAGAATGGGGAGTGTTTGCATATAGAGTCATGCCTTTTGGTTTGACTAACGCTCTAGCCACCTTTCAGAGGTTGATGAGCAATGCGTTCAAAGAATACCTGCGATTATTTCTTGAAATATTCATGGATGACTTGTGTGTGCATTCCATAAACAGAGAAGAACACATAGAGCATCTCAAAAAAATCTTTGAGAAATGCAGAGTGTATCGCATATGCCTTAACCCTGATAAATGCAAGTTTATGGTTAGGCAAGGGAAGATTCTAGGCCACATTATGCCTAGGAATGGTATATCCACGGATGCGGAAAAGATAGCTGTTATTGTTGAGCTACCTAGACCTTACAATGCAAAAGGGGTACAAGTTTTCATGGGTCATTGTGGCTACTAGTTCGAGATGAAGGATCTGGGGGGGAGCTCAGATATTTCTTGGGCATTGAGGTGATCAGGTCACCACATGGTATTGGATTACTGTGCAGAGACAGTATGGCTTGGACATGTTGTCCAAGTATGGTATGATAGGCTGTAAGCCTATTTTCGTGCCATTGGATCAGAATGGCAAGTTGAGTGTAGATTCAGGAGAGATCTTGGAGGATCCTACTATGTATAGGCGCATAGTAGGAAGCTTGATCTACATGACGATCACTAGACTAGATTTGAGCTATGCTGTTGGGTTGGTGAGTCAGTTTATGCAGGTTCCACAGAAACCGCATTTGGATGCATTGAGACGCATCCTGAGGTATGTGAGGTCTACTTTGCATTGTGGACTATTCTATGAGACTGGGACAGAGATATGTGTACATGGGTACACAGATGCTGATTGGGCTGGTAGTATCTCAGACAGAAGATCTACCAGTGGCTTCATGTTTTCTTTAGGGAGTGCTGCTGTGACTTGGAGCAGCAAGAAGTAGCCTACGGTTGCTCTATCAAGTACAGAGGCCGAGTACAGAGGAGCTGCTATGGCAGCATATGAGGTAGCTTGGGTGGTTGAGAAAGCTACTTGCAGATTTGGGTCTATCAGTGGACAAGTTGTCATTTTCTGTGACAACATTAACAGTATACAATTGGCCAGGAATCCAGTATTTCATGCTCGTATGAAGCATATAGAGGTCCACTACCACTTCGTCAGAGAGAAGGTCTTGGCAGGAGACCTTGACCTTGTTTATGTCAGCACAGAGGATCAAGTAGCTGACATCTTCACCAAAGCATTGGGTACAGAGAAGCTCCGCAGATTCAGGGCTTCGCTTGGTGTACATGAGATGGAGTTGAGCTCGAGGGGGAGTGTTAAGATATCGAGCTCATCCAGTGAGGCGGTGGACACTGATGACCCGCCTGGGGGATAGGCCCCACACTTACACCCGCCTGGGGGATAGGCCCCACACTTACACCCGCCTGGGGGATAGGCGGTGGACACTGATGACCCGCCTGGGGGATAGGCCCCACACTTACACCACTGGCATGGCTGGTGAGATCTTGGGTTGCGGCCAGTGGAATGACAGGCTGTGTGACAGCCATTCTAGAGACTAGCATAGTTATAGCGCCAGCTCATTTAGTTGGGTTCACACTATAGAGAACCCGTGTATGTATTGGTTGAGTACCTTTCATATTAATCTTGTATATGGAGTGTTGAGTGTTGAGTGAAGAAGAAGAAGATTTTCAGCCTCTCACCTTGTGTGTTCTCTATTAGGGTTTTGTGAGTGTGTGTGTGTGCTTACAAGAGCTCAAGCTCTCTTCCCCCCTGCATCTTTTCACTAATGACTATCATTAGTAAAGGATCCAAAATATGTCCAAGTGCTCTCTAATGTTAGCATATTCCATAACATTAGTAATGTATTTCTTTTCCTTAAGCATGTTTGCAAAGGGGAGATCCTTTTTCCCATGTGTGTGTCCTAGTTTAGTGGAGGCTGATTCTAGAATATCAATTTCCTTAATCACAATTCTAACCTTTCTACCATTTGGATGGGTGACTTCACATTCATCGGTGTCTTGTTTTTAGTTCTTTGGAGGTATCAACATCCTGTTGTACTAGAAAATAGGTGTTTAATAATTAATTCACAAAAATATCAAGAGGCGTCCACTAAGGGAAGTATTACATGTAGTAAAATTACCTAAAGAGACATATTTCTAAGCCATGAAGTGCAAAAAGCTATTGAAAAACCCATCCTTGTTATGTGGGAAATTAAATCGCATTATAGTTATGGTAGAAATGAAAGCTCATCATAGTTATACCCATGCAAGTGAACAATAAGTGTGCCAATTTGTTTACCGAGTGACCTTTAATTTAACATCAATAATTGTGCCCATTTGTATGCCATTGACCTTTAAATTAACATCAAATTTGTATGACATTGATACTAATCCGTTCTTGTGCTAGAAAAAAAATTCCCAAGGATGTCAAATTTAAGTGGGCTATGTTATCTAGTTCTGACGTGCTTCTAGTGAGGGCTTGTAAACCTATTTTTACTAAAAAATATAGGTTTACATGTCCACAATAAAGCAAGATAGCATAACACACCTAGTCACATTTGATAGCCTTGGGCATTTCTTTTCATTTCTAACGTAGGACAAGCATCTTGGAATTTCCAAAAGACACATCAAAAGTGAAGGGCCATAAGAAATATGCATTCCAAAACCATGCAAGGTAACATAGCACATTATAATTTGATAGCATTTTAAAGAAAAAACATTCCTAACATAGGAAGGGCAGTTATGCATTGAAAAACATTCCTAACATAGGAAATGCAGCTATGGATTGAAAAAAGGACACAATAAAGATGTGTATTTCAATCTAGATTTTAAAGTCCCATGGCTTATCTTATTAAGGTCATCACCTCTTTGAGTTGAATACAAGGGATTCCATCCTATTCAGACTCTCTATAAATCCCACATAACTATGTGTAAGTAGACACGTATTTTGATGTACCCCCATTTTAAAAAGTGTAGATTTTTTAACACAATTATTTTTTACTCCCTCTTATATGTATACATGTTTAGATTTTACATTTCACACCCCCTATGTAGTCATGATTTATTTAATAATATTAAAAAACTCTCTGGCTAGATTCAAATGTATTTAATGTTCACATGATTAATGTTCACACGACCAATTTTTTATAGATGATTGTTTTCCAATACATAAGGCAAAGTCTATTTTATTCATATAACTGGGTCAATGATGTACTATTGATAAAACAATGTGCCCATTTTATGATAATATTTTGGTATAAGAAAATTTGGGTATTTTAGCAAATGAGATTCTAAACACTAAGCCTATTCATGATGTTATTAACATGCTTCTCGAAGGGGCCTACCTCAAACCTATTATTCCTCTTTGAGAAGCATGCCAATAACATCAATTTCTAGCAAAGGATAACTTCTTGCAATATCACATATTGTTAATGGGGAAATATGACTACTTATTCCCTTATGCAACCTACTCAAAATCATTGGTTATGCACGCAGCATGCACCAGACAAATATAGATCTAACAGAGAGACAAACACAAACCACACAGATCACTGACAAACTACTGGACGACTGACTGCTTAATAAATAGTTCAAGAGCACGATATCTTAACAAATAACTCTAACAACCATAACATATGAAGCGTAAATGAATACACAAAGACATAACAAGAAGACGAATGTACAAGAGTGAGAGAGAACAAAAAGAACCATCTTGCTTATATCAACCCAAAAAGGAAAATGATACAATCCACAACATCTAGCCTAATGCTCAGGATCCATCCTTTTATACTGCCTGCTTACAGTCTTCATCAATACTGTGATAAGATGCACGGGCTGGGTATTAAGGAAGCGTTGTTTCTTGTAATAGAAAAGGCACGCCCTGAAAGTTGACAATGCTGACATGTGACTATCCGGCTGTTGTTGCTGGCGGCATTGGCCCACGGCTCAGGCTAGCCTACGGGGCTAACACTTGCACACCCGGTGGGTCAGTTTCCCAATCTGACAACAACCCACAAGGTTTTCATCTTCCGGAATGTTAGATGTCTTTTAGCTTCTGGGTGAGTTCTTATCATAGCTAGTGGAGGCGTTGACCTCTAGCTCGGCGCTTTTAGCGGTAGGCCGGATGCTGAATGTTGTGGTAGCAGGCACATCTTGGTTCTTTATGTGGAAGAGTGGATCCGAAAGGTGGAGGATGACAAACTCCTTCCACAAGATTAATTTTGGGGATTGATTCTCGAAAGCAGACTTTCGAAAGCAAAATTATGGAGTAGTAGTTACTTCTTCCCAGCATGCTTGCCATGAGTTCCTTGATGTGAGTGAGGATCTCAGTGGGGTGACGTGCTTATCGGTTTGCTGCAGCTCTTGGTAGGGCATTATCATGGTGATTAGTTAGTCATGCAGGTGATCATAGTTCTTCTAGAGAGCCATGGAATAATCCTTTAGCACTTCCAATAGCTGCAGCCTTCCTATGTTGATAGGTGTTTGCGGATTTAGTGCTGCCAGGTTCTATCGAGGTATCGGATCTTCTGCTACTTTTGCCACTTTCCTAACTTCACCACTTACTTCAAAACGCAAAGTGATGCTCTGAGGTGAGGATGGCTCTGCCTCTTCTAGTGATATCCCAACTACATTGGGTAGTAGCACAGAGATGGGAGGCAGAGAAGTTGCCCATGATCCTTGAATGTGAGACCTTGTGTTTGGTTGTTCCTCCATGTTACTACTGTTATGAGTTGCTTTAGAGCCATGCTGTCTTCTTGTAATTGGTCTTCTGGTGTCATTGTTACTGTATCTCCATCTTCTAGATGTTACTGTATCTCCATCTTCTAGAATGTTGGCTTCTTTTCCCTCTCCTTCCAAAGTACTTATTTTTGTCTCAGAGCTCTGAGTGCCATGTTGGCTGTTGGCATATCTTGGAGAGTAAGCTTTTGGAACCCATTCTTTGATCTCTAGTCTTGTGAATAAGGTGGTTCTCTTTCTGGCTATCCCCTTGGCTTCTCCCCTTGTTGTAAGTTCTTTATTACTTCTGCTACCAGATGACTGGCCTTCATTATAGATACTTCTATGAGGGCATAGACAACTGCCATAGTAGGTGGTGGGTTCTTTTTTAGGGTAATGGTAACTTCGTCTTGTGTAACTAGGATCATAAGAAGGAACTAGGGGCTGTTGGATTTTGGGAGTGTGTTGTACCTCATGGGGCATGGGTGAACAGACGGGTGGCACTTTTGTTTTGGCTATGGGGGCTAGGTGAACAGACGGGTGGTACTTATGTTTTGGCTATGGGGGCTGGGTTTGCTAGGGTTAGGAGTTGGATCTTGGGTAGATATATGGTATTTTTCATGGTTGTGTGTAGAGCATGTGGAAGGTGAGAGACAATGTAGAAGGTTGTTGTAGGCAAAGGGCTATGGCTTGGAGCGAGAAGGGGTGTTGCATGATGCAAATAGATAGATACACCGAGATTAGTTGGATCTTGTGGGGATTTTAAAAGAGTTATTGTATAGCATTGGCACGCAGCAGAGCGGTAAAAAATTCTTGATGAGACTACGTCATGTCGCTGTGCACTTGAGGGAAATTTTTCATGATTGTTTGGAGAGGGGCTATGTCATGATGGGGTGATGGATGCTCACGTAGTGGATTGGGGGTGTTGTTGCCTTAATGAATGGATTCAATGGCATCAGCACATGGTAGGGTCATAGGTGGCCATTGACTAGCTTTTGGAAACGTTTGTCGTTGAGTGTGCCGAGAAGAAAGGTGTCGTCATAGAATTTTTTGACTGTCCAGAATGGTCCTATCTACTGGAGCTTTAGTTTTTTGGAATGCGGACCCATGCAAGAATGAAATAATAGGACTGGATCTTCTTCCTTGAATATGAATCTTCTCACTTGAATATAGGACTAGATCTTCTTCCTTCCTCCTTGGAGTGGTGATCAACCCATTTCTTCGTTCTTTTCTGGATGACTGTGGTGACGGAAAAACTCTTGAAGCGTGCTTCATCCAATGCAAGAAACAGATCCAATCGATGCAGCAGGGACTCTTCCAGGCTTAACTTTTCAGCCAATGATAGTGCGAAGACTTGCTACTAGGTATTCCATTGGTATGAGTGCCTCTATGCCTTATACTAGTTTGAATGGGGTCATTTCAGTTGAGATCTTGTAGGTTGTGTGGAATTCCCATAAAGCAGAATACAACTTTTCATCCCAGTCATTGTGCGATTTTGATTGACCAACTTTGTGAGGATCTGATTGAGGATTTGATTGACCAACTTTGTGAGGATCTGATTGAGGATTTTTTTGGTTGACTCAGCTTCACCATTGGCTTGCGGATAGTAAATTGAGGAGTGTTTATGAATGATGAGATGTTGGGTGACCAGTTCTTTGATGATATCATTGACAAAGTGCTTTCCTTGGTCACTAATCAACGCAATCGGGCATCCGAAACAAGTGATTATCATCTCATAGAGAGATTTGGCAGTTGATTGTGTTGTATTATCCACCAGGAGAGCACGGGCTTCTACCCATTTGGTGCTATAGTCTGTAGCCACCAGGATATACTTGCCAGTGAAATGGACCAGGGGCTTAAATGGGCCAACAAAGTCAAGGCCCCATTTTTGGAATGGTTCTAGGGGGAGGATTGGGTTGTGTGTTGGGTTGTGTGGCATCCTATCTTTATCTGTTTGGCTGGCGAAGATGTTGGCATACGTCATACTGTTTAGGCCATCTGTAGGCATCACCTAGTACTCACCCACCTAGTACTCAGCCACCAAAGTCCTACTTGGAGGATTTCTTCGGTGAAGTGTCCTCCACTAATTCCTTAGTGAGCTTCTCTGAGGACAGCTTCTTGGTCATGTGGTGGGATACACCTTTGGAGGATTTGGTCAATCCCTTTCTTGTATAGCTGTCCGGCTATGTCTTGGAAGCATTAGGGGAGGTTGAGGTTTATAGGGGCCCTTTAAGCTGCCATATTATGATTTTAATGACTTTTTGTTAAAACGTTAAGTTTCTTTGACTTTAGATACCTTCTTATTCTTCAAACGGCTAGAAGTTTGAATTTCAAAGTTTCCCGCCAAAATTGAATTTGAAATCAAGCAAGTAAAACTATATCATGTGACATATCTATGGAAAGAGCTCGA